>NW_016690343.1:1798488-1983390 GCF_001604755.1 Lepidothrix coronata | reverse complement strand
TATATATATATATGTATATTTAGTTCTGGAACTTTGAGGATAGAGGGATCAATACTTTGAATCCTTTATTTCAATAGATGGCTAATTGCTTTTAGGGTAGAACTATAGTGAAAGGGTAACACATGAGAGCATTCATTGTAAAACCACCGGGAGAGGTAGGAGAATATCCTTGGCATGAAAGGATACAGGGAGAAAGATTCCTTGGTCAGGAAGGTGCTAATGGAGAAATCCAGATGATAAGCAAATGGGATGGAAAATCCTTGTTTATGAGCTTAAAGATGACAATATGATGGAGGCCTGGAAGAGGTGCATGACTCAGTGTTGAAATCCACAGCACAAAAAACATCAGGTGAGAAAACAGTCAGAGTGTTGCTTTTTGTCATGTATAAATCAGAAGCAAATGATCTTGAAAATTCAGAATTGAATCCCAACAAATGAAATGTGGTGTAGTAGTACATAGTGCTGGCAGGAAATCACCAGATAGTTGTTAAGAAAAGCATTTATCTTAGATCTGTCTCTGATATATAGGAAAATGTTCTCTACTAGCACTGGAGGTGTCTTGTGGAACACATTTTACCAGCACAAATGTCTCTGTGGATTAGGAACAGGATTCAGTAAAGTTGCCTGACTCTAAAAAGAGTCAGTTCAACTTTGGAATTTTTTTTTGTTTGTTAATAATATTGTAACATTTGGGGAATTCCAGAGACAAAAGTAATGCTAAGTTTAAAGGATAAATGGACTTCCTGTAAGTCTGTTATCCATACCAAGGGAATTGTTGATGTGAAACGTGATTGATAAAGAATTTAACAAGCATAATATAATGAATGCTAATGTACATGGATTTGTGGGAAATAGATCCTAACAATTTAGACATCACTTTTTTTGCGGTTCCATGTTTGGTTGATAATGGTGTTGATTTAAAGTCTGTAATAAAAGTTGTCAGCGTCCAGTATTGTCAGACCAGGTTCTTTTCGATATTCCAGGCATGGAGAGTGTAATGCTTAATGTCAAACTCACTTATTTAAAGATATTTGACGTTACATGCGATTTTTGATTTAGCAGAGTGATACAAAATATACTGAAAACACAATGAAATTGTAAATTATGTTTAGAAAAATGTAACAGTTGCAATAAATTTGTTTATTTAAATAAATAAATCACAATACCAATGTGATTCCCTTTACCGGTCTTAACACGCTAGGTGGGCATCCTCAGTTACCAGGAAGGAATATGTGAGTTGAATCCAGCTCAAGCCTGTTGTTCTGTTTGAAAGTGTTTTGTTAGTTATGCTTGTAGTCACTTTCTTCATCCTGGTCTGCCTTACTCAGAGGGGGCATTTACGTCACCACTTGGTCCACTCAGCTGTGACTGATGTTTCTCAATCAGAGGCCACATTCTTGTCCCCTTTGTGTGGAGATCACTACTGTGATCACACAGTCAGGTGCTTTCTGTTTTTCTCTGAGCTTCCTGGGCACAAAACCCTTGCTCATCTACTCTGAGTGTTGGTCAGTTGTAGGGGTTCATTTTGTCCGTTGTAGTGGTTCATTCAGAGACCCACTGCCTTACAGATTTAGTCAGTCACAGATGTCTGTAGGGATTTGAATTCAATAGACCGTGGCATTTTCATTAAAAAAGAGTATTTCCATGGCTCACAGTTAACAGAATAAAATAGGCAAATGTGTCTCAGAATATATTTGTAAACAGACGATAGATTTTACACATCTGTGTTTCTTGGTAGAGTGCCTAGAGGGACTGCTTTTTAACCATAAGTATTTTATATTTTTGTTTTATTCTGCAAGTGAAAATGCAAAATCATCACAAATTTAAGCCTGTAGAAAACTCTAGTTTTGGAGAAGTGGGTCACTGGCAAGGAGAACAACCTCTGAGTAATGCTGAATTACTCGATAAGCCAAGGCATAAGAAGACAGTACGGCCACATGTAAAACTGGGCTTGGGAATCTCTGTCCTGTGGAAAAATGTAATGATACAGACCAGCTGAAAAGGCTTTGGAGGCTAATACAACAGCTGGGTTTAAGAGCAGATGAATATGAGACTGAAGTGGAGAAAGTCATGGTGCTTGTCATGTGGTAGCAAAACGCATGAGCAACTCATCCCCCGATGTGTTCTCCATTGCTAGAAATTTTCACCAGCAGTGGCTATTTCTCTAAAAAAGTACCTAGTTCAGATTAACTTGAGAAAATGTGTTTTGCACTCCAGCTCAGACCCCACATCTCTCATCAGCCAGACCCCCTGCGTGAAGGAAAACTGTTTCTCTCAATCTTGGTCTTTGAAAGCAGTGGACCAGGTAACCTTTACAGTGTGACTGCATTGATATTTTTGCTTACCAGGGCACTACAAAGCAAATAGTGTCCCACTATGTCTCCTGGGGGTGTGATTTGACTATCAAAATTTACATCATATGTCAAATGTATGCCTATAGTATTGAGATTTGGTAAGGTTTTGCAGAGGAAAATCCTGGTTGTTGTGCTGTTTCTCAGATGGATAATGTTTCCAGTGTTGGCTTCTTTCTGCTGTTCTACAACATCAGTCTCTTTTTATAAGCTGTTACATGCCATGTAGATGTAAATTTTTTATCTAGTTGAGGATCTGTGTCATGCCTTTTACAGAAAGCTGATGCTCTGCTTTCCCTCCTTCTCTTTCTCCAAACTGCCTCCATCCGGTTGTCATCACTAAATTGTGTTCAACCGATATATAACTTCTATTTGCTACAAATTCAGTTTGTTTTCAGTTCCTTATTGTCACCTTATTTGATCAAATCTCTGGTGTTATGTGAGAATCGATGCCTCCTAATGATAATATTTGTAGCTTTAATATGAAATGCTGCAAACATTCTAGGAATTTAAGATTGTTACTTTTGAACCCTCTCTTCTAGTCAGATAATGTGTGAATACTGAAGTGCATTTTAGTGAGCTTTAAAATCTGCTGGTTTTCATGTACAAAATTTATGAGAATCTTTTTGTCACTGTCACAGTTATGTTCAGAATGACTATGTATGTGTATATATGAATGAAGGCTGATAACGCTTGATAAATTCTAGGTCGGGATTTATATTCACATAAGTATATAATCACAGAAGTATCTGCACATAAATATGCATCTGTGAGAATGGAATTTGTTAAATAAAGCATGCAGCAATCTGTAGCTGCAGGGAGATAGCACTGCTATCTGATGAGGCTAATGACTTCAGCACTGTGTTTTATTAACACCTTTGTTCTTTCCTGAACTTCTTAAGAAAGAAAAAGCAAGCATCTGATTTCACATCTTTCATGAGAGGAGTGTAGTGGCTTTTTTGTCTTTAGACTCTTTCTTTTCACAGCTTTTGGGCAGTTGATCAAAATATTGGTGAAATCAGAATATTTCAACCTTCTTTTGCATCTCTCAGCACCTTATGCTAAGCAAACGAATTCATCATGAGTACATGCTTGTATATTATTGTACTTTTTATATATATAGAAACATTAAATTTCATATCTATAAAACTATATTATATCTATCTATCTATCTATTTATCTATCTGTCTATTGTTGCTAACTTTTTGTGACTGGCATAAGTAACCAA
Source organism: Lepidothrix coronata (assembly GCF_001604755.1). Lineage (NCBI taxonomy): Eukaryota > Metazoa > Chordata > Aves > Passeriformes > Pipridae > Lepidothrix > Lepidothrix coronata. The sequence continues at coordinate 1,979,811 of NW_016690343.1, read as the reverse complement.
GAAAAGTGAAGGTAAAGTGCTTTTTATTAGCTCATCTTTTCAGATCAGGCCACGTGGAAAGCTTGTCTGTCTGCATTCAGAGTGTGCGTTATCAAGAATTATTGAATGGGCATCTTTCAAATTTCAGTAAAGATATATATATAATAAAATCAAATTTCTTAATGTGGAAAAGACAATAATTGGTAAAGTATAATAGACAAAAGGCTACATGAAATGCTCATTTAGAAATATATTGTTGTTTTCTGATCAGTGATAGCAAGAAAGTTAAGGTGGGATTGTCTGCATGCAAATTTACACTAGTTCACTACATGGGTTCACTACAAGTGATTTAAATTGCTGTGGACAGACTTAGTTAAGAAAGTCTGCTCCTAATTTTATTGAACTATACCAAAAATCTGGTTTTAATGGAAATAAGAGGTTCTAGATACTTATTTGCAGCAATTTAGCTTGTGGAGTTTAAAATTTAGCAGAAGCAAATTATAATGTAGATGGTCTTTAATAGATTTGAACTACAAACATGGGAATAGACTCTCAGCTGATGACAATGCACCAGCTGAAGTTCCCACCGCATTCATGGTGGTTTCTGCAGACTCTGCTTCCTTTTCCAGGTAGGTTGTGCTACTTCTGAGAGCACACACAGTGAGGATAGATGAATTCCCTGTGTACACAAGGCTTGACTTAGTACCTAGGGAGACTTAAATGCCATTCCAAAGCCATGTTTCAAGTATTTCAGTGTTGTGCCTCCTCCTGATGAAGACAGATGGACACCAGTACATTGTCTGGTATTGAACCACAAATGGCGCTCGAACAGGGACCTGAATAAGATGGCAGAAGGAGGATGTCTTATCAGTGGCATAGCTTGGCTGGATGATAGGCTGAAAGGAAGCCTAGGTGCACCACAATTACCTTACTGCTGGACAGAAGGTAAGCAGCTGAGGACGTGATGGGGAACTCTATGCCTGTAGAGCAAAAGAATGTAATTGAAGTACTTAAACACGTTTTGTATAAGCAACAGTGAGTGCCATCAGATATGGACTTAAAGCAGCCGTTAGCATGGGCTCGTGACAGTGATCCTAACTTAAATACACACACTGTTTATGATGTGGAATGATGGGACAATGCTGGAGTCGGTCTCTGGGACAAAGCTACTAAAAACAACAAAGAAGCCACAAAACTTCTAAGCCTGTGGCAGACCCCCTATGAGGCCCTGAAAGTCTATGTGGGTCCATGGAGACATCCTTAGCTGAGATTCCATAGGTGCATGTGTACCACCGCCTCCAGTGCCACCATCATTGCTGCCAGATGGTCCCTTGGATCCAGGACTGACCGACCCTGAGAAGGAGCCGGATTTGTATTCGTCTAATCAGTGTGATCGGTGGAGAGAGGTCCAGAAAAAAGCAAGAGCTGCGGGTGATATTGACTTGTTGCAGGCTTTTCTGGTGCATTTTAATAGGCAAACAGGGCCCCAGTGGGAGCCTATCAATTATGACATAATTAAGGAACTTCACAGGTTGGTACAGACCTACGGACTGACCGCACCCTTTATGCTAAACCTTCTAGAGGGAGTTGTGGAGGGACATTATCTTACTTCTTAGGACTGGAAAATGATTACTCGAATGTTGCTCTCACCAATGCAATGCACCATTCCAGAAGTGGAACAACATACATGACCTGTCAATATTTGCCAGGAGGCCAAGGAGCTGTTCATGCAATTTTTATTTTGAAAGATGGGGTTGAAAGATGGGGTTGATAATCCCACTGCTTAAGACATCTTATTCAAGCAGTTGGAGATTGAGGATGCTACTGCGGATTGTCAAAAGGTATTGTTACCTATGAAGAACCAAAATCTGACCACAACAGAGATGATGAAAGGATGCCAAAATATAGGCTCGCAATCCCATCAGACTGCATTGTTGGCTGAGGCTTTTGCAGCAATTGAAGCCAGACAAGGCCCAGAAAGTAAGTAGAATCAAAATATAGGTCAAAATATAAGTACAACTGAAAGCACAAAGAACCTTGCCAAAACTTAGCTAGAATGCACTGCCAGCACTTAGAGATAGAGGAAAGATGGTACTGTACACTAGAAAAATGCTAGAAAAATGCACACACACCCAACCTAAGTAAGATAAGGGGGCAAAGTGGGGCCTGAGTCCAAGAATCTTGTAAAATAAACCATGAAGTCTACCAAAATCAAGAAAGTTGAAAAGTTCAGCCGAGGAGGAGGAGTAAAAACGAGCACCAAAGGATGAAGAAACAGGAACGACCCTCCTTAATTCTCCCCAAATTGAAGACCACGCCCTCGACTCCGCCTAGACTCCGCCTATTATGAATATTATAATCAGATGTTGCAATTATATGAATATGTATGTAAACATGTTGCAATCACCTGTAGAAATGGTATAAAAACTTGTAAATTCACTGGAAAGGTAGAGCAGTTTTTGTCCAGCCTGAGCTGGCTGCTCTCCAACGTTGCCTAATAAACATACCTCGCTGCTTAAAAACTAAATTTTGTCTCTGAGCAGTTCTCTGTGCCTTTTTGGGGACAAAATTGGCATCACAATGAAGATTCAACAGGGCCAGTGTTTTGCGTGTGGGCAAAACCAGCATTTCAAAAAGAATTGTCAGCAGACTTCTAAGGGCGTGGCCATCCAATCACCTGGGATTTGTCCTCGATGTAGGAAGGGGTGGCACTTCACTAATAAATGCTGCTCAAAGTATAACAAAGAAAGGCAGCCCTTGTGATCTCCAGGAAACCGGAATTGCAGCACACCCGGGGGTTGCACCACAACACAAATGGCCTCCCAGTATCCTGCAGTGATGCAAGCAGGCTTGTCACAAGCACTGCAGGAAGCGCAGCAGTGGATCTGGCCACTACCTGCGATGCAGACTTAAATGATACCTCAGTTCAGGTCATCTTTATGAGGGTCAAAGACCCCTTGGGTAGGGGCATAAGCCCCTTGCTAATTGGGAGATCCTCTGTTTCCTGGCAAGGACTGTTCGTGCTCCTGGGACTTATTGATTCTGATTATGAAGGGGAAATTAAAATAATGGTTTGGACCCCCAATCCCCCTTGTCAAATTGTTTAGGGGACTGATATATTTTAAGGCTAACCCACCACATGCACCTAAACAACGCTGAGGCACCAGTTGTTTTGGATCTATGGGCATGCCTCACATATTTTGGTTACAACCAATTCAACAACAACGCGTGCATGCTTCAACATCACGGTCTCTGAACTGCAGTGACCATCTCTGACCTTATGATCAGTGGTGCTGATGTTACAGTCATTACCTCGGCTGTGTGACCACAGTCCTGGCCACTGATCCAGTCTTTGGCCTCACTGGCTGGGGTAGGTGGCACTACTGCCCCCCAGCAAAGTCGTGATACCGAGCTGGCCATAGGACCAGAGGGTCGTGCTGCTACCATTAGACTGTTAGTTCTTCCCTTGCTGTCTTCATTGTGGGGCCGTGACTGTTTGGGAAAATGGGGAATGAGAACTGGGACAAATTTTCCATAAGGGCTGCTGATGTGCAGCATACTCCTGCCCTCGTGTTGAAGACTGATTCCCCTGTTTGGGTGGATCAGTGGCCCCTGCATAAGGAGAAGCTGCATCATCTTCAGGAACTGGTGATGGAGCAGCTGCGTACTGGACGTATCGTTCCATCCACCAGTCTGTGGAACACTCCTGTGTTTGTTATTAAGAAGAAGAGCAGCAAATGGCGACTGTTGCAGGATTTATGGCAGATAAATGCAGTGATCGAACTCTGAAGTTTGTTAACTGATTTAGACTCGGTGAGACATGCTACCCTACAGAATAGAGCAGCCATTGACTTCTTACTTCTCGCCCAAGGGCATGGGCATGAGGAATTTGATGGCTTCTGTTGTATGAATCTATCAGAGTCAGTTCACAAAAGTATACAAACACTGAAGCAGCTTACTAGTAAACTCATGGTAGAAGAGGGATGGAATCCTTTTGCAGGCCTTTTTCATAATTTAGGTGTTTGGGTTAAGAAAGTAGTACTGATTTTTGCCTTGGTAGCTATAAGTTTTTTTTGTATTCTTTCATGTATTCCATGCTTGTTGCACTTAACACAATCACTTATCGATAAGGCCTTAAAGCAGGTATTACAAGTGCAAGCATATGTGAAAAACAAAGAATGGGGAGATGTGGGAAGTGATGAGATTGATTTGCGGGCCTTGCCGAGACCCTGGCTAAGCACAGAAGAATTGTTGCTGCATAAGCCGTGGGAACAGGCGGAGTGCTGAGCGGTCAAGGATGCGAGAAGCGCCGGCGTGCAGCGTGTGATCAGCGCATGTTCAGCGGATGTAGTGGGAGGCTACTAGAGGGGACTAGCAGAGATTTTGGAAAGCTGCCATAAGGAACTAGGGGGTGGAAACATGATATAAATAGTGAGATTAACATGGTATAAAAGTTAGTGACTGTAAAAAATAAACATCTCAGTATCCCTGATGAGCTGAGTCCTTGATTCAATACCCCACAGTTTGGGAACCCTTACGTAATGACATATTTTTGAGAGTAGCATTGGCATTTACATGCATCTGCTCTTATGAATAAGCAACCACGAAATCAGTTTGTTTAATTAAAAGTAACTCCCCAGCTTCCAAAATAGACACCCTTTTACAAGTGCAGAAAGTCTTTAACAGAAAGGCAGATGCATGTGTTTGTCAGATTTCCTGAGTTCTACAAGCCTCATAAACTTATGAAAAAGAGCTCGTGTATATATATTTACAGAGGTGTTAAAAAATGTATCTGCATGACTGTGACTGTTCTTCTTTCCACAGCAACTACACAAACTATAGAAATTCCTCTATGTGCATTAGAATACTGATGCTGGTAACTTCTTACATGTAAGAATTATCGTGTGGTGTCAGCAGAAAATCCTGTTGATACAGAGGACTGTCAGAGAAAAGCAGACTCCCAAGGTTAGTAGTTTGTACGTGTAGATGTGGAGAAGGATATTTTAGAAGGGATTTTTTTTTGTGTGTTTGTTTTTAATGCATAGAGAACACAGATCATTTAATTATATTCAGACGGTGTTTGAGTATGCACAATATAAAATATATATACTGTGAAGTCAGCAGCATCATGTACTTTATAGAATAATATATCCTTATACAGGCTCAGAATGACTGTTGAAGGCACCCACAACAGTGTACCTCCATGCAGAGGGAGGAGACACTGTGAAAGGAGGAGTTTACATCTAAGTGTTTCAATCAGTCGCTTAGTTAAGATTACAGCTGTCAGTTGTATAGTTTAAAAATACAGTATTGGAGCCGTAATGCCCTCCTTGTTTTTAATAATTTTCACCAAAGCAAATCCCACTCCAGAGGTTTGCCTGCTCTAACAATGCATTTGATAGAAACTTCCCTGAGGCATAAAGCAGGATGGGCAACCAATTTGGAATTTATAATAATCCAGTCAAGGTTAAGATTGCCTTGTTCTGCTGGGATATCACAAAATTTGAACCATATACATACATCTAAAAGAAATTAGCTGTGGGTGGTTGCTGGAGTTTTATTACTCTAGAGAACTCTTTCTTTACATTTGAGATACATTGAACTCTTATTATCTGGTAATGTGTTAATTTCAGTGGCATATATGTTAAGATTAATGTTGGCTCCAAAATTATTTGAGTGTTTGGATAAAATGAGATCATAAGAGGACAGTTTGAAAGGCAGAGAATATAATTACTACTTTAGAGTCCATGACTACTGGTCATGAGATACTCCTCTTTAAAATATCTGGTTTGCTGTGAAGGAGATTACAAAAAAGTACCACTTAGCTGACTGATGTTGATAGTCTGTGCTTGCCATTTCTAAGCAATTTTAAATACATACAATACATTATAATTTTTTTCTAAAAATATGATTATTTAAAGCCTTATATTCCTTAAGCTGATTTATTCCTCTCCTGAATTCCACTATAGAGCTACAAAAGAGCCCACAAATCCTGGAGGAAGTTCAGAGCCTGAATCAGTCAAATCAGATACAGCAAGGGAGAAAACAACAATTTGAAGGATTTTGCATTCACTGTAATATCTTACGAATGTTCTTTTCATGGCCTCATGGTTTGTGATGTATGTACATACTGAGAGGTATGCCTGAAGGACTGGTTAATGTCATGATGATCTATTAATTCAAAAGAAACATAAAACCTTTGATATACACTGCATCTAAACTAACCTGCATGTTGGTGGGACCCAGAATCATGTTCTCCTGATCAACTAGTACTTTCCATTCATTCCCCAGGAATGGAAAAAGCAGCACTGGTTCACATCTACCATAAATTCAGGATACAGCTAGAGTACATCTTGTTAAGATGCAACCTCTAGGACTGGTCCCACTCCTAATCTTGCAACCTACGATGAAAACTTCTAATGACTTCTAGAAGAGAAAAGATATGGAAGTGAACTTGGTGTTCATTCTTGGAAAGTACTGACCCTGTTCTGGGTTCTCAAGCACCTGCTGGGTTGTAAGATTTCAGGTATTTCAAAATGTTACAAGATTCAAATAGTGAATTAGACAGAAATTACTAGTGACATAATTAAAAGAAAATAAAGGAGAAAGCTGGAGCGACACAGATCTAAGCAACAAAATAAATAACCTCTTTGGGGACATGCAGAAGGGAGTATGATGATGGTTAGGGAAGTGAAACTCAATAATAATTGGTTTTTTGTTGGTTTGGTTAACATTGCACAGACCAAATTTTGGTTGTATACACTAACAAAGAACTTTAAAAGGTGAGAAAGGGAAAAAAATGAGAGCAAGTCAGGATAAATGTGGAGAAAAAGGTGCATCTGACTATGAAAATCAGATATAAAGAGAGAAAATTAAACCTTAGATAGAAGCAAAAAGTATTACTGGGTATTTTTTGCTTTTGAGCAAGTGCACTAATGAAGTGCTGTGGAGCATAGGAGGGAGCTGATGATGGAGAGGGATAAAGTATAGGCAGGAGTCAGTGGGGTTAATGACCTAAGAAACTGCAGAGAGGAAACAAAAGATATTTAGGAGTAGAAGAGACAGGATGAGATATGAGATGGGGACTTCTGAAAGAAGTTAGTGCAGGTGTGGAGCTTCCCAGGAAGTGCCCAACAGCTGCGTGAGGAATGGGAGGAAACAGCAGCCAATGAGAAACAAAGTATAGCTTAAGGTCCTAGGTGTGTGTTTAGGTGTATGTGTGATAAATTGCCTTCATTTGTCCAACCATCCCATTCTTGCAAAGGGCAGCACAGTCATTTTCTCTTGCTGTTAGCTCTGCATTTCTCACAGGGGTGTCTTTGTAGAAGCGAGTCACTATGGCTTCTACAAGCTCCCCAAACAACCAACTGATCAAAAGTAATAGGTGTAATCCACTTCCCACTAAAAACTGTAACAAGTCTATGTGAAAATTTTTTAAGTAACCCCTTTTGTCAGACCATAAGTTTTTACAGAGTGTAATAAGGATGTTTTTCATGTTTACTATAATTTCTCCTTTTTTGTCCCTTGGTGTTTTGTGATCTCTACAACAAGGTAATTTTAGATATACAATAAATTGCTTGTAAATCTCTTCCCAGATTATCTAAGCTCTTATACATAATAAAAATTATTTCTGACAATTCTTGAGAAAGTGTTAAGATTTTTCTTTCTTAATGATCTCAGTTTGCATATGAAGTTAATATGGTTAAACAATCAAACCTGACCCAGGTAGCTGGTTATCAGAACGATTTGTGCATCCTGGAATTGGTGTGTGTTTGAATTTTGTGTTTCTTGTCTGACTTCATATGCTAATTCAGAGATGAGTATCACAGAGCCTCAGGCACTTGGACCAAAGTGTATACATACTATGTTTTTTCCCACTTGCTCACTGAAGAGTGTAACTCTCATGAGTACCTCTCCATGAAGGTGCCTTTAATACAAAGTCTCAGTGCACCAAATTTAAATAAAGACTTGCCTTAATGTACATCAACCCTTGCTGACAGGAGCATTCCATAATGTGCAGCCACTGTAGCAATATGATCAGATGGAAAACAAAATAAAATTCACAAAAACAGTTAACAAAGAAAGTTAACAGCCAACCTTAAAGTATTTTGCACATTAAGGAGACTAGAGCCTTTATATGTCCATTTTTTCAGTGAAGTAAGAACTTCTCTCCCAGGGGCCACCAAGTTAATTGGCTGTCAGACAACAGTGTAAGTGTGCTCTGAAGCAAAGGGGGATAGGTGCAAAGCATTCAGGCTTCTGAGCCTCGTATTACCTTTTGTGTGACTAAAAGAGTTTGTTTTCATCTCGTAGGAAATGGCACAGTGCAGCAGAATTTACACAATATGATCAGTATTCAGTATATTGCAAGGCAAATTCAATTCCACCTAAAGCTCTCACTGTGTGTTGCCATAATCAGTAGAAATTGTACATATAGTAAATATTATCTAAACATAGTCTTACATCTCCTTCAAGTGCAGTGGGTATCCTAAATCTTACTGATTCACTTTCTAGTGTAAATACTGTAAGTTTTGAGAATTTTTATTTTTTAGACAGAAAAGGTTATGAAAAATTATAAGGCAAAGGCTGAGGCTTAATGTTGTTTTGCTAATGGCATGCTTATTGAGCATAATGTAATGAAATAATGAAATAATGTTTCACTTCATTTTTTTCTGTTTAGTTTTTTCAAAAACATCATTTTCCATCCATAGGTGTTGGAAGGAACAGCAGTGCCAAATTTAGTGCCAGGATATATATTTTGAAGAAGGTTGCATAGGACCGATGGACTGTGTGTCAGAGAAAGCAGTGCACGTGCTCAGACTGGTTCCTAGGAGGTGGTTGCTCCTGGTGGTGGTGGAGCAGAGGGTGTGCAAAGGCAATGCTTGTTCATCTAGTGCAGCAGGCAGGATCTGTTCCTTGATGCAGCAGGCTGTGGGAGGCTCAAACTTAGTCCCTGGTGGTGGGGAGCAGCCTCCAACAGAACAATATGTGTGTTTAGAGAAGCAAGAGCAGCTCCTCCTGTGTGCTGGGACGGTGCAAACTCTAACTCATAAAGTGAATGAAATTATCAGTACTTATAAGGGCCATGTGTGGTGATTTCCTAACTTGACTGAAATTATTGTCAAACCCCACCCTTTAACTCAATAGTTCATTTCTTTCTAATGAAACTCAGAAAAAGAGGAAGGAAGAAGAGGTAAATAGATGGGGAAGATCATGCTTTCCTTCCCCATTTTGGCTACCAGATAGATCTGGAATCTTATTTTTGTCTGTCGTAGATGATTTGCAGTAGAGATTGTATTTTTTTAACAGCCATGACTAGCTGGCTGTTTTCTTCATGTTTTGAAGTACCCTTAATGCAGTGGAGCTCTACAGCACTGCACTTTGCCAGCTGTGCAGTGGTGCCTGGGTGACTCCGTAGCGCTTCTGAACCCACTGCCTTCATATGCTCTTTCCATCTTATTCAGCTGTTCTGTTCTTGAGTTATGCCTTTTAAGTGACATATTAGTATAGGCATTCTATTTCTTTATCCTTCTAAATCTTAAGTGCCCAGATGCAAATCTGTTTAAAACAAACCTTATTTTTACAGTGGGGGCTAAATGTCTTTCTTTGGGGATAATTTTTGCATTTTATTCCTGCTGCAGTCTATGAGAGACAACCCCATAAGAGCTATGCAGCTGTAGCAAATCAATACTTTTTAAGGTCTGTCTGGTTTATCATTCAATATCTGTGTTTTGGTTTTGTTTTGTTTTGTTTTTTTTTTTGCTATTTATATGCTCTTGTAATAGACTAAAATGAAGTATTAATGATTAAAAGGGTTGTAACTTGTGATACAGAGAGGTCTTGAAATCTTCTCAAATGCATGCAGATATTTTTATCCAGCAGATTTGCAGAACAATTTTTCATCTCACTATTCATGGTAATGGGTTGAGAAAGGCTGAAAAGAAAACAAACAGCTCCCACACTTTCCAAATGTTCCAGAAAACTGCAGGTCTGGTACCAGAGAAAGACAGAAACGTGTGTGTAAGAATTTCTGTTGTACTGAGTTCCCCTGTTCTGGCATGTCACATTATCTGTGTTGCATATTCTCTGTGACTGCCATGTGACTTATCCTGCCCTGGTAGCCAGAAGGGCCAACAGTGTCCTGAGGTGCATTAAGCACAGCATCGCCAGCGGTCAAAGGAGGTGATTGTCTCACTCTACTCTTCATCGGTGTGGTCTCGCCTTGAGTCCTGTGTGCAATTTTAGGCACCGCTAAAGAAAAAAAGAAGACATTCAGCTGATAGAGAGTGTCCAAAGGAGGGCAGTGAGGATGGTGAAGTTCTGGAGGGAAGCCTTATGGGGAGTGGCTGAGGTCTCTTAGTTTTTCAACCTGGAGAAGAGGAGACTGAGGGGAGACTTCATAGCAGTCTATAACGTTCTCACAGGGGGAAGCACAGGGGCAGGTACTGATCTTTGCCCTCTCATGACCAGTGACAGGACTCAAGGAAATGGCATGAAGCTGAGTCAGGGGAGGTTTAAGTTGGAGAAAAGGTTTTTCATGCAGGGGTGGTTTAACACTGGAATAGAATGCTCAGGGAAGTGGTCACAGCACAAAGCCTGACAGAGTTCAAGAAGCATTTGGACAATGCTTTCAGAAACATGGTGTGATTCTTGGGGTGTCCTGCACAAGGCCAGGAGTTGGATTCAATGACCCTGATGGGTGCCTCCAAACTCAGCATATTTTATGATTCTATGATTATATCATGTCTGATAAATTCATAGCCAACAGAAAAAAATATCACATGGTTAGAAACCCTTCCAGTCTTAGAAAGCCAAGAATTTTCTTGTTCTAGTTTTATTAAGAGAACAATAACTTTAAAACAAAACAAAAAAGGACATTAAACAGACATAGGGGATAATACAGCAATCCAGACTAGATATGCCCTACTATTACCAGAGAAAGCCTTGCAACATTTCCCAGACCTGTGCTGGTTTCGTTTTGAGTGTAGTTTATGAGAGTCCTTTGGTCCAGCTGGAACATAGTGACTAGCACGAGGGGCTCTGCAGACAGAGCCAATGCCTAAATGGCAGAAAAAAACCAAACAAGCCAAAGCAAAAAATAACAAACTCTTCTCCCTTCCGTGAAATCTTATTGTCCTAGTATTTTCTTCTTGTTGTTCCTGGAAAGCAGCTGCTGCACTTCTGAGCATTACATCTGTACAGAGTAGCAATGCATCATCCATCTTTTGAGATGTTTATGTGCTTCCTGGAAAGTGACCAGAGCCAAGTTGCAACTCAGGTATGCACTTAGGACTCTGAATGTGGCACCTGGAGACATGGTTTAGTGGTGAACATGGTAGTGCTGGGTTAATGATTGGACTCACCAATCCTAGAGGGCTTCTTTAACCTTAACAATTCCATGATCCTGTGTCTTGATCACGCACTTGGATAAACACATTTCTGTAACCCTGTAATCTTATCTGCCTTTTTTTCCTCCCCTTCCTTTTCGTTTCATGCCCCAAGTTTAAAACCTGTGGAGCAGATGAACTCAATCCATAAAAGGCTTTATCAATGCATAACTGGTGTTGTCCTCAGTGCAGCAGTACTTGCCTCAATAGGTGAAAGCTGGATCTTACTGATGGAAACATGTTTGTTTATAATTAGAAAACAGGTGGTTTATTCTGGACATTTTGTTAGTTTAAGCTTTGTGAACACAAGAGGTGGAGGGGAAAGTTTAATTTCTTTTTGAGTTAATTATTTTTTGGCAATTATTTGTTCCCTTGTGATGGGAAGAAATTAAGTGAATTGATGATGTCAAATAGATACTAGAAAAAATACAAAAAAATGTGGTGTCCCATAATCACTGCTGAAATGATTTAAATTCACTTTGAGGAGTTTAAGTGATAAGCTGGTCTGTTCCTGTTTTCATCCTATTTGACATGCATGGTAACTAGTTATTATTTCTATTGCATCTGCCATCCAGCAGCAACTGGAGCATTATCAGGTTAGATGTGCATCTCTACATTGCTAGGCATTTCTGGACCTGAAGGGTTTAAATTCTAGAGTAACATGACAAGAAAGAAGATTTTGGATATTCTTGTTTTTGAGAAGAGGGGATGATCAGAGTATCATATGGTTTTCCCAGATGTCACTGTAATAGAGTTGTTGGATCTGGGAACTGTGCCCAGATACCTCAATCTGAACGTCACATTCAAAGCCTGTCTTCCTCTCTAATGGAAAGTATTTTTTTGTTGCTATTGTTTGTTTTTGTTTCAAAATGATTTATAGTACAATTTCAGATGGGCACAGTTTAAAAGGAGTTTTATACTTATCTCCTGCTATTACATTGAAAACTACCTGGTGAGCATCTTCCTGTTTTTAAGATGAGCCCTGAATTTGAGGAGTTTCAGCACTTCCAGAGCAGCTTCAGATCTTATCTTGAACTGAACATCTTTGTTATTGAAGAAAATAAATGCAGTCTGTGTAATAACAGGTTGCCAGTATAAAAGGAACACATTCTTTAAACATTTTTGCATAAAGTAATGAAGAATTGAGCTCTTGGCCTGCTTTTGAGGTTCTAGAAAGAAGTGCCTGATTTTATTCTTCACTTTTTGGGGGCCTATATCTGATTTTCTTTAAGCTACATTTGACATATTTAAACAATTTTGTTCAGAAATTTTTTCTCTTGTCCTACTTCTTTGTATTTAAATAGAAATCCAAGCAGCCAGATACTAGACAATGGAAGATATTTACCAGTGGCTGTATTTTATTTCTTGGCAGAAACTGCAGGCAAATGAGGTAACCCTTGTTATGGCTTCTGGAGCTGCTTTTGGAATGTGTCACACAGTTGATGTAATGATGAGCTGATTGGATTGCCTTGTCCATTAATTCATTAATTCATTACTTCTGCAGGAAAACAAGATGTGTGCTAGTCCCATTCAGTGAGGGACTGTTGCAGACGACTGTTCGTCATCAAAAAGAAATGGCCATATGTTATTTGGGATTCCTCTCTACAACTCTCCAGAAACATGTTTGTTGCCCTGAGAGATGGTGTCTATATAGACCCTGAACATTGCAACTTGCAAAGGGATTGAAAGACTAATAAAAGTATGACCTAAAAGGAAAAGGGCTTGCATAGTGATAACTTTGAAATGAGATAATAAAAAATTCATGATGGTGTATTGTGGATTAAATGCACGTCTTCATGACTAAACCAAATATGAAATCAGATCTTAGAATATTCTGTTTACCAATGGAAGCAGTTTTTTCTCCATCTGTTTTACTGGTAAGAGAAACTTATTCCAGTGTTTGAATTTTTTTTAAAGTTTTTATTGTTGTTTTATTATCAAAATGCTCAAAATAACAAAAACCAACACAATGACACTAAACAATTAAAAAATGAAAGATAATTTGCGATTGCAATGTAAAGGTAATGTAAATGACAGGATCTGCTTTAGTAGGTATGAATTTCCCTTACATCCTTGTATGTGGAAGCAAGGAGTGAAATTTAATCAATAGGCACAGTAGTTGACATGTAGTTGAATGTTTTGAGGAATAAATAAGTAAAGTAACAGTGAACATCGCTGCTGTCTAAAGCTTATATAGTTATATTAAGATTCCCTTGTCTTTCAGTATTATGTATATTGGAGATGCAGACTTCTAGGGGTATATCTTTAATTTTCACAATTGGGAAATACACTTTCCATGGCCAAAAGGGACAGGGACAGACCATACACATCTAGCAAAAGTAACTGATAGTTCTTTCCACTTAGAGTATTATCCCTCTTTTCTCTCTCTCTTTTTTTTTTTTTTTTTTTTTATGGAGTTGTAGCACTGACCTTGAGTGCTATGAATGTAATACACTGGAAGGAAGAGGTCATGGAAATACATGGTGAAATGATAGCAGCTGGACAGAAATGGGAAGAGTTTGATGCTTTACAACAGAACATTTTGGTATATTCTATTCCCCTCCCTCTTCCTCCATATTTTGGTAGAGAAGAGAAAAATGCACAATTTAGTCACGCCTTTTATAAGGCAAGTACATGCTTTGGGGCTCATAGGCCATCTCACTGATATCTTGGTGAAATACACTTAAGTGTAACACATTTAATTTTGATCACGATGGTGGCTGGCCTCAGTCTGCAAGCCAACAAAACACAATAAAGAATACATTCAAACAATTCAGGATTAATTAAAACATACTGATTGATCCAGTAATATTTAGAAAAATTCTTCAGGGATGCTAGTGAGCTCTACTAAAAATTTCAGTTACGTTTCATATCACATGCAGGCATTTTGTGAATTCTAGTCTGAGAAAACTGGAGATTTTGGCTCACTGTGTAATTAATTCATTCAAAGTAGTCACTTCTAGTGTTTAACAGTGCATGGGCAGCTTATAGCAGAATGAAGAGTGTCTGACCTAAGGGAATTGCAAAGAGAATCTGGGGAGGCAGGAGGCATTTTACCTGAACTGGAATCTGTCCAGGAGATGGGAGCGAACACTGCAGTGCTTATTAAACCTCATGACTAATGAAGAGCTATCTTTTACTGCCGGGTAGTAATGGATGCTGTTGATCTTGGAATGTCTTGACATGATTCACTTTTTCTGGCAAGAGGTAAATGACTGACATTGTCAGTAACTATGAAGTACTCGCTGGATAAAGTATTTTTTTTGTCTAGGAAGCTTCTCTCTGGCAGATTCATTTTCCTCTGTGAAAGACATGGTTAGAGTATCAAGAAGCCTGTAAAGACCATTCTACATGACTTTATAGGTGAGCAGCCTCATTTTTGTTGTGAAGAATTTGCTAGACATTGCAAGATATTTCTCAAAATTGCCAAAAAGGAAGTTTGCAGGTTGTCATTTTCTTTGTCAGGCTATTCCAAATGATTATACTGAATCTTAGTACATGATGACACAATTTATTTATCAAAAGTTATTCCAAAATTTCTATAAATATCCTATCATTATTTCCATAATATATTATATTTTTTTATTTTCAATGTAAAATCATAAGTGTATATATATTTTAAATATTTAATCAAGACTCTCAATCTTGCATTTTAGTGTAAGTATTTAACTTGTAGGTTTATGTGTTTTTGGGTTTTTTTGGTTCATCTGCCTCCTTTACTTGAAAATTCTTTTTAAAAAATTTGAAAAACTCTTGCCTAGAGTATAATGTAGAGGCAATATAAAATGATTGTTTTTAAGTAGAGATGAAATAGAATTATTTCAAAGCCTAACATTTCTCAGAGGAACATTGGGATCCAACTGACTTTAAGGAATCATTTAGGAGGCTCTGAGAAATCTAAATTAGCATTGTCTGCGTGTTGTGCTTACCCATAAAACTTTAGAATAACCAGCAAAGTTTTCCTCAGGAGTGTCCTGAGTACAGACATAAGATGCAGAGTTTTAATGTTGTTTATTTCACACCATCCACATCACAGCAAGGTCTATGGTTTTTGGCAAGTAAAACTGAGTGATGGAACCTGGGAATTCATCATTTTGGCTTTCTCGCTTCAGCAGAGGGACTGCTCCTCATCAGCTCTGGCAGATCCAGTCCCTTCACCTGTCTCCTGTACAGTGTAATTATAATCTTAACAGTATGTGAGATTCTCAGCACTATGTAAAATAAATTTCAGGTACTTTAAAACAATTTGAATTTACCAATTTCACCAAGACCCTCATTCAGCAAAGCACTTGACTGTGTGGTTCCCTTTTAGCCTATGAATGCCACTCTTGATTATTACTGAGGCCATTTTAAGATTTGAATTGAAACACCTGCTGAAGTGCTTTGTAGTAAAACATATGCTGGAGTAAAGCTGCTCAGAAATGCACTTATAATTTAATTAATTCTAGTTTTATCCTTCTTCTGAGACAGACTGACGTGCTTGTGGGGAGGAGCTCAAAACAGACTTGGGAAATCTAATTAAAAAGGATTTTTTTTCCTTGAAAGTTAAAAAAGTTTTTCTCTTATGTAAATGCATGGGAGATGCATTCAGTTAGGCTGAGACATATTTTATTGCAATGAATTTCACTAGCCCAGAGAAAGACCTATAAGAGGTATGATAATGCAGTCTCACCATGTTTTAATCTACTAGACTCTCAGCTGTTTCAACCCGATGTTTGAATGTTGAGGCTTTTCTATTTTTAAAGGCAGATCAAAGAGCTGGTTAGTAAGAAAAAAAGGAAAGAAATGTGAAACCTGAAACACATTGTTACTTGTCAGGCCTGTTATAAATGGAGTCTTGATAAATTTGAAGAAGGTACCTTAAAGCAAAAAAACCTAGAGAATTTATGTGAAAAAAATAGGCAGATCTTGCTTTGACAAACACATTTTAATTTGAAGAATGCTTCAGTTTGTGGGTCCACTCTACTACATACCAAATTCCATCTCCCATGCCACAAGTCTGTGTGAACAGTATGTACTGGCAGTGAACAGACTTACTGTAAACTCCCAAACAAATATGACCACTTTGTGTTTATGTGGTTTTCTCCCTCAAGAATTTTGTTATACTTTAGAGACTGAGGGTAGATATGGAAGACCCTCTTGGAAGCCCTGAAAAAAGCAAAAGCGAAGTAAGACAGGTCACTTTCCTTGCTGGTGAATAGCAGAGCTGGGAGTAGAATATGGAGCCGTGACCTGCGACTACATGTTTTGAGCATTTTGAGCTTGATCTAAAACCTATTAAATCCTATTAAATGGGAAAGCATGAAATGGATATTAATCCTTTGGATTTAGCCAGTCTTGCTTTCCCTTCCACACTGCTTACAGATTGCCAGTCTTGGACCACTTTCCCTGACCACTCAGCCAGTTACATCTTAAGATCTTTGCAATTTAAAGGCTTTCTCCCCATCCCACCCCACCATCCCCACTTCCTTCTATCAATTTTATTTTAAGTTGTCTAGAGCACAAGTCTTATGAGGAGCAGCTGAGGTTACTGCGGTTCTTTAGCCTGGAAAAAAGGAGGCTCAGAAGGAACTTTTTTGCTCTCTACAACTACTTCATAGGAGTTTGTAGCGAGGCAGGTGTTGGCCTCTTCTCCCACGTAACAAGCAAAATGGCGTCAGGTTGTGCCAGGGGAGGTTTAGGTTGGATATTAGGAAAACTTTCTTCACTGAGAGTGTTGTCAAGCATTGAAACAGGCTGCCCAGGGCAGTGGTTAAGTCACCATCCTTGGAGGTATTTAAAACACATGTA
The DNA here is from genome assembly GCF_001604755.1 of Lepidothrix coronata. Classification (NCBI taxonomy): domain Eukaryota; kingdom Metazoa; phylum Chordata; class Aves; order Passeriformes; family Pipridae; genus Lepidothrix; species Lepidothrix coronata. Next base: position 1,962,655 of record NW_016690343.1, on the reverse strand, counting down.
GATGTGGTACTTATGGACATGGTTTAGTGGTGGACTTGGCAGTGCTGGGTTAACAGTTGGACTCGATGATCTTAGAGATCTTTTCCAACCTAAGTGATTCTATGATTCTTGATTTTCCTGGAATAAAACTCCATTCTTCATAACTTTCTTTAGATGCAGAATACTATCAGAAAGATGTGTTAAATTTTATTGCAGCATAAATGGATGCTGCTTACTCAAGAAAACCCATTTCAGCCAGCTAAGAGAAAATAAATAGAAAGATATGCATTATTTACAGGACATAATGTGAGTAAGTAGGCTGCATGCACAAATAGCAGATGAAAAGCCAGCAGATGTTGCTAGGAAAATGACTGTTCGGAAAAAAAAACTTGTCTTCAGGCCCACATGCTGTATATATATATATATACACTCTGTTAAAAAGCAAAGGTAAATCAGTTTTTCACAGTAATTGTCATCCCTGGATTTTACTCTGAGAAACTGGAGACACTAGCATTCACTTCCTTCAGCAGTAAGATTGTATCTTGATTGCCGTCTTCTTTCTTTATGAAAATAGGAGCGAGAGATTAAGCTGTTTAATTAGGAGATTGCTTTCCATGCTGGTTATGACTTTTGCTTGATTTTCCTAACTGGTATTTCCATCAGTCCTGGAAAATAATTAGCAGCTAGCATAGTGTGCATAAGGCTGGCAATTAGAAGTCAGCCAGGCAAACTCTTCCTCGCACCCATATAATACATGATGTACAATGCACACCTGTGGTGGGTTGACCCTGGCTGGAGGCCAGGTGTCCACAAAACCTGCCCTATCCCTCCTCTCCTCAAATGGACAGAGGAGAGAAAATATAATGGAGGGTTGATGGGTTGAGATTGGGGTACAAAGAGATCACTTACCAGTCACCATTATGGTGACATTTCGGACATTCACCTGCTCTGGTTTGGGGCTCCTCCACAGGCTGTTGGTGGATAACTGTTCCCCTGTGGACCTCCATGGGCTGCAAGAGCCTCCCTCACCATGGTCTGCACCACAGGCTGCAGGGGAACCTCAGCTTGCACCTTCTCCCTGGCCTTTGTGTCTGCAGAGCTGTTTCTCTCACACTCTTCTCTGGCTTCAATTACTTCTGCACAATAACTTTGTCTTGGTTTAATGATACTGAAGTGTTTTGCTAAGGAGGATGAGTTATGAGGAACACCAAGCTCCTCCCTCCAAGCAATTACAAATCTGAAATTAAGAGGCTCCAATTGAGGAAGTATGGAAAAAGAAAAAAAGACAACAGCCCTTTATTAAAGGATATGTGTGCATTGGCAGAACAACAAAAAGAACACAAAAACAACTAAACAATAATTCTGCACCCAAAGTTCCCTCCAAAAAAACCAGTTCAGCATTTTCTGCCTTTTGGTGCAATTCTAACCACGACCAGCAGGGGGCGCTGTTGGGCTCTGGCGGTCACCGCGTGAGGGCCCCGGAGCGCGGGAGGAGCCGAAATGGAGATTCCCCCACACCGAGGAGGGGAAGGGGAGAAGGGGGGAAAAAAGAACAAAACAAAAAAATTTTCCCACAGACTCACACTGTCAGTGGCTGACTCTGTCCAGAACTCCCCCAAAGGTTCCTTCGCAGAAGGGTCAAGCCTCTCCGATGAAATCTGAGCAAGTCCGGGTGGGGGCAGAACAGGACGCAGGAGAACGGAGGCGAATCGGGGCCAGAAGCAGCCAGATGACCTGGCCAAAACCAAAATGAACCATGGAAAAATCCCTCCACACACACCCCCTCCCTGAGTCAGGGCAAAAGTGAAGTGCCTGCTGTTTCCGAGGAGAGGAAAAAAACCTCACCCCGTCCCCCAGGTCTTCTGACAGCCATCAGTCTGGAATGGAGGCCTGCTAGTTAGTTCTTTTGCAGATGTCAATCACCCCAGCCAAAAAAACCACTCTCCTCCTCCCTTGTTCAACATCCTTCTTTCATAAGGATGAAGGGGAAAGAAAAAAAATTCCCACTTGGTTTTTTAGAACAAGTAAACCTATGACAACTTCTTTTCTCCTTCTTAAGTACATTATCACAGAGATGTTACCACCATCGCTGATTTGGCTTGGTTTTGGCCAGCGGCAGGTCTATCTTGAAGCTGGCTGGCATCAGCTCTATTGGCCATGCTTCTAGCACCTTTTCAGAGGAGCCATCCCTAAAGCCCCCCCACTATGAAAACCTTGCCACGCAAACCCAGTACCACACCTCAAATAAAGTTTCATTTTCCTTGACTGTTTCAGGGTTAATTCTGTTCAAAGTTACATTTTTCTTCTTCATGTGTAGTTAACAAGTTCAAAAAATCTCCACAGTTATATCTACTTTGCCAGAGATGTAGAGTGTGTTATGTCATTGTCAGCTGTCTCAAGTTAATTAGGGTGAATAAGACAGGGCATAAGAAACTACCAACATTCCTGAGAAGTCACAGAGCAGGAGTCAGGGAGCTAAAGGACAGAGCTGTTCTGCAAGAGAAAGCAAGACAGGACCAAGGGTGACAACTCTGTATGCAGGGAAAGGCTTCTAGCAGGTCTTCTCATAGCAGCCTGATCTCAGGGTATCATGCCATAGCAGAGCAGTCTTGAAAGCAGTCTTCAAGTATTCCAGTTTTCTTAAGCTTGTTCTGACCTTACAAGAACTTTCTCCATCAGTAGGAAGTGGCCAAGAATCTTGCAGACACAAGTTACAAGACGAGGGGAGACATGACTCCTCCATGTCCAAGATGTCAGATTTTGCATTTTTACCTGGTTTAGGTTTTCTATGAGAAATTACAGAACTCAAAATTAAGAAGATGCGATTAAAATATTAAAAATATATTTTGAAATATTAGGCTGATTTTTATTCTACCAAGAACCATTTTACCCATGATGTGACAATAGGGCAGACTTTTATCTGCGCCCCGTGGACCTCATCCAAAGTCAAAACCTGCTGTTGATCCTGCATCATGCCAGAGGGCTCAGAGAAAAGAGAAATCCAGCTATGCTTGTGAAGAAAAGGGAGCAGAATATATCACACTTCTCTGCATATACCTGAATAAACTCAAGGTTTCAGTTGATAAATACATTGTAGCTGCTTTAAGGAACAGCTATAATATGCCATAAATATAAATGAGTTCTGGAATGAAGAGAGACTATTTGAGAAGATGAATCATGAATATATCTTTTATACACAGGAGGAATTTATATAATTATAACTTTATTAATTTATAATAAGAAAATTCTTACAGTCTTCTTCTTTAGGTAAGTTACTGAAGAAGCTGGGACGTGGGAAAACAGTGCTTTCCCTGGCAAATAGTCTTCATGTGACAAGAAAGAATGTCAATGCAGTTTGTTGATTACATCGTGGAGCAGTAAAATAGTCCATTAACAAAACCTGTAGTCTTAAAGTAGTCTTAAAGCCTATACAAGAATCCACCATGGTTAAGATATGAACTATTGGTAGTTGCATGTTTTGCCTTAGTAAATGATGATTTGTGAATGAACTTCTATTTTTCAATAGGAAAGTTCAGAACAGGCACCTCATAGAATCATAGAATGGATCATTTTGTTCCAATCTCAAACTTCCCCTCAAACACTTCAACTTTAAAAATGTTGAACATTTTAAATGGACATGGTTTCTTTTAATCAGTATTGCAAATTAAAGCACTCTACAATGTATTATATATTGACTTGCCTCCTTTTTGACATTGAATTTAGTGTTGAAGTGTCAGAGACTCCCCAGGGATTGAAATTCTGTTTTCTAGATAACTCTAAATGGATCTTCTTCACTTGCTGTACTGGTTTGATTTCTTAATTTTTAATGCAATTACTCTTGATTTATACCACTAAATGAGAAGATGTTTTTTAAACCAACAAACATGAACCACCTGGGTTTTCTTAATTGTCAAAATTAGTTGTTCATAGATGCCTGCTTTATATGTGATGGAATTATTTTACTTAATGCCCAGGTTTCCATTCAAGAGGAGTAGGAGAGCATATTTGCAGTTCTGGTAAGTGATTTATCAGTGTACTGCTGTGCAATGTTGTGTGGATTTTCTAACTCTGCTAATAAACCATGTCTTTTACTGGCATCTTTAAAAGTCAGAATCTTTGTGCTTTTCTTTCCAGTCTCTGAACCGGCACGGGCCCCAGCACTCTCAGAATAGATAATTCTGTTTTACTCAGGTGCTTTTTATTCATATTTTAGGTTTGGGACAGGTGCAACAGGTCCTTGCCACAGTGAAGGCACAAGTGACTAGAAGAAATCTCTTGAATATTTTCCTTCGCAAGGTCCAGTATGTTCATGTTAATCCAGCATGTCTGGGAGGTAAGAATTTATAAATGAGACATTTTAACAGAAAAAATGTTTTAATTTTTACATCTTTCAAGGACCATTGTACATACATTTAGAGTTGCTCTGTTTAAAAGACGAAAAATAAATCTGAGTCCTATGAGGACATTCTTTGTGTTCATTATTATTTTATTCTTACTAAAAGAGAGACTGATTAAAACAATATTTTAGTCTTATTTCACTGACTTCCAATGTCTTTAGTCTTGTATATACGCTCAGAATGAATATAAAATTAGATAGGGCTTCTTTATCCCACTTGCTTTACATCTGGTGTAATAATCAACTTCTGAGCAATGCCAAAGTAGAAAAAGCTTCCTTCTTGCTAGTCCTTGCCTTTCTGGTCCAATTTCATTGCCATTAAGAACTTTTTGACGACACATAAATAATATAACCAAAAATATTTAAACTCACATTTGAAAGAGTGCATATTTTACACATAAACATTGCACTGTTAACTTTCTATATGGATAAATTTAAGATTTAATAAGCACACTATTTGTGTGTTTATATTGATGCTGATGACTGACTAAGTCAAAAGGATGAACCCACCTTCTGTTGAGGGCAGCTCTTGCTACTCAGCTAGATGGAAGGCTGGCTGTTGTGAAAGCAATGATGTAGAAGGCTACAAATGCTGACAAGAAGTCAAAATCCTCTCTAAAACTATAAAGACTGAATCACTCTTATAGACACCATCACTGCTGAAGGCCAAGTTTTTCTGGGTCCATTATTTCTCTTAGTTTTCAGTTCTCTTAAACTTTCATGTTTTGCTTTAATTGACCATATCTCAAAAATACTGCCTCCTTTTTCACACTTAGTTACGTTTCTGTGTTTAAAAAGTGTGGGGGAGGTGGGGGTGGGAGAGGGCAATGTTTATTTTAGCTCATGGGCCCTTACATTTAATAACACAGACTTTGTCTCTGAAGAATGTGCCGTCCCATTTTGGTGTGACCTTGCCTCAAGCCAAACAGCCAGGTGACATCTGGGCCAAACTTCGTTGCTTCCTGCTACCAGGTTTTTGTTTGGTTGGTTGGTTGGGTTTTTTCCGCCTGGATTGAGTTATGTATCTCATCCATTATCCTCTGTGCCTCATTTCTTTCAGGTAAGAGCAGTCTGGCAAGAAAGTTCACTCTGGCAGTACTGCAAGCTACTTTTCTGTGGCATTCACTTGTATGTTGCACGTGCTACCTGTGCAGCTGCGGAGTCTCGAGCGTCTCAATGTGCTGCCTCTTTCAAAACCAACTTTGTGAGGGCTTTATCTTTGCCTTCCCAAGTTCTTGCCATTCCCATCTTTAACACTAGGCTTCTTTCCTTGTTATTTCAAGGATGACACTGACTACTAAGGAAATAGTAGTAGTGATATATTGTTACTTTCCCTCCTCCTTTTGTATGTAACTTGTCTATTAAAACTTTCTAATATCCGCATTGGATACATCAATGAATAGCAATTTCTGGACAAATCAAATGTTAATAAGTCCTTGTTATAAGTGTCAAGAAAAGTAGCACTAATTTAATAATACATGATGGTTCACTGATAAGATTCACTGATCCAGTCTATAAAGCCTAAAAAGCTTATATTCAGGTGCTTGCTTAGGACAAATTAACACAGATTCCATGTTACAAAACCAGTCATGTAGGTTTGCAAGACACAACTTTCATCACTTAAAAGATATCTTGGTGCAGTTTGTCTTTCATTTCACTTTAGAGTTTGCTTTCTTTTAAAAAAGAAATACCTATTTCAAAAGGTGTCACCTATTCAGCTATTAAATTCCATTGAATTCAAGAAAAATATTTCCATTAACTTTAATGAGAATAGAAATGTTGGAATTGCGAAGAATTCTCAATGTAGACAGACATAACAAAATGTTTGTGCACTGTTTGTGCCACCAGTTGTCCATGGTCAATACTGGTTTTTTTAATATGCAGTTGTAATACCATAATGTGCCATCTGTTTTTATTGCCTTCTCCTGCAGACCTCTGTGGTTTGTGACTGCTCAATGGTTTGATCTTGCAACAATATCCCACAAACTTGATAAAAATTATCTTTTGTAAGCAGGGCGACTGAGGAAGGGATGAAATAATATGACATACCGCAGTCCTAGAAAAAAATCAGGATGAGAAATGTGTTTCTTAATGTCTTTATTAAAGAGGAGGGTCATCTTCATTAATCTAGGGAGAAAGGCTTGATTTAGACTTTTCTTTACAATACAAAGTCTAAAGAGCTATTCTTTTCTTCATACTGCTGGTTCAGAAATAAATGCATGTTATGGAATGAGTAGTGTGCTCATGTACTGCCAATGAAAAGAGAATATGCCTGTCATCTTGATAAAAATATTTCATGAATCTGAAGGGAGAAGCATGCAGACTATTTTTATTTGCATATATGTGACAAGTAGCGCAATTCTGGAAAGCCACTTAGCATGCCTTGTAAGATGTTATTTTATTAGCTGTACTTATAGTTTGATACCATTCTGATTTTTTTTTCAAATTTCTTAATGTAAAATATTTTTGGTGTATGACTTACTAGTTTACATACATTTTTATACCACTGCCAGGTTTTTCTAACACTTTCTTAATAACATTTTATATTGTGTGACAGATCTAACTGGAAAACTTTGCTGCAAAATAACTATGGAAAGGTCAGAAGAATTACTTCTCCAAATAATTCTGCAGTGTATCTCAGTTTCTACTGAAAGAAACGTGATGTATTTGGAATATAAAGGGGAAATCAGTGCATGTTTTCCATATTATCCCTTAAATCTGTTGTGAATCCTTAAACAGAAGAATATAGCCCCAGAATTCAGCTCTGCAGGCAGACTGCTCATCCATTTTGGCCTATGTATTTTTGGTACTTCTTTTTGTCACTGTCTGCTGATGTCATTTCACTGCATTTCATTCTTTGCCTGCACTGCTTGGCTTGTAAATTGTCATTGGATGTGAGGACAGTTGCAGTCTTCTGTGTTGGCTTGGTAATGTAGTTTTCTGTGTGGGTACCTGCTGAGGTGGCCTTATGTTCGTATTAATAATTGGACACAAGAAAATATCTCTAGTGCAAAATTCTATCTAAACGGGTTTAGAAGTCTTGACTGCAGGGGGAAGTTTTGCTTCTTCAAAGTGTCTGCCTGAGCCAAACAGGCCATTGACTTAGAGAAGGCTTTACAAAATCAGTTTTGGTATATTTTCCTACCCCTCTAATACCACCCTTTGAGCTTCCTTTCAGTGAAAGATCTCTGCATAACAAAAGTCTCTTTTTTTTGGCATTACTCTCAAACCCTAAGGTCATAAGGAGATCAGTGGGAGTTTAAGCCTCAAAATAAATTATTTATCAACCATCTCTCCATATTTAAACAACTGGACTGTTTTTTAATTGACATGCATGTAACTCTCAGCACCTGGAAGTTAGTTCAATAGCAATGTAATAATGACAGGTTTGATTGTAACACAGCTAAACAGAGAATACAGTGGTTTTGGATCCTTTTATCTTTGTCAACTTTATTGCTCTGCAGCTGCACGAAGATATAATAGAAGTGCTCCATGAAGGTTATAAAGCTTAACCCAAGTTTATATTTCCATTTCATTTGTGCAAGAAATATAGAAGCTAACCTTGGCTACTATGTGTCCTGAGACTACTTTAGTTGTACTTGTTGTAAAGACAGGAGAAAAAGACAGAGTCTGTCAAGGTCACTGAGCAGTATGATATGTGCAAAACACCTGTGTTTGAAATTACGAGAAGAAAAGTAATAAACAAACTTTAAAATTGATGCATTTTGTCAAAATGAGAAATGTGAGCAAGTCTGGTGGAAAGGTAATCAAATTAATTTATGCTGAAAAATTGTCCAGCTAAGTAGCTTGTGTGTATATTTGTATTGTGTATGTGTTCATTCACATTGCTTTAATCTGGTAGAATGAATACCTGTACTTGCCAATATCTAGCAATCTACTCCATTTGAAAAAATAATTCTAATTTGAGAGAAATGTAGTCTCAGAATGAAAAGAGTTTCATCAGGCCATGATTTATCTGTTTTCATCTCGGTGAGTACGGAATAAAGAAGGGTAGAGATGAGTTATTTCTCCCTTCTTGACTCTTAGAATTTTACTCCTGTAAAATGCAATCTAGGGGTAGATCAAGATAAAGAGCTGAGTTCACAGCTAAACAATCAGGGGCTGAAAACAGTTAGTGTATCTACACAAGTGCCTGTTGTCTGCATGGGGCTGGAGTTGGAGACTTCATCTGGAATCCATCACAACAACGATATATAAAATTACAACATAAATCCTTGAGTACCTTAATCCTTTAGTACAGTTACTGAAGTAGAGTCTGTACAATGTTTTCTGTACTGAACAGAGAAGCAATTGCAAAACAAACAAAGGAAGTTTGTGATATAGGAAGTTCCCTCCCTTCAGTATCTTGAAGTGGCGCTGCCTAGAATGGCCTCATATATCTGGTATGTACACAGTTACTTGGTTTACAGGACCTGTCAACAGAACATCAACATTTTATGCATGTCTTCCCTGAAGACAGTGAACAAAAAAGTCTTTTTTTTCTGGACTCCTATCTGTGATGCTGATGTTTTGGTTTTTTTTAAACTGTGTGATAGAGAACAAATTAAATTGAATCTATAGTTAAAAAACTGTCAGGTTGACAACAGATTTATTCAGGATGCACTTAAAAAACATTAATGGGGGACAAAGATAAACTCAATATGATGAACAGAAAACTCTAAACAGCCTTGAGATTTTCAGTGTTCCTGTCAGTGAGTGCTTGATGGATGACTGCTTAGCTCTTATCAGTAAGCTTTTTCTTGCAGGTTGGATGAAACTGTTTTTTTTTCCCCACATTGAATCTCTTATACTACTGGTGTATATACTTCCTGTCCCACCTGCACCACTCATGTTTTTGCCATGTTGACCCAGTTGTTCCTCCCACATTCCACTCCTCCATCCTGCATCACCTGGCCTATAAATAAAGTCCTATTGCTGTTAAATGTGCTTCCACTGATAAAGGGGCTTGGCAACAAGCACCATGCAAACTTAAGACCAACTTCTTGTGGTGGGGTAGATAGAATGGCAGACTGAAAAAAATCTGGGTAAAATCTATAACTTGGTAAGTTGCTGATGCTGAAACATGGGAAAAGAAATATAAAAAATGTTTTTGGTTAAGGAAGTATTTCACCATTCTATTGTCACCCAACACTGTTTGGGAAGCTACTGGCTATCATATCCTGTCACACAACTTTGAAGATGAGAAACTACTAATAGCTCCAGACTATCAAGTTCTGACATTGTTGGTAAAAGGGTCGTTTTTTGAGGGTCACTTTTTGAATGTCCTGAGTCTCTGAATAAGTGTGAACTACTTAAGAAAAGAAATACAATGGTAAAAGTAAAATTTCTGGTAAACTAGAATAAATTACCCTTGCAGGCTATTTTCCCTTCATAAATGTCCATGTTATACTCACAGTTAGAGCTGACCAGAGTGGGAATTTTCCTGCCAGTAAAAGAGAAAAGAAAATAATTTTTTAAACCTTTCCTTTAGTGAAGCAAAAAAATTCCAAATACACTTGAATGATGGGATACAGGCTACTGACAGGCAGGTCTTACTGGGGAAGCAAAATGAGAACCAGTAAACAGCAACAAAAATAATTATTATTATTTGACTTCTTTCTGTACTTTCTGGACTGTATATTATTGTATTATCTTTTCACAGTGCAAAAATGAATGTTGTGTACGAAGAGCGCATTCACTCATTGTTTTGTTCTGTCATCAAAAGCCTCACTTATTGGATTCTAATCTAACCCTACTTTGGATGAAAAATAAATCTGATTGAAATGCTAACTTTTTCCTCTTTCTTAGAGAAATTTCTGCTGTATTAAAGAAAAATATAGGAAGTCAGGGTGCTATTTCAAAAGAGAGGACTTGCTAGAACTCTGGGAGGTTGTGGGGGCTTTGTGCTGAGGTATGTTTTCCTGGAGTGAAATAGTGCAAAGGCTGTTCTCTCTCTTGGATGGACATCATGAGCTGTCCTGGGGGACTTCGGTATTTTTAAGCTCTTTGACTGCAGAATGCTTAGTTTCCCTTTCCATCAGTGTCTTTAAAACGACTTTTTATCCCCCTGAATTGCACAGCATTTTATAATTAATGGGTAAAAATAGGTAAACAGCTACAACAAAGCCCACAAAGGATCTTTTAAACTGCCTTTCTTTAAGATTGTTAACTTCTGCAGGGCTGGAATTGATTGAAAATACAGTCTTGACTTCCTTAATGCACAGGCCAATGGAAATCTATAGTAACCTCTAGGGAGAGAAAATCAAAGTTCATGGGTTCAGTGACTGTGAGAAGAGACTCATCAGCTCCAAAGCTGAGCATGCAGGTTGTCAAAACAGTTTTGTAGAAAACAAAAGTGTATTTATTGAAATACTTTCTCTTGGCTTATTTCTGCAGTCATTGCACTGGGTAATGCCTATTAAACTGCAGAAAGTAAAGGAATGCATTCCTGCCTGTAAATTAATATCAAACAGGAAAGAGCACCTGTAGGAATATAATAATGCATCCCTAATGGATAACTTTATGGTGTTATGGGCAATGCAGAAAAATACAACAAAGCATGTAGTAGTAACTGGTAACTTTCTAGCATTTCACTAGGAAAAGGAATGACAGAGATTTAGGGAATTAAGATCCATATCCAAGGAAAGAACAATGTAGACACTTAGAGGGACTTCCTTGAAATAGTTTTATACCTAATTCTTTTATCATATCAGGTTTAACTTCATTTGAAGAATCAAATTGATTGAAATTAGAAGATTGAAATAAACATGATTATATTAAAAAGGGAAATGTGGAAGTGATAAAAGGAATATTTTTCAGTATAATTTTTGATTAAACTGTAGAATTTTCAGGCACAGGAAGCTATTGAGTTCATGAACACAATATTTATGACATGATTTCTGTAGCTGCTCTAATTATGACAAGTACTTCTGGAAGGATTTCAAACAGATATTTGTTGGAAATGATGTTTGGGAGCACATTATTCTGCATCTTCTACATTGTTCTGGAAGAAGAATCCATTGAATTGACAGGTTGATATTTTTGAGTGAAGAAGGCCAACTGCACACCAGCCAGCATGTCAGCAGTTTTAGGGATGAGATTATTCCCCTTTTTCCAGAACACATGAAACCATACCAGGAGCGCTGTGTCCAGTTTTGGGCTCCTCACTACAAGGGAGATATGGACATAGTAGCACAAGTCCAGTGGAGGCCACCAGGATGATCGTGGGCCTGAAGCAGAACGTGTGTAAGGAGAGGCTGAAAGACCTAGTTTGTTCAGCCTGGAGGAGACAAAGGGCAGATCTTACTGCCCTTTACAAATACCCAATTTGGAAGAACAGAGAATGGAGTCAGACTCTTCTAGGATGTAAGCAGTGATAGAACTGGAGCAGCAATTGGAATGTGGGAAATTCTATTTCGGTGAGTTTTGTTGGTTATTTGTTTATTTAATGACGAATGTGTCAAATGTCACCTCACATGTGAATGTGGAATAGCTTGTTCGGAAAGGCTGTGGATCTCCATTCTCAGAAGTACTGAAAATGTGATAGGAGATGGCCATGAGCCATACAAGCTGAAAATATTTCGTTGTCAGAAATTGAACTATGTTAGACATTTATGTTCATGATTAGTATTTGTTACTTAGGGATAACAGAGAAAATGTCAAATGTTTCCAGTAGTCTCATGCGTTTTCAGGGATTTTTATATCTGGTAAGGGTCTTTTGAACCGTGATTTTAGTGCAGTTGTTTGCTTTTATTTTTGGCGTTGAATGTTCACTGACCATATAAGAGAAAGAAGTGGGGTGAGTCCTGGGTGTCTCTAAAGCTCAGTGCTGACTCATTTGAAAGGCCTCTATGTTACTCTTTTTTAGGATAAAGTGTCCTACAGTGCTTCAAAGATTATATATATAGTGAAGTCTGTGTTGCTCTTGTGCATTATACTCTAATTTGCTAAGTAACATCTTTGAAGAAAATTACTTCTGTATTAGAAGATGCATTCATTCAGTAATCAGTTGCCATGTGGCTATATTAAGCACTGCCAAAACAATATTTTATAACTCTGAAATTGTGTGCCTATTATATTATATTCTGCTTCATAACACCTCCAGCTAATTCTTAAATGTCATCTTTCAATAATTCTGTCAGTTGTCTAACAAGTTGCTACAGCATAATGAAGTTTATTCTCAGACAGTGAAAGACAGAACAGCCACCTCCATGGGGTTTATACCTTCTTTTGAGAATAATTTTTTTTTTGGGAAGAATGTATTTGAGAGTTGATACCTTGGGAAGCTGGTTCTGGAGTAGTACTTGGGAAATGCAGCAGAGGTGTATATGAGAGAGAGTTGTGGATAAAGGGGTATAGGAGAGAGAGCTATGGATAACGAGATACTGTGGTATTGAAGGTGAGGAACATTCAAATGTATTACTGAGCTAGTTAGCAGTGGGAAAGGAATGGTTTTAGCAGCACTTGCTAGATGAAGCTAGATGAAGCTAGACCATTAATGAACTTGTGGATTCAAGACAGATGAGGAAGTGAAAAACAAAGATCACAGAATGGTTTGGGTTGAAAGGGATCATTAAAGGCCATCTACCCCAACCTCCCTGCAATGAGCAGGTGCACCTTCAAACAGATCAGGTAGTTCAGAGTCCCATTCAACCTGACCTTGAATGTTTTCATTCAAGGGATGGCGCATCTACAGCATCTCTAGGCAACCTCTTCCAGTGTTTGACCACCCTGCTCAAGAAATATTTCTTCTTTATATCTATTCAGAATCTACCCTCTTTTAGTTTAAAACCGCTACTCCTTGTCCTGTTGCTATAGGCTCTGTTGTCTGTCTCTGTCTTTCTTACCTTTTTTTATTTTTTTGGTAAAATTAATTCAATTGTGACCTAAACTGCTATCAATACTCAATTCAGCTGTGTACAGAAACGTGAAACACTTGAAGCAGCATACAACTTGTAAACACCAAATATTTCCCTAAGCTTGTTTGCATTTCTAGCACATTTATGCCTGCTTGTTCTACTTCCATTTGATAGGAATACCAAATGAAGCATTACTGTAGTTGCAACTATATGAAATGCTCTATATTCATTTGTCATGCTGCATTAAACTGGAAAGGCATTAATGACCAATACAGGGAACAATGTCATTAAACAGAGGCTTAAAGAGATGGAGCTCTTTAAGAGATCGTTAATGAAGCCAGGAGATAGGAGACACAAACTTCAGGGACAAATCACCCCAATGCCCAATTTATAGTAATTTATATAAAAGTATTAATAAAGTATAAAAATATATAATTAATATAAAAGTCCATGAGATGTGGAAATAGTGTAGAAAATCATGCTTATCTTGCTTTAAATTAAGGGATATTTGTTAAACAGAGTACTTCCATTACAGATTCTAGGCATCACTTTCCATTGCTAGTCCCATGGAAGCTGAGCCATGTGCAGCTTAACCCCCTTAAAATGAAGTGCTGTATTTTCAGGCTCTGTGATCTCATGATACCTTTTTATGTAGCTGTACTGAAGCTACCATATAGATGTGCTGTCTCACAGGATAACTGGATAGCTGTGTACTGTACAAGCAGTGTATAATGTCTTTTACAGTGTAGCTGTTTATACTCTGTATCATCTCTTAACTTATTGTAAATGCACAGTCCTCAAGTACAGTGTGCTGTAGGGTTTTATGAAGACAGGGATTACATTTTTCAAAATATTTTATCTGTATTTCCAAAGAAGGTGCTAGCAGCAGTGTGCTGCTGCAGTCCTTCCTCAGTGAGTCCTTCCTTGAATACACATCTCCCCAGAGAATCACGCATCTCCCTCATCTGCCTAGGAGTAAGGCTCAGTTTCTTGCTGAGTTGGAGTCGCTGAGCGCCCATGGCATAATTTCATGGAGTCAAGGCACCAGTAAACTGAAAGGGTAAGGTCTCTGTACCTCAGTCATGAAGGTGGCAGCCCCCACCATCTCTTGTCTGCTTGTGTAATTTAAGAAGCAGAACCACCACGAAAGCAGAGCCCTGGGCATTGCTCTGGGAAAGAGGAGAGAGACAGATTTCATGTCTTACTAGGTGCTGCCACTTCTGCCTCCAACTCCATCTTTTCCATGTAACCATGGACAAAGTGGTAGTGGGGTTCTTACGACGTCTGTTGTGAGCAGCACCCAGAGGAATCTGGGAGGGAATGGATATCCTGGGTATGGAAGCTGCCAACTGCAGATCTGTGAAACAGTGAATGAATAAAATACATGAGCAAAGCTGCTGCCAGCTAATCTAGTTCGAGGACCAGAAGTAGCACAATGCACTAGCATTGCTTTGGCCATAGTGGAAATGTCCCAAACACTTGTGAATTGCAATGAAGAACGTCACCATATTACACTGAGGACATCTGCCCTGTCCCGCACAATCTGGACATGCCCTTGGTTATTTCACTGTCCTTTGAATGCTGCTACCCAGCAATGAGACAGGTTTTTTTTGTGAATCCTGCTTTTGAATGTGTAACCCCAAATTCCCCCCAAGGCATATGTTAAGACTTCCATTTCTATCTCAGAATACATTTTTCCTTGCTTGTGTTGCCTGGGCATGTAAACACATCTCAACCTCAGACCAGAATGAAACTCAGCAGGCAGTCTCCATAGATGTGGGTTAGTCAAGGCCCCATTCACTGATGTAAATAATGAGGGAGTAAGAATCTTTAGACAGAGCTAAGAGCCAGGCCTGTGAGTAGAAAGACTGGCAAGGCCAGAGGGGCTACGAGACTTTAGAAAAGGGGATCAGACTGTTCAGCAGTCTTAGCTGATGCATCAAGGGATATGCACTCCATCCTGTGCTGGATGCTGAAGAGGATCTGCTTTGAAGATGTGAGGTAGATACCTACTTACTGATATAGTGCATCTATAATTATATTCCAGTTTGCTATTTCAGTCCCAATTCTATTGCCTGTGTAATCCTTTAATGTGGTCTGACCTTTAATGTGGTCAGAGCCAAATGTGCTTGGCGAGGAAGCAGAGGAGACTTGTAACAGTGGGTTGTAGTAACCTCAAAATTAAGAGACTGGAACGGGGTTGGCCTGAGGACAGCACACTCTAAGGGTACAGGGCACCCTGCTCACCTCTGGGGAGCAGGATCTTGAAATCCAGGGTCAAGAGACCAACAGGCCAGAGGTCAACCCGAGTGGTTTAAATGTGGAACAGGCTAGGTCCTGACCTGGGTATAGCAAACACTAGGAACAGATTTGTGTTGAAGCAGATGTGCCTCGAATGTCTAAATCTGGAGCTCTCGCAAGTGAAACTGTCGGGAAGGTGAAAACTTCCTTTTTGCTTTTTTGAATCATAGAATCATTTAGGTCAGAAAAGACTTATCACTGAGTCCAACCATTAACCCAGCACTGACAAGTCCACCACTAAACCATGTCCCTAAATGCTACATTTACACACCATATTTGCTTGCATGTAAATTTTCATTGTCCCTACAATGATCCTTCCAGAAGGTAGATGAAGTAAAATTACCAGTACTTTTTCTTCACAATAACAGCTTCTTCAGTACCTCTCCATGTGCTCTCAGTTGGCATGGAAACATGATGCTGAAGCTCTGATAGCTAATCCATAGAGGCCAGTGTTTCCAGTAAGACTCCCACCTCTCCTGTCTGTCTCCAGCTGATCTGTTGTATTCAGCTAAATCCTAATTGGAAACTGAGCACAAATTGGGGCAGTATTCAGAGACAAAGAAGGCTCTGAGCTTTTAAATAATGAATACAGCAGGTTGTAAAGAAAAAACAGGGCTAGTGGAGGAAACCATAATCTGAAATGTGGAATGCTATCTGATTTTCTCAGTAGAAATTAGTTGGCTCCATCAGTGGCAGATTCTGTCCAGTTTCCATACTTCTATGGCAGCAGCACATGCTGAGCAATGTTTGCTTTCAATCTTGGTTATAATAATGCCCTGGTTAAGAATTAATGTCTGCCTTTTAAGACAAATGAGTTAAAAGTTATTAAGAATTATGTTGACATGCTCTTATTGTATTTATTAGGTCAATTTGTTTGACTAAATATCTTTATCATATCTCATCGTAGAAATTTTTGTGAATGCTAGTCTCTGCTACTAATGAAACAACCCCCATAACTATGCATAAGATAAATGTGCCCCTAAGCCCAGAAAAAGAAAATTATATAAAAATTATGGAGAACATATTAATGATTTCTCTCTACTGTAATGTTTTCACTTAGTTGTTCTTTGACCTGTTGCATTCTATTTTTTTCCTCCTGTGAAATAATAGTGAAGACTAGCTGGATAAAACCATTTTGTTCTGCTTTTCCTGGTGCCTTTTTCAGTTCTGTAATTTACATGAGATCTTCAGCACACTTGTATGAAATTGTTGCCCAAACATTTTCAGCATGACTTTTTTTAAAGTACCTTGTCACAGAGGTTCATTTAATGGGAAAACTCGAAGGGGGTATCACTCACATCTTTTATTGCTCTGCACATTTGATACAAATCCACAAAATTGATGATCATAGCTTCAAAGTGTCCCACAGTGGCACAAATAGCCTCTCATTCTGTTGGAATATTGTTTTAACATGTCAAAGTGTATTTGAGAAATATTATGATTAGCTGTGGATAATGCTCTTGGCCTCATTGTGGTGATTAAATAGATGTTTGGTTTGCAGCGAGTTGTGCAGCCCTCTGTTCAACCTGACCTTTTCTCCTGGCTGCTATGCACCATGGCACATTAGCATGTGTTCTGCTCGTTAGAGTGAGAGGCAATTGCCATCCTGAAAAACATCAGATAGCCAAGCTAGTACATGATCCGCTTTTCTTTTCCCTTGGCCTTCTCCCACTGTCACTGAATACACTGAACAAATGCTGAAGAAAGTTGGCAATATTGTAGAACAATTGATCTCTGCATCTGGCACAATGTGTTTGGCACAAACTAGCACTTAAAGAGTGAGAGTTGTGTCTCTCTTTGTCTCCTTTTGTATTCATAAATGTTTGTGTCTTTAGTTCTGAATCTTCCATATAGCTGGAAGAACATAATGTGTGCTGGTTTAAGAGTTAACCAGCAGGGGTAATGAACCCAACTCAAAGGAGAGATTATAAAATCAGAATAACAATTTATTAAAATAATACAGTAAGTACAATCATACAAACAAACAATTGGTCTTAACCCACAAAACCCAAATGTATAACCCAGTACCTTGGGGGCATGAACAAAGTGGTGTTCCCTGGGCCCCGCTTAAGTCCAAAGTAAAGGGAGAGGGGAAAAACCTGCTGGTGGGAGAGCTGTTGCAGTCTGGTCAGAAGCGGTGACTGCAGTCCAGCTGAGGTTGAGAGTTATGAGCTGCAGTCTTCCTTCTGGATCCCACGAGTGGTTGAAAAGTTCTGAAAACTCCAGGTTTATATATTCTCCAGTTCAGGCAGGAATGGTCAGTTCTTTCTCTCAGGGAGTTCCATAAAAGGTAAGAGCATCCTCCTATCTCACAGGCCTCTTAACACCTAGTTTATAGCCTGAGGAGTCAGGCTCTTATGGGTAGAGGGTGCGAATAGTCTATTGCCATAAAAGGTAAGAGCATCCTCCTATCTCACAGGCCTCTTAACACCTAGTTTATAGCCTGAGGAGTCAGGCTTTTATGGGCAGAGGTGCTAATAGTCTATTGACAACAGTTTCTGGGAAATGGCATGGAAGGCTATAGAATACACAGTTTTGGGTTACACCCATACCATGATGAACTCAGCTGTCCTAACTAGGACATAATGCTAGGGTGCCATAACTGAGGTTCAAAATGAACCTGGTATATAAAACAGTAGTAAAAGGATCGTAGATATTCAGAAAAAAAGGAAGTCTAAAAGGACAAATCTTGTTTTATGGCTCAAAGTACATTTCTTAAATGTTCTAGCAAACCTTTTTGCTCTTCTTGCCCTTTGGTGGCATGGGGGTCAGTCATGACAGGGAATTGGTGTGGCCACGCCACAGGTAGTGACAGAGACTGAGTTCTAATCTTATTAAATAGGAGTTAAATTCATTGGTCACAGGGATGTTGCACAACAAAGGGCACGGGGACCTGCGGCGCCAGTCAGGTGACTGGGCACTGAGGGACACACCAGGAGCCAATGGGTCAGCAGGAAGACCCTGGACTGTTGCTAGCACAGACCGTGAGGGTGCAAATACGCAGGGGGTACTTAGTTCGGGGTCCCTCCCCAGAGGCTCCAGCTCAAGTTCTTTCTGTGTTACTGCGTCTTGATTAATTTGCTTTAAGGATCCAGACATCTGGGACTCTGATATGGGAAACCTGAGGTTGAAACAGTAAAGAAACCTCATCTGACTGTGAGAGCGGGGCGTGTAGGGAGCCAAGTGGGAGACCTGGGGGTTCACTGCTGGAGCTGCCCATGGGGAAGGGGCTTCTGTCCCAGCAGTGAAAGTCAGGGGTGGTGGGAGTGTGGTGGCCAGAGTGGCTCCTGTATGGTCAGATAGGAAAATTTTTTTAAGAGCAGCATGTTAGTGAGGCATTACTTTGTCTCCCATGTAAATACTGCCTGACCGAGCTACTGTAGCAGCTGGCCATCACATGCTTGAAGTCCTAATGCTTTTCGGGTGGTGTGGAACCTGTTTGTGGAGGAGGAGAACTAGAGCTGCAACACACTTGGCTCTAGGGGATGGACTGCTTCTCCACAGTGTTCACTGTGTGAACGCTGTATTGTCAAGAATCCTTAGCAGAGCCTACCTTAAAGGAGAATATTTCAATGCTGCTTTTATTTTCTCCTCACATGAAGTAAAAAACTTAGTTCACTGTCTACAGGGTGGATTCAATTCTGATTTTACACCAGCAAAAAGTTAATAAAAAACTTTAAGTTAATTAAAATTAAAATTAATATTAATATTGTTGATTTAAAATAGGCTACTAATAACATAATCAACATAACTAGGGAGGGACTTACACTAGAAAGAGAATGGGTTTTAATCTGATCTTACATCACTGCAAAGCTCCTTCTATCTATCTATGTAAATAATTCTGCAGATTTCAGTGTAAGATCACAAATAGTTGGATAATCTGACCTTTCGAATCTGTTCTAATTGGCTTCCTGCTGTTAAGCAAACCATCCTCTCAGACACTGTGTTCTTTCATTTGGAGGGACTTGAGTCACTTCACTGAAAATAGAGGTCATATCCTCAGTCTGTGTATATTTTCCAGTTGCATTCAAGTTAGTAGTTATGTATGTTTTCTGACCTGGGAGCATACCCCACATTGTCTCAAAAACATGTTGTATATATGGAAATAGATAAAAGCAACTAAGTGGGAAGAGATGGTTTCAATATGTAATGAGGTAAATATGCTCAGTTTCTGTTAAAATCTCCAGCTTGATCTCTAACACCACATTATTCACTCCAGTGTTTGTTCTCAAGCACCAGGGCTCCTGCTTTAGCAATGCGTTAATGCTTTATCAAGCCTTGAAGCTTAAAGGTTTTAAACATAATGCTGAAAACAACTTAATCTAAGAGATGAATCAGAAACTTTGATACCCTGGTTTCTCATCTCTGTAGAAAAGAGAATATTTCAAGATGCACTGTGCATACCAACGCCCCTTATAATCTCTGCAAGTTGGGAGAAATTGGCATTCCTTGATATGAAATTAATCTTCTCTTAAAAAAAAATAGGATGAATACATAGCTCAGAGATAAAAAGTGAATTACTGTATTTTTGCTGCAGTGCAGCTGTGAAGAATGAGCTGTGTACTGAAGCAGTGGATACTTGAGAACAATTAAGTTAATATCGTCTCCTTCAGTTAATCTTACCTTTTAGCTGTGTGTCCTTCAATGTATTTTCCATATTTTATTATTTGAATAATATCCGTTTGCAACAAATGGCTGAAAACAAACTGATAAACGAAAGCACTATGAGAACTGATAGTTTCCTTAGTCCTGCAATAACCTCATTAGTTATTGTCTGGAGAGCTAATACTATATTTCATTACATAGTGGTGTTCTTTACTTTTGCCTACATGAGCATCTCAAAGTGGGACTTTCAAAAGTACATGGAGAAATAAAAGTTCTGTCTTGTTTTCAATTGGCTATCAATGCCTCTTTAAATGCTTTTTAAAATTCTTTGGAGAGAAGGGGAGAAAAGAATATGCTTTCTCAGAAAGTGTGTTCTGTTTTGAGTTTTGATCTACATTAGTGGTTTTAACCCTTAGGTCTTCTAACTGTCCATTTAGCTTAGAAGAAGAAATGATGGATTAGGTTTGTATGCCACATCTCATAAAGGCATTTGCTGTTCCTACGGCAAAACTGTTATTTCTTTCTCTGCAATTTACTTCCAGTCTTTTTGGTATTAGTTGGGCAATGATGTGACAACATGGCAATGCTTGCTGTTAATTTTTTTCTGTGATATTTAGCTTGGGATGACAGGTCCTTCTGCTGTCCCAACTAATTGCCAGACATCGGAAAATCTGGTGTGATGTCTGGGAGGAACAGAGGGATCTGACTCCTGGCCCAGCCGCGTGATTTATGAACTAGTTCATTTCTGCAGCTACAATTCTCATTTATTTGCATCACCTTAGCAAGATAAGGGCTGAAAAGAGGAATGTTATTGAAAACGTACAGTGAACTTTTGGGCTCTAGTAGTTTGCCATGTGCCAAACTGCAGCCTGGGTGTTGAATCAAGGCTGGATTTTATTTCCCTGAGGAAGTCACTGAATCTCTCCTTGCTTCAGCTGGCAGGGATTAATTTCATTTGTGTTTCAAAAATACTTTTAGATTGTCACCTGGATGGAGTCATAACAGTGAAAGTGTAAACAGTGCACTACAGTGTATGGCTCAGCAAACTAAAGAAACACTGAGGCATATGTACAGCTAAACATTATACAGATATTGCTAAATCATCTTTTATGTCCCTAGGGATTGTAGTGCTGAAGTGTAAATGTGGTTTTTTTTATTTGAAATACATTGAACAAGATGAATAAATTGTTTACGTGCAAGATGATTGTCTCTTTGACAGTTTTCATACCCATATTTTAAGTGTTGCAAGTGAAATGTGGTGTTCCATTATCCACATATGACTTCTCACATGGCTTTTTTTTTTCAGAAATAGAGTACAAATTGATCGTGCTTAACATATTGTTTGCAAGGTAAGTTGTCATCTCCTGGGTTAAAATTCTAAGAAGGCATTTTACTTGAATACGAAAATATACAAATACAATTGTGTATCATTCCTTCTCATTTCCACTGCTATGCTTGTATGAATAACACTGATCTGGTGATTCCTGTCGTATTGGGTTGGCTTAAAAAAGTGATAGTCCAAATGTCAAAGTTCTCCTAAATGTCCTGTCTTTTAAGATCTATATATTCATTATTGTCTTCTAACTAAGATTTTCTTTCATGATCTGAAAAGAAATATTACATCCAGAACATTTATGTAATTTACAGCAAGTTTAAAGCAACTTAAATATATAGTTGGAAAGGAATGAATAGTTTGTAAAGAATAGGATTTAGAAAAATGTTCCTTTTAGCATTAGAAGTATAGTTGCAGGAGACTGGTTTACTCAGGTTTTTGATTTTTTTTCAGCAAATGTTTTTGAATATTTGCTTTATAGATTGGTGGTGAATATTCAGTGTTTGAGCTCTGTGCCTATGAGCTCTGTGCCTACAGACTATTGATCAGAAGTGTTTTATAATGTTTTTTCTGTTCCTTGATTATACAAACATGAAAGCACTCTGGCTCAAATAATTGTGTGGATGAAGCTGAGGTTTGGTTGCCAGGAACACTCTTTCTTGGGTTTCTAAAATTTATCCAAAACCTTTGGTCAAAAAAACAAGGTGACTCGAACATTTTCTAAAAGCCAACAAAAAGGGCTCAAAAAGGGCTAAAAAAGGACTTAAAATGTCCAAAGAAATAGTTGTGCATCTATTTCTTTCAGCATTTTCTTTGTATTTAGACCAGAGAAGAAGGTCACAGAGTATGTAGATTCAAATGATCACATCTGTAAATAGCAGTAGCATTAAAGATTAGTGCCTGAACAGGGAGAAACAGTTCAATTGAGCATCAGCCTTCAGCTGTGACCCACAGAAATTCCGCTGGGTTTGATCCCCCCGATGCCAGTGGGAATATGGGCAGCACTGCATTCTCCACGACTGACCTTGTAGCTATTTGGTGTCTGGGTGCTCTAGGCAGCAACTGTGATACATCTGTAAAAAGAAGGATATGGTCTCAGTTTCCAACAAAGACACTGATATACCTGTCATGCTGAGGGCTGGGAATATGGAACAGAGGAAAATTATTAACTAAGGTCTCCTTAAAGTAAGAAATGCTGCACCATTCCTTATGGTCTCCAAAAGACTTCTAGTGAAAAGTAAAAATCATTAGAGCTACCAAAACCATTGTTCAAACTCTGATCAAGGTCCTTTGAGCTTGTCAGCTTTATCTCATAAGCTCACTGTGGTTCATGCAGAGTGTCAGGGGGAAGAGCAAGAATTGTGCTTTTCAGCCATCAGAATGCTGGGAGATGTCAAGCTGTCAGGCTCTGATGGCGGGAGCCAGCGGGGCCGCTGAAGTCAGGTGGGCGTGAGACAGCATCTTTCCTCTGTGGCACCTTTATAAGTATGACCTCAGCTACATGCATAAGCTGAGGCTCAAGTCTCAGAGAGTCTGAGAAGGGTGGATGCCAAATAAATGCTTCTCACATTCAATGGTGCAACAGTGTTTGAGAGTCAGAGGGAAGATCAGTTCACTTCACCCTAGCCCCAGTTTTATGTACTTAACTGTGTCTAGGCATGTGCTGTCTGTGTATCTTTATCAGGGTTCATAAAGTGGTTTGTACCGGGACTGATGCAAACTGAATTATTTATTTCACTTAATGCAGATCTTCATAAATTGTTTGGGAACTGTTCATACCTATTTGCTAAATGGTGAGGTTTGCAAAGTATGTGATATTCTTTGAGGTCTTCCCTTTCAGGGTGAAGTGAAAACAAAGATCTGCTGAAACTAAGTGAGAATTGGTAGGCTCTAGAAATTGATAGGCCTAGGACTCTTGATGTATTGATTAATGTATTGATTGGGCTACTCAAAAACATTAAGCAGGCAAATCACAAATTAATGAATTGCAAATAATATAGTTTTCTTGAGTAAAATCTTTATACATTTTTTTTAGTGGCATGCTGAGCAGCCTGGCTGACTCATATGACCTGCCCGTTGCTTTGCTTCCCCCAGCTTTCAGCAGTGGTCAATCTGTCCAGAGTGGGCTTCTTTGTTGGCAGGGCCCATCATTTTGGACTATTTTGAAAGTGCCTATCTGTTAAGATAAGAAAAAAAAAGAGGGAATAGTATACTGTAGTGAACAGGGAGCAAGAATGCTGATATATCTGGACAAACTGAGCTGCCTTGCAGAATAACAAGGACATGGGTAGATTCGTTTTGGTACACATGATTCATTGATACAGTGGTTTCTATTTCATTTATTTAGCTATGTTTGCTTTCAAGCACATCTGTGCTGCAGCCATTTTTCATGTTTGTTTATTTGCCAATATAAGGTATATATGATATTCCACTTGCTCAAATTGAGAGTAGCACTGAAAACTTTTCTTTCATGTAGCAGAATATACAGACTACTTTTTGAAGGTCCTTCAGTGAGACAGCTGTAGTGATCTAAGACTTCAAGACACACAGAGTACTTGAGGACACAGATTGAAATTCTGCTCTTGGCCTTGAGCTTTGCTTTTACATATTCTTGTTGTCTGGGTTTTTTTTGCTGCCTTCCAGTTTTGAAGTTGTTGATTTAAGGTGATCATGCTTCCTACAGTCTCTCTGTGTTGCCTCAAACTGGCTCTTAAAGAAACCTCTAAGACTCAATTTGTGAGTTTTAGAAGCTGGGCAATCTTTATTACAATGTGCTGCATGATCACAGCATGACGGGTGCCCTGGGAATCAGTTTGCCAAAGTGCACACAGAGGTATCTTCACTGCAGCTTATATGTCTGCATGATTGTTCATTTGTCGTTCCCTGCATTTCTGTTACATATTTATGACATTTCCCAACACTTATTAACATATATACATATCCTTATATGTACATATCCTTATATGGTCTCTGAGGGGCTTCATTGGCTGTCTCTGGTGGTGGTTTACATTTGGAGCCCCCAAAGTTCTAAGTGACTGCCTTATGAACTTCTTTAAGACAATATACCTGGGTGTATATATAGGGTAACTTGCTGTTGTTTGACTGTCTGCCTCAGTCTCCTTCTTCATTGTTTCTTTACTTTGCTTGGTTAGCCCCTTTAAATCACTTGGCTTAGCTATATGTAGTTTCTATAGTTCATTCCACTGCAAAAAAATATTAGTTCTTGTTACATCTCAAAACTCAGATAGTGCCAAAAATTGCCAGACTTACCACAAAGAAAGAAGTGCAGACAAAACTAGAAAGACCAAAAAAAAAGCCCCAACCAAGAAACCAAACAAACACACAAGGTTCTGAGATTCTTATGTTTCCTCTAATATCAGCTGTGGAGTTGGTTCAGTCCTTAAATAGGTCTTTCAGGAATCTCCCAATTTTTTTGAAGTGGTCCCTGTAGAACATTCCAGAACCCAAAATTCTTGTTGCATACATTTGCCTTGATCACAGTAACTGTTCATTTTGCTTGCATTGTTCATGCTCCAGTTTGGCAGGGTATTGCTTCTGCCACAGGGCAAGTTGTGCAGCCATGGCCAGTTTTGGTCTATTAAGAGGGAAGCCCCTGGGCCCTCTCTGGTAGCCCACCTGGGAGAAGGGTCACAAGTGGAAGTGAATCAGTTCCGTGAAATTAATGCTGAGTTACTTAAAGCTAGCAGCAGCATGCACCAACGTATGTTAATGGGAGGTTTGGAAAAGGCTTTTACATGAATGTAAGGGTGATTAGTTTTCCTTTGACTTGTAAATAAGCTTGCATGTTGCTCTGACTTACAACACAGCTATTCATGGTTCTCACTTGTTACATCTCATTATATCTTGTACTTTATACTACATTTCTTGAACTTTTAACTTTTTCAAGAATTTAACTAATATGCTTCTGGCAAGCATTTGAGTATCATTATTGTCATATTTTGAAGTAAGCTCATTTCTCATCTTCCCATTATTTCTTCAAATATTTCTTTTTTTTTTTTTCTATGGAAAGAGAACATTAGGCTTAATTCCTAAAGGATGTAACCTAGATACCGAGGGCACATTTATCCGCTGTTTGTCTATTCAAAGCTCTAATCCTAAATATAAATACTCATCTGCTAGTTATTTGCATGCATGAAAGGTGATGGATGCATCCACACAAAGCTCCTTTTTTTTCTTTTCTTTTTGTTTCACCACTCTTTTTGGGGAAGAACTCTGTGATGCTGGGTTACCATGGAGTAGAAAAGGAATAAAATAATTCATGTTTGTTTTTTTTTTGTCAGTAAGAACAGTAACAGCTGGAAAAACTTTAATTCATTTAGAACAATTATATACTGATTTTATATATTATTCATATATCATACATTGATTATACTACTGATTTAAATTTTTATTTCTTCATTTTTGGATTTTTTTTTTTACATAGAAAGTATATGTTTTTGTGGACTTTCATTTCTAACGGCACAACTCCCATTGTTTTGTGAGGCTGGGACAGCTACAGCATCAGGATTTGAAAAAGTCAGAGCTGCCACAAATTAAAGCATTTTCCCTTTCTATAAGGCTCAGCTTTTCTAAGAGAAAATTATTTCTTTAAAAGATTCCTGACAGATATCTCAGTGGTATGTAGGTTGTGATGTAAAGAACCAGTTTATTTAACTTGTGGTAGATATACCTGAAAACTAAGCTGTTTCTGGAGATGCTTATTCTGACAAAACTCAGCCTCGTAGTCTAGGTTCATGTTGTCACAGACAGAAAGAATGGTATTTTGACCCTGATGTGCTGGAGGTGTAAGAACCTGTTAAATGCCTTGTGAACTTGGTGGTAAAGCTTCTCTAGGATATATATTTAGTCTTGTATCAACATGATTAAGCCTGTGTGAACTATGATGCAGGGGATAGATTTCTGTGAGACAACATGAGGACGGTCAGATTATAAATGTATAAATTATAACAGTACTATATACATAGGTACTGTATAACAGTAAAAAAAAGAGAACAAGGCCACCACGTAAGATAACTATGATATAGAAAATGAAGCACAAAGCCACAGTAGAGTTTGATTACTTAAAGAAAATCAATTAAACAATTTGCAAGGATTGCTAATGCCATCTTGCTTTGGGAAAGCAATAATAGCACAGTCCCACTACCAAATGAGTAGTAGTCAGTTAGTTTAGATAGTAAGGAAGAAAAATGTCTAAATTTTTGTGCTGAGTTTGGCTGGGATAGAGTTCATTTTCTTCACATTAGCCAGTATGGGGCTGTGTTTTGGATTTGTGATGGCAACAGTGTTGACAATACGGGGATGTTTTCACTCTTGCTGAGAAGCACTTGCACAGTGTCAAGGTCTGTCAAGTCTTTTCTGCTTCTCAGAGGGCCCCACCAGAGAGCAGGCTGGGGGTGCACAAGTAGTTGGTAGGGGACACAGCCAAGACAGCTGATCTCAACTGACCAGAGGGGTATTCCATACTGTATGGCATCATGTACAACAAATAAAGTTGGGGGAAGAAGAAGAAAGGGGAAGATAGATTGTTTGTCATCCCAAGTCATTGTTACAAATGATGGAGCTGCGCTGCCCTGGGGATATCTGAACACCTGCTTGCCCATGGGAGACACTGAATGAATGCCTTGCTTTCCTTTTTTTGTGTGAGTGGCTTCTGCTTTGCCTATTAAACTGCCTTTATGTTAATTCACAAGTTTTCTCACTTTTACCTTTCTGATTCCCTCCCCTATCCCAATGCACGGGGTGTGTGTGTGTGTGGGGGGGGTGGTGGTGTGCTTGAGCAGCTGTGTGGTGCTTAGTTGCCATCTGGGGTTAAACCAAAAAAATTTTCTCCATAGATTATTTACTCAGTTTTTATACAATATGAAAATTACAAGCTTATAGAAATGTTTTGTGTATTAGCTCAGAACACCTTGAAATTCTTCAGTTACATTCCTTTTGGGTTGGAAAAAGAGATCTCTGCTCTGCTGCTATTAGTGATTGCTCTTTTGGTGTGGAGAATTTCTTAAAAGCTTTCAACTCTGCAGTGTGGGGAAGAATCAAAATCAAAGTGGGATTTACAAAGTATCTGTTCTGTTGAAGCCATCTATTACCTCTGTTTTGATGTTTTAGCATCTAAAAGAAGTGACCTTTGCAAATGAAGAAATAAGGCACATATACAAGAGAAGAGGCAGTAAAAATTTATGTGGGTGCATGCATTTTCAAGGTTTTAAAGGTTTCTTCATTCATTATCTTCTCCAGTTTCTCCTTCCAAGGGACAGATAAAGTGAGGCTTGTTTTTTTAAAAATTTAACGAAAACTAGAGACTTCATGGTGAAATACATGCTTGCAATACTGAGGTAACAATATCAAGGCACTGTAAACTGCTCAAAGAGTACCTTGTTCTATTTATTTAGTATATGACACATGCTTAAATTTGTCTGGGCTTTCCTGGGTATCATTGCACCAACACATTCAGAAGTCAGTGAAAGAATCACTGCAAGGAGGCACCAGGGCGCTCTCTCCAGGCCTGAAGCTGTCCCTTCCTGAGGAAGGGACAGCTAAGGCAGGGTAGAAGTTCCACTAGCAAATCTTGCACATACAGAACATACAGATTTCCTTCCCCCACGGTAAAAAATGGCTGTCATCCACAATGGTAACACAGAGGTGCTAATACTTGCTTTTTATTCTTCCCACCTGTGTCAGGTTTCAATCTTGGTGACAGCCAAGATGGCCCCATTCCTTTGCTATCCTTTGAAGAGCTAGCTCTCTATCAGCCACAAACTGGAGCCCAGGTAATGCTCCTCAGCCCCTTTTTATTACTGCCAACTTCCATCTTTTGACTTTTTTATATCTTTGCCCACTCTGTATAACTCCACCGAGGATATGGAAGTGAAGTTTTCCTTCACCTTCTGTTACCATGCTGCAGAGTTTCACATCTCATCCTTCTCCTTTCCTGGCTGTGAAAGCCCATGTTTGGCCAAATCTCCAGACTAATTACTTGCAATTCTGTCTTTACTTCATTTTTTTGCACTCATCTATAAACATAGTCTGAGACTATATTTTCTGATTGACTTTGATAAACCATTGTGCTTTTGTCATTAATCTTCCATCTTAACACTTACCACTTCTACAAAGCCAGTAAAAGGTGAATCTCTACAAATGAAATCCTTATTTTTGGATGAACTTTCATGTTTATCCATACATACTTGAGAGCAGAAGCCAAATGATCCCGTTCAGTCTTGTCCTGCCTTCTCTTCATTATTAGCATTAACTACATCCCTCTGGAAATCTGTCAGTGAGCTCATTGAGGCAGTGCTTGTGACACACGTGAAAACCAAAACGTAACTGGCAAACATGATTTTGTGTACTAAGAGTATTTATTTTAAAACAAAATAAATGAAGTTGCAAATAAAGAAGCTGAGTGTATTGTATAACTCATGCAATTGAGGAGTTCTTGAGGAGTACTACACCTGCATGACATCATTTGCACAATAACCATATAGTTGTTTTCTATGTGAGAAAGGCCTTGCTTACCTGGCTGATGTTTTTGCATTAGCCACTTGATTTGGTGTTTACACTCCTAAACATTCAACAGGATGTTTCTCATGCAGCTCTGTTGTTGCTGGACTCATTAGACTCGGCATTGAGAGGCAACCTGGGAGGGGGATAAAGCATTAATTAGTGGAAATTCAAACAAAGATACTTGTGGGATGCCTCACAAAAAAAAAAAAATTCTGAAACAGAAACAATACAATATGATGTTCTAGCTCTGAGTGTTTGTGTTGTTTATGTGATTTGGTACAGATTAGAGGCTATGTGATAATGAGCTGGGAAATGGGCAGTGGTATTTCTAACAAGACATCAGTCCTAAAACTCTCTGTGTGGAAAGAAGTCATATCAGCTCTGGTGATGTTTTTTCATTTCATTAAGCCTTGATTCACATCCACAGAACTTAAAAAATACCTGTTAATTTCTGTTTGACCCCATGTGTGTGTGGCTAGGGCAATACAGGAAACTATATTTGCTTAGTCCCTCTTTCTCCCCCACAGAGCTATACATTGCTCTCCAGCATTTCTATTCTGGAATAGGAGTGGTCCTCTCCTCTCACATGTAGTTTCTCGCCCCTTTGGTGAGATATATGAGAGAGTACCTCTAGTTATTCACTATTCACAATTCCTCCATCTGCCAGGAATGTTTTCTGCCTGTTCTGGTTATCATTTCTCTCAGCATAGGCCTCTATGAACTCTCTACAGCCTGTCTGTGCAATGAAAATGTATACACATTTCTCCACAATGATGTGCTTTTATAGTGTGATAAGCAGTTCCAGACAGCTGTTTTGTGGCAAAATCCCAGCTGGAGTCAGGTGGTCCTTACCTTGACATAGCTAGGTGAAATTATTATATTGCCTTCTCAACTGCAGTTGACCTCAGCCAGCTATGTTAAGATGATATCTTTATAGCTGTTTTTCTTACAATATGTTCTAGCTAAATCAGGTTAGTTGTCGTGCTGTCAAATAGCCAACTCTTTTTTCTGGCAATGAAAATATACACTCAGTGTACTGACAGTGGAAGAATTCCATCAGATGGAGCGCGGGTGGTTAAGGTAGAAACCTGTGTTCTTAAGAAGGGAGTAGAAAGTACCCCATTTGATAGTGTGTTGAAGGATGAGTGATTTTTGAGGTGTATTTCTTTTCTTTTCTTTCTTTCTTTCCTTTTTTTTTCTTTTTTTTTGTTTGGTTTGGTCCCCCACCCTCCAAAGCTGATACTGGATTGATGAATGTTTTCTTGTGATTTCTGTTTCTGTATATATTTGTTGGGACATCCTAACAGGTGTTATGCCTACCTGGATGTTTTGGTTCATGATTCTGGAGAAGTTACATACCAAGAATTCTCTAGTAGACATTTGCCTGACATCTTTATTATCTACTGAAAAAGGTCCAAAAAACTCTGTGTCTGTATATGTTTAAATTTCTTATACATAAATTTACCCTCTTTGTGGAAGAAATTCCTTTTTTTGTTTTGTATCTGTACAATACCTTCTACTACCACCTGCTTAACTCTGGTTAGAACAGTAAAATACTGTGGAAGTAGTCCTTAAGCTTATAAAAATAATGAGTTATAAGGAGAATAAAAAATTCTTTTAAATTTTCCTGTGTTACAGGATGCTAAGCAGAAGCAAATGTCCATTTGGCTAAATCTTGTAACCTTTAGCATGTGGTAAATCATTCTTTTCTTGGATCAACTTATCACTTTTTTTTTTTTTTTGGAGCTCACGCTTTAAATTCAGCAACTGTGATCATAGGTCTCATGATGCTTAGTAATACAGAAATTATTTTTCTTCTCTCTTTTTTTTTTTTTTTTACAGACTATTTTTGAGAGTCAATTTTGAACACGTGGCTTGTACTGCTGCTCAGGATACACCCAGACATAGGTGGGAATATATTCCCCATCTGGTTCTGTGTGCGAATAACCCTGTAGCTTTGGGGTCCTGGTCCACATGCAGAGTGTGTTGCCACATTGTAAGTAATAATGACACATAGGTAGATCACGTTAAACTAGTATGAGAGTTGCAGACTTGTAAAGAGAGGAGGTCGAGGCCAGGCAAGGTACAGTGGAATCACGTCACTTTTATTCCACTGAATTTAGTGATTTATCAGCTATTTTTAAGCATGCAATGCATTTGTAGTCCAAGTGTTCCCTTTCAGCACAAATGATTGTACTTGCACATTCATACTGGACCTAATGCTGATCTCTGCTGGTATTTTTTCACCTAGATATTGGCAAAAGCAACTAGCTAAGAATAGACTTCAACGATCTCTTGTTGTGATTGTGTTGCTACTGCTAGGGGCTACAGGTGAGCATATGCAGCTAACTTACAGAGACTGTAAGAAAAGAGAAAATGGTTGTTTTATTATCTTAATGTATGACTTTATTTGGTTATATTGTTTCTGAGAAGACTATACAGTTTAGAGGGAAGATGCCATAAGGAATAGCAGGAAGACAAGTGGAAAGATATTAATTAAAAAACCCCACAGCGAATAAATGATGGCAGGAAATGTCATTAGCTCAATAAGGACTGGAAGAAGTCTTTCAATAGGTAATGGAAGATTTTGGGGAAGAGGTAGTGAAATACCTTAAAAGTGAAGGAGGAAAATTAGTTCATGACTTTTATGATAGAAGTAGGAATCCATAGAGGAATACATAGTGAAAAAGCTGGTGTAGTTGAAGTGATTGACTAAGAATATGATCCCTCCTGCAGTGTTTGGGATGGCTATGAACAGGTAGAGGCTTTTTTTTTCAAAACCAGATTAAATAATATTACAGTAAGCACGATGGAAGTGAGAGTGCGAAAGTGAATTTTAGTGGCATGACAGTAGCCAGACAGGAATGTTTATCACAAAAAAATTATTCACATGGTAGCTCTACAGAACTTGGATGTGTACTCAGAATTGAAGATGAGACAGGGTTTTATCATCCTGAACAACAAGCAAAATGGTGAGTTATAATGATCAAAAAAAGAGAAAGGACCTGTGGAAAGGAGGGATCAGGAACTCTTTTTAGGTTTGCTTGTGCTTCAGTTCATGGCTAAGAATCTCCAGGACAGGTCCTTGAGATGATGGCAAGGTGAAGATATCTGCATCTCTGATCTCATGTTACCGTGGGCTCTGCTACCGGTGGAGAACTGACTCCTTGCAAAAACAAAAGGAGTTAGATGGATTTGCTCACGGATAATATGAGTAAAGAGAACAAGAAAATAAAATCACAGAAACCATAAAAGCTGATATAATGATAAAACAAGTGAAAATGGGAAAGTGACTTCTTATATATATAGATAGTGATAGGACAAGGGGGAATGGTTTTAAACCTATCCTGTGAAGCTAGTTGAGGCCCTTGAACAGACTGCTCAGAGAAGTTGTGGATGCCCCACCCCTGGAAGTGTTCAAGGTCAGGTTGGGTGGGGTTTTGAGCAACCTGGTTTTAGTGGGAGGTGTCCCTGCCCATGGCAGGGGAGTTGACACTGGGTGATGTTTAAGGTCCCTTACAAACCAAGCCTTTCTATGATTCTATGAAAATTGAGTTCTTGTTAAAAAAATCAAAATTATTAAGCAGCCATTGGAGACTGGTAAGTCCTGAACAGATCATGTGGGAAAAAACCCCATCAATTTGGTAGAAAAAAGATTCTTGATAGCCACTATCAACAGTGTATTTAAGGATCTCAGGACTGAAAGGTCAATGTGACAAGAGAATATGACAAAAAGGAGGCATGAGGTCATGGGTATGGGATCAGCAAACATGCTTGCAATTCGAGGGGGAAAGTCAACATAGAGATGCAATAAAAGGGAGCAGAAATAAGGCTGCATCATTGGGACATATGAAGGGATTAGAGAAGAAAAGAAACTACAAAATTCTGTATCTACTGGAGGAGGGAGAGGAGAAGAGGAAAGGAAGCAAATAAGGAAGAGAGAGATGAAAACATACTGTGTAAGTGCTCCCTAGAAGTCACTCACCCAGCTTTTGTGCAGAAGTAAGAGTTGAAGGTGAGTCATCTGAGGAGCCAGAAATGGTGAGAAGTTTGTAAGGGTTATAGAATTTGCAACAGGATCCCAAAGTGACCTTCTTACAGTGAGCACCTTGGAAGAGACCGAAATGGCTTGTAAATGAAATAGCTAAGTTTTATTAGAGCATAAACTAGAAGGAAAACTTTGAAAACTTCAGTTGAGACAGATAAAAAGTGTTTAGAAACAAAAATGACACTTTCTGCACTGCTCTTGCAGGATGGTAGGCTTCTTTCTTGCCTGCTTCTTAACAACTCAGAGCCTTTCCTTGGAGAGCTCTTTTTTTTTTTCCCCTTTACATCTGAGGTACAGCTGTGCAGCTGTTTCAGATAATGTTTTTTTTTTTGCTGGCTTCTGTGGTTCTATTCCTCCTGGACTATGGAATCTCCTTGCTGACCTCTCATACTCCCCTGATGCACCTCTGAGCCTACTCCACCCAAGCAGGCTGGATGCTTTGCTCCCAGCAGACTGCATGCTTCATCCCAGAAGGGTCACCTGATCCCTTTATGCTCTGATTAAACATGAATATTTACATGCAACAACAGCAAAGAAGTTCTCACCCATGACAGCGTGGAATTTAGTTCAAGTGAAAGGAGACATTTTCTTAATGATTCAAATGCTGTGTGAATAAATCTATAGTAGACACTTGATATTCTTTTTTCCTTCAGAAGTATTGAGGAGGCAGGAAGGGGATCATGTGGATCAGCTGGGATTGTCAGATTAGTAAGTGAAGGAAAGGAGAAGTGATAGTCAGGCCAATATCAATTGTTGAGACTGTCCTAGTTACAGGGAAAGGAGGTGGAGTTTAGCACTACATGGGTGTGACCAATCTGCCAAATTCTACACCTTCTATGTCACCTTTGGTGGACTGTCTCTGCCAGAAATAGAAAGGGGGCCATTTTTGCTGCCACACTCACATGAGAGGGGATGTGGGACCAAGGATCAGGATTCCATGGCTGCTCGGCACCGGGAGAGAGAGCCCGTGGCACCACCACTGCCACCACTACAGCCGTCACTGCCAGAGCCACTGCAACTGCAACTGAGCAGCCAAAGCTGCAACCGCAGCTCGCTGCCGCCATTCCACAGCCCAGCCAAGCAGAGCCCAGAACCCCAGTGAGGCCGAGCAGAGCACTGCCAGTGCCAGAGGCAGCCATGTGGCAGGGAACAAAGACCCCCCTGCACCCACACTGCTGCTATGCCGGGACCCATGCCGGCATCTCAGCAGCATAAATCACCCTACAAAAAGGAAGAGGAAAGTGTTTGAGCAGCGAGCAATAGCAGAGAAGCCAGACAGGCCTTCTGTGGTATATGTATGTGATTTGGGGTAGGAGCAG
Source organism: Lepidothrix coronata (assembly GCF_001604755.1). Taxonomy (NCBI): domain Eukaryota; kingdom Metazoa; phylum Chordata; class Aves; order Passeriformes; family Pipridae; genus Lepidothrix; species Lepidothrix coronata. The sequence continues at coordinate 1,928,295 of NW_016690343.1, read as the reverse complement.
GGCTCTGATATTCAGGTAAGAAGAGGAGTATTTGGTAAAGCTGAAACGTTTGTAGAGTGTTGACCATCTGCTGCCAAATACCTGTATTGTACTACAGATCTCACAAGTCTGCAGCCATATTTACTTGTTGCTATCTTTCTCCACACCATCTGTCTACCATTATTTTCTATCATCTGTCTTGTCAGGGAGGGCAAGCAACCGGTGGGATGAATTTCAGCCATAATGAAATCAGATTTGTAAAGAAAGCTAGACTAAGGTGGATGATGTGGCTCTGTTCAATGCCTGCTTACACAGGCACCCTGTGCCTGAGCCTTATTGGTGTCAAAAACACCCAGGAGAAGAGCTGGCAGCTAACAAAGAGCAGGCCACCCAGTTTGGGAGACTATAAGGACCTTATGAAGAGCCACTGGAAAGGCTGTGTTGGGGCAGCATGCATCAGGAGAGGAGAGATGGTTCTTTAGGAAACAGCATGTTGGATTCAAATTACAGCAGTCTGTTTTCGACAGGAAGTTCAATAAGCTAGATTGATCCACTTCCACCCAGCAGAGCACGCACTCAGAGCACACATTTTAATACTTTGTAGCTACAGTTATACACACTCCCAGGATGAAGTCAGCTGGATTTATTGCTTACTGAAAGTGAAATGAACACCTGGAGATTGAATAATTCTTTCTTTTTCAATGTTAAGGTCTACTATGCACACCTTTTCTGCTGTTATTCCTAGTGAGAATAAATATATCTTAGTTGACTTTGGCATTTAGTGCCACTTTCAGAAAGCTGTCAGAGCAGCACACCCAGAGAGAAATCTTCTCTCAGTTCTTTTCTTGTACTCAGGTCTTCTGTAATACCTTGTGCCATTCCTGTCAATAAAAATCAGCACCTCTTCAGCCCGATGGTACCTGTTGCTTAGCCTCTCCCTTGAATTCAAATGGGCAGTTTTGGTTATTTCTGGTCTGACTCCAGGATCACATTTAAATGGGATCTACACTGCTATCGACAATGGATTTATTTTGGGTTGTGAGTAGAATTAATGAGGGACCTGAAAATTGCTTTTGGGTCCAAGGATCTACAGGAAAGGCTTAAAAGAATTTGAGCAATATGGGATTCTTAAATACACTCTGGAGATTTACACAGTGGCTTTTTCCCCCCAGAGTCTGTGGTTCATAACCTTAACAGAGTGATAAACTGTACATCTCTAAATTTTCCTTGATTTACATTAAATATATTGGACTACTGCACTCAACAGAAGGTGATCATCTCTTTCTACAATTCTAGTCTCTGCTTGCAGGTGGTTATAAAGTTTTGATGTGGCTGGTCAAACTGTTTGTGTGCACATTTTTACTTATATTGAACTTATATACCTGATTCATTACCAACCACCATAATAGCACTCATACACCTTTGTGGACTGCAAAGAAATTGTACATCAGAGCCACACACTAAAACAAAAATAGTTGGTATTTAAATAGTTAGTATTTAAAAAGAGTATGTGAATATAATGGAGCACAGTAGAAGTCAAACTGACTATTTCATTTCATTATAGGGAGACTCAGTTAAAATACATTAATAGTTAAAAAGACATAAGAGAAGAAGGTAATGTTCCATGTTGGCACATTATACCAATGTTTACATTGTTTACATTTCTCTTACTAGGTTCTCAGTTTTTGTAGTAACTCAGATCTGGAAGACTTCTGTATCTTAGCAGGGAAGCAAATGATAGAAACACTCTTTGGCTGGGGAGTGTTGTGGGTGAAAAATAGCTTAAGTTGTCTGTGTGTGGGGAGTGAACATCCAAATTTGAACTTTTCTGCACTCAAGCAGAAGCCTGTTACTTGTTAGCTGCAACTAGTATGGGCTGGACTTAAATTTGATAATCTAGATTAAACTGAAGTGGCATGGCCTGAATCCTCCAGTTTATACAGAGAGATGAAAGAGAACCACCACTATGAATGGTGATCACTTGTTGAGTTTCTGCATTTAGGCTATTTAGATTGGGAAAAATGTCATTTTCAGGGTCTGGGAAGAAGGAGGCCTGGAGTCCAAAAGAACAGTTCCTGGAAGGAAGAAATGGTTTCAGGAAATAAGAAGGGTCTGAATGGGAGAAAGACCAAGAAATCAAACACGAGTGGAGATGAATGTAGGGAGATGCCCAGGGACTTTGACTTGTAATGGCTGACAGTTTACTGCAAGCAATGGAACAGCATGAATCAAGATGACTTTCTGTCTGCCTTTTCCAGATCAGTATTGACAAGAGAAGGAAAATCAAGATCTAGTGGATGTAGCTCTGTGGTGGGGAGTAAGCAAGCACATGTATAAAATGATCAAGTAGAGTGAAAGTACTAAATATGTTGCTTTGTAAATAAACCCCAGTATGCAAACCTTCTACAGGTTGTAGTTTAATATGTCTTGCCAGGGACATGGAGAAACCATTAAAAAATTAGGTGGACTCATACATGAACTCTTAATCTGAGTTTTCTCAGGGCAAGAGGAGTGAAAGTACTGCAGGGCTCATGTATGCAACCTCTTTCAAACTTCCCAACAGACCATCTTTGTACACCCACCACCTTCCTTACCAACCAGTTACCAAAACAGTGAACTGTGAAGTGAAAGAGCACCTGCAAGTCTCAGAGTTCTATCCTTGACAGCAACAGCAGCACCACTCTCTGCTCTTGATTTTCTTCTCTGTATTGGGTGGCAGCAGCAGCTGATGTAGGCGATGTCGGGTGGTTTGCATAGTGTCTGTTGGGAGCCTTGCACCACGTTGATTTTGCACAAATGGCCCTGGCAGTGTTTCAACACTTCACATTGACTTTTGAAAGGCTCACACCTGGACCATACAAAAAGTATTACAGAAAGTCTGGGATCACTGGCAACATTACATTCCTGACAAAGGGTTTGACTGTATGTGGACTTCAGAATTTCCTTTCTGCTTCTCTGTAGAAAAGCATAAAATATGAGAGTGAGTTAGAATTGCTTCTGATCAAATGTAGAAGGAAATCTTAAAGCTATTTGCTTTCCTTTCAGCAGTCCCATCTCCCATCTGTATTACTCCATGCTTAATAGAAAATAGTTCTTTTGACTTCTATGGAGCTTTTCCTGATCTGAATGCCTGAATGAGGGAAGTTTCACATGCATAAATGATATTTTATACCTGAGAGCCTTGGGATTTCTTTTGCATTGTCATATCTGTCAGTGTTCATGGTTTCTTCTTTTCTGTTGGTAAGAGCGGCTCCACATAACCCTTTTGTGTGTTCCAATGTCATGCCACAAATGTAGGTTTCATTATTGGTTTCTGTATTATTTAATTATTTCTTAATGCTTGGTTATAATGCCTAAGAACCCCGGTTAGGATTTAAACTCCAAAGAATGAAAGTACAGATTTGAGGACAGTCCCTAAAAGGGAGAAGGGAGAAGAGAAAAGGGAGAAAATTCTCTCCAAAAACCAGATTAGACAAGAAGTCAAGAGATATAGGAATAAAATTACAATTGCCACAATCCAGACTGAGAGAGACCTTGAAAGAAATACTACTAGGAAATGGCAAAATATTCTTCAGCCTTAGAAACCAAATAGTTTGCTGTATGATGAAGGAGGAAGGATCATAATCCAAGCACAGATAAGAGTTGAACTGAATGGTTTGTGCTGGGATTTAACAGGTCCATGATGTTGACCATCGAGCAAAGGCAAGATGGCTAGCAGCTGTGAGGTAGAAATTACCACTTTCTAGATGAGAACTGAAAGAGCTTAATCCTATAAAGTCAGGAGACCAACTAATTCCCATCACATAATGTTGAAAGAACTGGCACGTGAAATTGCAGAACTACTGGTGAATACCTTTAATAAACCTCAGAGGAGAATGAATATGACTACAGAATAGCAATTGTAGTACCTTTATTTAAGAAGGGGAGAAGAAGTGATATGGTAAAGGACAAGCCATTAATTTCACCTCAGCTGCATGCATTTAGAAAAAAGTTTGAAGGAAGGACTAATTAAGACACGTGAGAAAATGGGCAATGGGATGAGCTACCTGGCTTTACCATAAGTAAGCTAAAGCAAAGGCAGACACCTGTTTTTCAATTGTCTTGAAGAAAAGTGTTCAAAAATTTGAAAGAGTGCTTCTCAGCTCCTGCTCTCTGGAAAAGATTCTTAATTATCACTCCTCAGTGGCTCAGACTTTACAGTGGCTTTGCTCAGCATTTCCCTCCAGGCTTCTCTTAAGTTTCCTGCTGAATAAAATGATCTTCAGCAGTAATTTAAAGTAGAGTTGTGGTCTCCTCCCTGCATACCAGACACCAAAAGCTAGATGTAATGTCGAGCCTTACTTTGATATTGCAATAATTTACATGATTGTTTTTGCAGTATTTTACCTTTAATGTTGATTATGTCTTTGTGTGCCTGCAGATAAGTCTGTGTTTTGAAAAAAGGACAGTGTTTACTGACCCAGGCAGAACATCAAAGAGAAATTTAATGGGGTGTAATTTTGCTTCAAAACAAAACCACAACAGTCAATGTTTTTAAATGCTTTTAGAGCAATCTTCAATCTACACTGTTATGAACAGGTTGGTCAAGTAAGCAAAGCGAAGAGACCATTTTTCCATGAATGTTATGCAATTTAATTGTAGTATCTTAGAATTATTTAGAGTACGTTCACACTAGGCCTACTTTTATGAGTCTTGTGTAACGTATAGAGATACCAGAGGAAGTTGGGTTGTGTTAGATTATATGCTTGCTCAACCTGCTTCCACTCTCCAGTTCAGCTCAGATTTTTGTACAGGCACACACAGTGCCACTTTGGCTGGAGCATGGGTGATTGTAGTGGATGTCATTTCGAATCATACCTGACTTTTCTGTTTCTTCAGATTGCTAGATCTGCATGCGACAGTAACCATACACTGATAGAGACATGCAAAGTAAAGGAACTAAATTCATTCTGACTTTAGAGAGATTACTGTTTTCAGCAATCTTTAAAGAGCAATATGTCAAGTGGAAAAGGTGGAAAAAGGGATGAAGATACAATATATCTCCTTTGTGGTATGTTGACCCTTCACCCACAGGGCTACTTGTCCACTTCACTCCCACTCTCACCCCTGCAAGATGTGCGAGAGAATAAGAAAATTGAAAGGGACAAAGATCATTGGACAAGATAAAGGTAGTTAATAGGTGAAGGAAAGAAATGATGCAAGGGCAGCACTCAGCACCTACTGGGCATCTACTGTCAAGGACAATCTTAAGAAGCAGATAGTCATGTAGTACCAATCTGTAACATTTTTGTCTCTTCAAGAATCTTTCCATTGTGTCAGAAAACACGTACTAGATTTTTAAACACAGTGAGTAGTAAAAAAGCCATTGTACATTTTGGTTTTAGATTGTGACTTGTCTTTTTTGTGCATTTTCTAACTGACTTTAGATAGTATTTCAGATGTGCCCATTTAAAACATTCAGTCCTCAACAAATCATGCTCTGATTCACTTCATGATGAACTTACTTTAATTAACTCTCTTTCTACTCTGCTGTGAGACAGATCGAGGCCTATATATTCAAAACAGTCCAAACCTCCATGAAACCCTGTTTAAGATATGTGCATCTGTATACCACAAACACATGTACTTAACATTCTGGGTTTGTAACTGAGAATTAGCTTAATATCTAGCATGACTTTACAGAAGACCATAATCTGAAAAATAAAGGGACATTTAAATAATCCAAATAGTGAGTTACATTATTTCATTCAGAAAATTTTAATCCACCTTCTTTTAGGTTTTCTAGTGAATTACATCATTAGCAACTAAAGACCTCAGAGAGTCTTTGAATGCTAACTAACTTCAGCATGTGAGTGATGGACAGCTGGCAAAACAATGACAAGGAGGCCTGTTTATTGCTGAACTCATTGTGCAAACAAGGCCGAAATGGCACTAGAAAGATGTTAAACAACAACAGAAAGTGGAAAGTGGATGGTAGAGCCAGAGGACTGCAAATTTAGAACAGACCCATATATTTACACAACTTCTCAAAGAAGTTGAACGAAATTCTTTTATATGCTATAATGCAAATTCTTTGTATGCTTCATGGCTAACAAAACAAAGAATATTTGCTTATTCACAGAAATTAATCTAATTAGTTACTATTAATGACAACTAAGGGGGAGGTTTTTATTACTGGAGTAAAGATCATGTGCAGGAAGTACCAAGTGAGGAAAATTTGAGAGAAGTGTCAAATTGCACTAAAAATGGCACACCCTATTGCCAAATGACTGGTACCTCAGAGATGAATCATATTCAGAGCTTGCCTGTTTCTCAACACTGAAACTGTTATTAGCCATATGAACGGCATTTAGACAGAAAAAGAGGAATGCTAACTGGGAAGTGATTAAGAATATTCAGTAAATATCTACAAATCGATGGTTAATCCATGATCAAGGTACTGAACATGAGAAGTGCTTTCATTACAGAAAAGTGACGTGGTTAGACAGTAAAGAAAAGCAAGTTAATACCTTGTTTCCCTGGCCAATTTACAGATATCAGCCATTTTGAACCAGTCTGTACTTTGCTTGGTTCACTGCTTGCTTACTTATTGTAAGAAGTTCGTAAGCACACTGCTAATACATTGGCACTCTTTAGGGGACAGCAGGGGCATAAAAGGAAGTAAATAAAACCTTGAGTCACAGCCCCTTGGTCCAGTTTTTCATGGGCTTACACAGCATTATGTGCATGGACCCCTGTGCTTTTTTGAATCTGTCTTCAAATGGGTTTTGGAGTCCTGTCCCTTACAGGGGAGAGAAGGGAAGGAACAGCTCAGAACGTTCCTCAGCAGCAGCTGTTGAAAGGAAAATATTCTGTATCTACAGATCTAAATAATTTGCAGATAGTCTTCCTGGGTCATTGATATTAGTTTTTCAGGAAGTTTTCAAAATCATGACAAACTTCCCTGAAATGAAAGAAAACAAATTTGCAACATTTAAATACACCAAAAGAAACTGTTCTTGGTAGTTCTTGACCTCTCTATCAGTCTGGCATCTGCCCTGGAAAAAAAAAGAGTGCTGGAAATGTCTATTACTATTGAATTGAAGGCACTGATAATTAAATGGCAAGGGAATCAAACTTTGATAAGACATTGCACTAATTCTACACAACTTTCTCTTTAGGAACAAAAATGACACAAAATCAAATTGTTATGAAATATATAGATGAAAAAGCCAAGTGGTGTGTCTCAAACCTGAACTGTAAACAGGAAGATAAGACTCCTGTCTGAAATCTTTCCTTTTTCTTTGTGTCTTTCTAAAATTAGCTTAAGAAAAAGATGTGTACACAGGTGAAGTTGAAAGCAATGCAAGTATTGGGAATATGGCATTTGCTGAAAGAGAGAAGACAGCTGATGTGGAATGACCTGAATTGGTTTGGTATACTAAAAGGAGCAAAGACTGCCTTTTAGTGTGGATTTCTTCTGTGGAGCCAATGACAGTAAGGATGAGGAATTCTCTTCTGGCAAGTGACATTGGAAAAGTCTTGAAACTCCTATGGTTTATCACCCATGTGTAAAATGAGTATAATGTTGTGACCATGAGACTTTGGTTGTATACATGGGGAATTATCAAACACTTGAAGTACAGAAGGTACCTGATCTGTACATTTGGCACCTATGGTAACTAATGGAGTGTAAATTAATACTGACACAGCCAAGCCCAGACCTGAAAGCCACTTAGACTTTCAGGATTTAACTTTCAGGAAAGACTTAATAGATTTGGCTGTGCCAACACACTGTCCTCCTCTGGGAGGTATACATGCGGAATACACAAAATGATAAATAAATAAAGAGCCCACGCTATAGGGCTGTTTAGTCAGGCACGTAGGAGAATAACAAAGTCAGAGAGCTGAAAGCTGAAGGTGACAAATTCAGAGGGGAAAACCCCCATATGAACAGGGAGTATAATTAACTTTTCCCTTAGCTTAACAGGCATGGTGGTTGTCTGATCACCTTCTGGGATTTTAAAAGGAAGAGTGGGTTTGCTCCTGAGAATGCACAAGTAGGAACATTTCGGTACAGCCCCGTGGCTTACCTTATGCATGCAGCCAGTCAGAGACCACAGTAGTCTTTCCTGGCATCATGATCTGTGTTAGCAACCTCACGAGTAAAAAATTAAAAAAAACTCCTAACAGACCAAAACAGTGGCATTGACTCATACCACAACAGAGTTGGGTTGAAACACACCTTTGTGAGTCTTCCAGTAAGCAAAGTAAGCTGTAGCATATCAGAAAACATTCAAAATGCTCTACACTTGTGTCATAGGTTTGCCTGTTTTAAAGAAAAAAAATCAAACCCAGCTAGGAATTTTTTCCCTGCACCACTGTGAAAGAAAGGTATTGAACGAGGGAGGGGGAAGGAGTGGCTAGGTTGATTCATACACACAAGACAACAAGCTGATAGCCCCACATTCCATGCTAATTGGCTCAGAAGACTGAGGGAGGGGGGGAAGGTGGGTTTATCTCCTGGGGAAACTGCAACTTTTTACTTTATTTTTGCCCAGGACTCAGGGAGGGTGTGTGGAGAGAAAGAACCCCAGAGTTTCATCTTTGTTTTTGGCCAAGTCGCCCAGTTGCCTTGGCCCCGGCTCACCTCCATTTCCCTTACCCCCTGCCCTGCCCACTGCCTGGTCTGCCTTGGATTTCATCGGAGAAGCCAGTGCCATCTGAGGGAAAAGGCCGCCCCTCCCCTCCTCTCTTCCTGTGTCAGCAGCAGCCTGTACCCATCGACAAGAGGGAGGGATCTCAGCCAGAGCCTGCCGTTGACAGCATGAGTCCATAGGAAGAACCCCCTTGTTTGTTTTTGTTCTTTTGTTGTGCTGCCTATACATATATATCCTTTAATAAAGGGCTGTTATCTTTTCTTTCTCCATATTTCCTAGACTGAAGCCTCTTAATTTGAGATTTACAGTTAGAAATGGCTTAGAGGGAGGAGCTTAGGTCTTCCTCATAACTCGCTCTCCTTAGCAAATGCTTCTGTCTCACTAAACTGAGACATAAATTGGCGCCCAGTGTGGGGACCCAAGAGAGGAAAGCTGGAAAAGGAATAACTGCCCTTGTGTGATTTACACACATATTGAACCCGTAGGCACCATGATGCTTGTGGTTGCTGCTTTCCTTTGGCACACAGTCTTGTCAAAAGGCCTGTCTGAACTGTCTATTTGTTTCAGCTCAGACATTAAGACCCTTGTAGCGATAACTACCTTTGAGGTTGTGTGTTGGGTTTATGACATGGCGAACTCAGCACCTATGAGTCTTTTTTGGAATATGCCCTCAAGGCTGCACTCCTGCTGTAGCCTAAACTGCTTCCTCTGGGCATTTAAGGATAATGGCACCCATCCTTGTGGAGAAACACAAGGGGGTATGTTTGCCCAACCTTTCATCCATTTCCCCTTTTGGATCAAATACAATTGCCTCTGGAAAGCTTAAATTTTCCTTAGATGTCAGAGACGTTTTACTTTTCAGGCTTTGCTTGCAAGGTTGTGCCATTATGGCCTATCTAATATACTAAGTTGGAAGACCATAGAGGAGGGGATCCTACGCCTGAGGAACTGGTACTTTTTGGGAGGGATGGGCAACCCACCAATGATCCTGACAGGGTTAGGTGTACACCACAGATGTGGTAGAACCTCACACGCATGGGGTCTCCTTTTCATACCAGTTACCTGACATCATTGCAGGCTGGGGAGAAGCAAGAGCCAGTGACGTCTATAATAAACTTTGGTTGTCTGACAGTATGATCGAAGGCCTGCTACAGGCTCGTATCTCTACTGTAGAGACATTGATTAAGGACCTCAAGACACTAACTACAGAGATGAAAGATCAACAGGAGAGACTGAGAGAGAGGATTGAAGGAAACAGTTTTCACATGGCACCAGTGAAGGTAAAGGAAAAGGGCAGGTAGTGAAAGTAAGTGTAGTACTGGTATCCTATGGGCAGGGATCTGACCCACTAGAAGGTACCTCCTGTTGGTATTCACAGGAAAAAAACTGATTGGCAGAATGAAAACCAGTGTTAAAGGGGCCCTGTCTCTGGCCAGCTAGAAGCAAGGGACAACTGTGTCTATTGGACTGTGTGGATCCGATGACCTGGCCTGTCAGACCCACAAGAATACCAGGCTTTGGTTGATACTGGCGCTCAGTGTATGTTAAAGCCCTCAGGACATGTGGGGCTGGAAACTATTTCTATCTCTGGGGTGACAGGAAGATCTCAAGAGTTGACAGTGCTGGAAGCTGAAGTAAGCTTGACTGGGAAAGACTGGCAGATACATCCCATTGAGACTGGTCCAGATGCCCCATGTATCCTGGGCATTGACTACCTCAGGAATAGATATTTCAAAGACCCAAGGGGACACGGGTGGGCTTTTGGAATAGCTGCTGTGGGGGCAGAAGTGGCTAAGCAGTTGAATTTGTTACCAGGCCTTTTGGAGAACCCTTCTGCTGTGGGATTGTTGAACGTGGAGGAACATCAGGTGCCAGTTGCCACCACAATAGTGCATTGTTGGCAGTACCTAACAAACCAAGACTCTATGATCCCCATTCATAAGATGATCCATGACCTGGAGAGCCAAGGGGTGGTCAGCAAGACCCATTCACCCTTCAACAGCCCCATCTGGTCTGTGCTCAAGTCTGATGGAGAATGGAGATTGACTGTGGACTATTGTGGTCTGAATGAAGCCACCTCACTGCTGAGTGCTGCCTTCCAGACATGTTGGAGCTCCAGTACGAGCTGGAGTCCAAGGCAGCGAGGTGGTACGCCACTATTGACATTGCAAATGCATTCTTCTCAATCCCCATAGCAGCAGAGTCTAGGCTGCAGTTTGCTTTCACCTGTAGGGGTGTGCAGTACACTGACTGCTCCGGGGGTGCAAACAGTCCCACCATCTGCCGCAGACTGATCCAGGCTACACTAGAGAAGGGTGAGGCTCCAGAACATTTACAGTATATTGACAATATTATCATATGGGAGGACACAGTGGAGGAAGTTTTTGAGAAAGGAAAGAAAATCATCCAGATTCTCCTGGGAGCCAGGTTTGCCATCAAAAAGAGTAAGGTCAAGGGACCTGCCGGAGAGATCCAGTTCCTGGGGGTGAAATGGCAAGATGGGCGTCGTCAGATCCCGACAGAAGTCATCGATAAGATCACAGCAATGGCCCCACCGACCAGCAAGAAGGAAACACAAGCCTTCCTGGGTGCCATAGGTTTCTGGAGGATGCACATCCCTGAGTACAGTCAGATTGTAAGCCCTCTCTACTTGGTAACTCGTAAGAAGAATGATTTCCATTGGGGCCCCGAATAGCAGCAAGCATTTGAACAGATTAAGCAGGAGATTGCCCATACTATAGCCCTTGAGCCAGTCAGGACAGGACCAGATGTGAAGAATGTACTTTACTCTGCATCTGGGGATAATGGTCCTTCCTGGAGCCTCTGGCAAAAGGCAAAAGGTGCCTGTTGAGACCCAAGCCCGCCCACTTGGATTCTGGAGCAGAAGCTACAGAGGATCTGAGGCCAACTACACCCCAACAGAGAAGATCCTAGCAGCCTGTGAAGGAGTGCAAGCTGCCTCAGAGGTGATTGGCACAGAATCACAACTCCTCTTGGCACCCTGACTACGGATGTTGAGCTGGATGTTCAAGGGAGGAGCTTGTCTTCCTCATGACTTACCCTCCTTAGCAAACACTTCTGTCTCATTAAACTGAGACAATTTGAAAAAGAAAGCTCCCAAATCTTGATTGGCCTCAGAAATTTTGTCAATGGTGAATGAAAAGGTAAAATACAGCAAGAGAAATTGCATAATTTACATTCTTCTAATGACTTCAGTTTAGAAGGTTAATATATAATATATGGAGACCCACAGGCAAAGTGTCCTACCTATCATGGAACATTTCCAAATGCCATACGAGACTGCCTGTGAGATGAAGGTTAAGAATTTATCATCTTTTAATTAAAAAATTTGAATGAAAATCAAAGAACAATAAAAAGGTAGAAAACCAGCAGCTACAATGGCAGCATGATCAAAACTAGCTCTTTCAGAAGGATTGCTGTTGAAGTCCTCTAGATTTTAAAAGTGAATGACAGTGTGTTTGTTTGGGCTTGAAAACACTGAGGTACTTTCTTCAGTGTGATGACCTTTCCACTTTAATTTTCCTTTGAGCAAATTGATAACAGGAAAATAAGAGGGAAGATAATCTCACCCTGATGTGCTTTTCTCATTCACTGTCTTGCTAGGTGCTCAAGATTCTGTTCTCAAATGAGAAAAAAAGCACCCTTATTTCATGAAAACTCATGAGCTATTTAACTTTAAATCACAGGAGATACAGCAAATTTAATGATTTTGGTAGTTTGCATTGTGTGAATTATTATGTTTTTCCTATGAGAAAATGAAATTATTATTTGGATTAGTATGTTTCTTCTTAATTTAAGGAGGGCTTTTCCTTTTAAGTTTTATTGCAAAGAATGTTTTTTTCATTTACTCTTCTTTTTCTCCTTTCTCTTGTCTTCCCTTCCTTTTCCTGTTTCTTCCTGTCTATCTCTCCTTCCTTTTTATTATATTGTTAAGAGAGCTAGATATATTTTGGCTGCTATGGGCTCAGACAATGTGAAGAAAAGAGAAGGTATGTTCATACTTGAAGTTTATGGTGACCAAAATAAACAGATGAATTTCATCTGTCTGTAGACTTTCAATGGTGTTTACAGATATTAAATCTCTGTTCTTATTTTGGTAGCCAAGAAGTGCCCATTTTCCATATGAGCTGCCCTAGGTTTGAATATGTATATACTGATTATGGCCTTAAATTGATAGTGTGACTGTGTCTAAAATAAAGGTTGAGTCCTAGCAATTCTGGCAACAAATTTAGTGTCATAATAATGTAATTACTTTATATATTCTTTTGTTAGTCTTTGATTCTATTTAAAGGAAGATAATATATTCCTCTTTTCTTCTACACAGCATAAGAAGAAACTGGGAGTAACAGAATGTTCTATTAAGTGAACTAATGGAGCAGCTCTTTCTGCTAAACTTGTCTAACTTTGGAAATGCCATGTGCTGCTTGTTCACTTTCAGTCTCTTTAGGAAGCCAAGTAAGGTCCTATCCTTTTAGGATGTTTCCTTACATCACAGTCTTGAAGCCTCACTTGCTGATGATTGCAATGATTGAAAATATGTTGACACTAAAGCTTGGTGAGTGCTGAAAAGAATTCTCATTATTTATTTGACTTGGTAAGCACGTTTTCTTTGGCGGTGTTCATGCTCCTTGGAGATTTTCTTCCACTAGCAGTCTTTTAATGGCACGAATGGTTGCAAAGCAATGTATTTTGAATAAATACTGCAAATTTCTGGAAAGCAAATTTTAAATCAAAATGGTAAATATTATTGCTGTCAAACTAGCTTAGGCAGACTGTTGGACCTATGGAAGTTAGTGTGCTGTAGATGAAATAGATTCTGAGTTTTCGAAAACGCATACGGGAGTTCAGTGAAACTGCCAGTTTAAACCAGCAAAAAACTTGACTGCTAAACCATATCCATAGAGCCATCTGGGCATCATTACTTGAGATGTGCACAGTTTGTCCTTGGGGAAATGAGGAATTTAAACGCCAAAATAAATGTACTGTGATACAGTTTAAAATATACACTGAACTGTTTTACCATTCTCATCTATCTTTTCAAAGCTACACAGCTCTGCAGTGATAAGTTTTTTAGTGAAATTTTGTGAAAAATAGTTCTCAAAGGATTCCTATCACTCTGTGTCTTCCAAAACTCCTCCCTTGCAGGATTTTTTCTGTCAGCCCTGCATCCTTGAGAAGGTAACAGTGCAAAAATATGCTAATGAAGTTGAAAAGGAAGAAAGACACGGGTGAGGAGATAACAGGAAAGGAAGTAAATAATCCTTATTTCTAAAGAACTTTTAAAAAGGAAGAGGAATAAATGGATTTGTAATTTTTGACTGGTAAATTTCAAACTTTTACATATATACTGTGAAAGGTTGGCAAATTACAATAGTATGAAATTGTGAAGCCTACTCTTTTAACTGCCCCTTCACCCCTGATCTTCTTTAAGCTAAGTGTGGGAACAAGGCTAAGCATGGTAAATAAAATTATTCTTTTTCTTCCAATTCATCTTTAAACTATATATTGCAATGTTAGGGGGAAACGAGAATATTAGTTTTCTGCAGCATTTCATCTTGCACTGCTCTTTAGGTTCAATTTACTGAATCCTACTTTGATGAAGTTATGTAAAAAGAAATCAAATGATAAAAATGTGCTGGTAGTTAACCTTATAGAAATTGTATTTCAAGCTTAAATAAAGCAGTTTTCTCTTTCATATGGATGCCAAATAAAAGATGTTGACAAAGCTCTAGAAAGAATTCAAGGCAGAAGAAGGAGTTACATTCCTTTGAAAAACAGAATGGTTAGTATGTAATTTTTCTTTAGATGCTTCCCTTTGCCTTAATCCCTGCTATTTAAAGTTTCCATGTGTTGTTAGACAAAAATCTTAGATCAGTTTATTGTCAGTGTATACAGCTTTCCCCAAAGTATAACAAATCAAATCACATGTAATGTTTGCAAGCAATTTAGTGTTGCTCTGTGTGTATTCAGTGTCTTACAAAATGCAGTTAATTGTTTTAATTGTTTATTTAGCACTACCTGATTAAACGTGCAGACATATCACCATAATTAAGCCAGTTCTGCTTTGAACTTGACACATATCAGCTAGATGCTGAGGTCTAATCACTAGTAGTTGTAAGCACTGGTTGCACCTGGTGAAAGAGATGGATGAATACCTTACAGAAGTTTGAAGCTTGGGAGGGAGAATTTTTACCATGCTTTTAGGAAACTATCACTCTGATATTAAATGGTGTGAAAAACAGCATGTAATTCCTTTAGATAACTCTCAGACTAAGAATGTTTCTTTCTCTTTTTTTCCCCCCTCTTCTGTAAGTGATGTGCAAAATTTTATCCAGAGACTCTTTGTTCTGAGACCACACCTTTGAAATATACCAGACAAAGTGTGGCAGAGGGGAAGAACTGTTATAACTAATTTAAGAGAGACTGAAGCTCAAAGATGTTAACTTTTTCCAAGATCAGACAGAAGGCTGGAGCTGTGAATCAAGGAGTTGACCTTAAGGGCAGAGGATCCTTCTGGATTTGTTTCCTTAAATATTGTAAGAAAAATGTTTGTGATCTCCAGATTTGACATAGCAGGGATAGTTCTTCCTTTGCAAATCTCCATGGAAACTCACAGTACAGGTTGAAATGGAGACTGCAAAGCCAAAGTAGTGTAGCTCTGGGGTGTTTAACTATAGGAAAGAATTTTCTCTGTGGTAACATTTCCTTAAAAATGGATTAGGAACTGTGAGTAAAGGAAGTGTCTCTGTCAGGGATTAAAGCCAGAACTTTTGTTATTAGTGAAATGTTGTAGCAGCATGGCACCTCTACTCTAGGGTTACCAGATTTTGAAAGTTGAAAAGTAGGACAAATCCAGAAGAAAAATCTCTGCCAGAGTAAACCAAATTTGCATACCTCACATATTGAGTAGAACTGTGTATGTAATTTATTTTGTATTTTTCTGTATGTCTGTCTACCAGAAAAAGCAGAGGAAGTCTTGACTAACTTTTAAAATGGGTACAGCATTTCCTATACAGAATGAAAATTTTGAAAATTTTGAAGGGTGTCTGGCAAACATTCAACTTTCTTTTGGAGTTCTGGGACATAAACAACAGATTCAACCTATTCTGGGTGCAATGACTCAGAGAAGAGACACTGTAGTTCTTTTATATCTATGATTTCAAAGTACCATTAAGCATTGTGGTCCTTTTTCTTCAGAGACTGATGTTGCTTTTATCTGACCATACATTTTGTCTTGACTTAAATTATTATTTTTAGATCCCAAGAAATACAGAAGCCTTACCTGTTCCAAACCGAGTGTTGAAACTTAATTTGTTTTGAACTGATGGTGCTGCATTGTCAGTTCTACCAAGACTCAAATATGTATATATAGTTTACAAATATAAGCTACATTTTTCATCTTCATTATTTTGCTATTACCCTTATATTCTGACCATAAAATAATTGGCTAATAAAGTTTCACTTTAATTAGTACATTTTGATTTAATGTTTTGTAGCTCATTTAAGATATGCAGATTTATTGTTTGCTAATGTTTATTTGCTTTCCATAAACTTATAGTTATGATCTTTTACTGAGAAATAACATTAGCTGTAAATGACAATTGAGTTTCTGACGTGTTCTTCCGTTTTATAAGTTATGTCGAAGAGTGCTCAGAGTAACAGTTCTGAATTTCTCCTCAAAGATAGAATTGTTATTTTGGCAGTGATTCTGCAATTATCTGTGTGTTAAATGCTTAATATTCCTGTATTGAAAATCCATAGCTTCAAGTGTTTTTTGGAGGAATGGGGTCTTTGTACACACAAAAGCATGCACAAAGTAATAGTGATCATATATATAACATATGTATATAACATATACATAATCTATATATATAATATATATAATCACTCTAGAAAGCTTAAAAATCACTCTCATTGTAGGAAGCTACTTAAAAACATTTAAAATCCTATGCAAATTACTCTGAATTAGTGAGACTTTGACTGAAGTAGAAATGACATCCTTACTGATGCTAAATGGAATCACGATCATTAGTCTAACTGAATAAGAATTGAATAAGAACACATTGCATAAGAAACATTTCCATTGTATTTTAAGAATATGAAACAGGCAAGTCTCTTGATAATACAGTCACAAGCAGAGGAGCTGTGCAAAAGCTGACTGTTCCCACTGTGTACTGATGACATTGTGTCCAGGCACAGGCACAGTGCCACTATGCCCAGCTAGCACAACAGTTAGACTTAAATGGTGCATCACTCCCTGCAAGGTTTGAGGCATGATTTACTGAGGGAAGCTCATTTGAATTTTAAAAGAGTAGATGAAAATCTTACTTTCTTGTTTTAGGCACACAGACTGTGCAGTCAGGGAAAGGACCTACAGAGAGAGCAAGTGAGAGCAGAAGCAAAATGCAAGTGGTCTGAAATTCCTGATTGGAAAAGCTCATCTCTCTCTATCAACTGTATGGTGAGTCCAGGAAGAGCAGCTCCTGAGTTCAGCAGCTGAAGTGAGATGGTGAAATACTCTGCTGCAGCCCTTGGCTAAAGCTAGAATTTCCATTGAAACACCCCAGTGAGAGAACAAAGTCTTTAAAGCAACTTTACTAATTCGAATGAACCCATAGGCTGTGTTGCAGGAAGAAGTTTCCAGGCTTCTGGCTCTAGACAAGAAACTGCTCCAGGCTGCTGCATTCCTGTGAGGGTCCTCCTGGACTATGAAGGAGACAGAACCTGCAAGCCCTGCTGAATGTGCTTGACCCAGTAATTCAGGACTTGCTGTCTCCGACGGTCTGCTGATGGTTAGGAAACTACTGAGATATTCTGCGCTTGCCTTTGCACAGAACAGCTTGAAATTTGCCTTCTTATACAGGAAAGGTTTATTTAAGAAGTCAAGAAATGTGAAATTTTTAGGTGGAAATTGTGATTTGCTTTTCTAAGGAATGCATTTTGGAACACACCATTACTAAGTGAGGAATATGTCAGGAAAAAAAAAGCAGGATCTTGACTCTTCTTAATGCTCAAACCTGTAGACATTCGCCTGTACATAAACTTTTTTCTGTCTTCTCTCTCTAGTCTTCCTATCTCTTGAGAACTCTTATTCAACAGTTACTCATTTCCAACAGAAAATACTCCATTAGGAGAAGCTTCTTATTTTACTCTCTGAACTTCACAATCCCCTTGTCTTTCACCCTCTCATCCCTTTTCTTTAGAATAGTTAGGTGTGTTTTTGTCTAGCATTGCAGCTGTTGATATTTCTCTTTATGGGACATTTCTTTGGCTTTTTTTTTTCCTGTCTCATGTTGTTTTTGTGGTAACTTACCCAGAGTGAGAGTTGGAACAAATTAATTTTCCTGAAATGTAGTTATTGGAGGGCTGCACCAGATGAGAGAGAATATGAGAGGATCTCCATTGCTGTGTTTATAGCTACCTGTCGCTATTGATCATTAACTAATCTTACTAGAAGTATGACTTCAATTTTCTTTTTTCAATGTGGGTTAAGCAGTGTTGCCAACACACATTTTTCTCTGTCAGACATTATAGTAAGTAAGTGGCATGTAAAAGTTTGAAAGTCATCTCCTCAGATTGCTGTTTGAAAAAGACATTTGAATGACTTGGAGATGTCATCCTTACTGACATTAAAAAATTAGAATTTAACACTTTCAGCTGACTTAAAAGGCTTCAGAAAGGATATAAAATGGGCAAAAGAATTCAGCTTTTTAAAGTAAAAAAGGAGTAAAGAATAGTGGGGAAAGGGAGATGTTTGCTTGTGAAGAGGCTTGAATTGCAGCTCCAGTGCTTGAATTTAGCATGAAATACATTGTTTAAAAAACATCCTCACTGCTGCCCAACCAAAAAAGAAACCACCTTGTCTCTAGTTGGGTCAGGGTAGCACTGAAGGCAAGGCAATATGATATTTTCTGAGTTCAGCAGTAGCTCTGGCTTTACTACCAACCTGCACTAAGCACCTACACATACTGAAGGGAAATCAGGGAGAAAATTAAGTCAGAAGAAACTGGAAAAAATATGGAGAGACTTGAGATTTGAAAGCAGAACTTGAGCAGTCTCTATAAAATGTCTAAAAGTGAAGGGCAAGATGTTAAAATCAGTGGGAGAAATTACGTGTGTTCATGTTTTGCCAGGGATAGCTGTGGGACTTTCTGTACTCTGTCTCTTCTGGTTTGGGTCCATGGGGCATTTATTTCTATGTTTCTAGTGCTTGATGTAGGAAAAAAGGTGGTGAGTGACCAGAGGTGGCAAGGGGTCTGTGATCTTGTTGCTTAGGCAGACAGTGTTTCCCAGTGCAACAAAGCAGGGGTTTGGCTGCCTCACCAGAGAGTGAGAGACTGGGCTGTGGATGGGTGGCTGGCTTGTAGGAGGGGTGCCACTTGGTATTCTCCTTCTGTACATCCCTTGGCTGTCTGGGTCTTCATCCTGCTCTGTCTTTCCCCCTGTGCCTCTCCATACTGTGAGAGTAGTCCCTTGTGTCCTAGTTAGAAGAGCTGGGACCAGTTCATCATTGCATGGGTGTAACCCAAAACTGTGTATTCTATAGCCTTCCATGCCATTTCCCAGAAACTGTTATCGATAGACTATTTACACCCTCTGCCCAGAGCAGCCTGACTCCTCAGGCTATAAACTAGGTGTTAAGAGGCCTGTGAGATAGGAGGGTGCCCCCTGTCCTCACACCCATTATGGAACCCCCCACCCTGAGGGAAGTACTGAGCATTCCTGCCTGAACTGGCGAATATATAATCTTGGAGTCTTGGAACTTTTTTAACCACTCGTGGGATCCAGAGGAAGACTGCAGACCACCACTCTCGACTGAACTGCAACCACCACTTTTTAACCAGACTGCAATCACCACTCTTGACCAGACTGCAACAGCACTCTCACCAACAGGTTTTCCCCTCTCCTTTTCCTTTGGACTCAGGGGACCTAACGAACACCACTCTGTTCATGCCCCAGGGTGCTGGGTTATGCATTTGGGTTTTGTGGGTTAAAACCAATTGTTTGTCTGTATAATTGTACTTATTGTATTATTTTATTAAATTGTTATTCTGATTTATAATCTCTTTTGAGTTGGGTTCATTTCCCCTGCTGGTTTACCTTTAAACCAGCACATCTTGTCATATGTCAGGTTTCTCATCTCTTGTACAGTTATAAGGCCTTGAGCTGATGCTGACTGGGCTCCTTAGAAGTTACTTGGTCCCCCAGATGCACTGAAGGACTGCTACAGGGAAATACTGTCTGAGCATTATTGGTGGAAGCTGAGTAGCCTCTTTTGTAGAACTGTCCATCACAACCCTCATGGGAACTGGAGGATGTTCGTGGGACATGATTTAGCACTGGAGGGAGACCTGAGCTCTCAGGTGCTGGGGCGTTTACATCCAGTTTGTTTGCATTGATGTATCAAGATTTTAGCAAGTCAGTTACTCTGGTTGTGTTGTATTCCAAAGCCGAGTTATGATGCCTAAAATTCAGTAGGAAATATGGGAAGGATAAGATACTTCATCCAAGGAGAAGCAGACTGAGAGGGACTTCATTCCAAGAACTGTGGGAGTTAGAGTTTGCAGTACTGACAGCTCTTGCCATCAGAACTCTGTCTTGCAGGTTGCAGCAGACTCCAGACAGTGCAGCTCTTCTGTTTTTATGGTGCTGCAGCTCATGTGTGAAAATCACAGAAAATCCTCAGTCCTCTCTCGTGTTCCCCCTGCAGTTAGGGCTTTGCATGACTGGTTTATGTGGGATCACTAACTTGGATTTGTGGGGCTCTGTGGGGAGTGGGTTAAGGTGTAAGGTAGGTATGCAAGAGGCAAATCTACCCTAGAGAAAGAGCTGCCCCATCTGCTCTGCTCTCTCTGTAAATAAAAGGAAATGAAATCAGGAACTTTGGTGACACTGGTAGCCTCCAGGCAGTGAAATGAGAATTATTTGGTAAATAATAGTAAATGCTATTTCAATAGCAGCATTTTGAGAAGATGATGCATGTTCTTCACTCAAAGTAAAAACATTCAATTAACTCAGATATCTATCACCCCTGCATGTTTCTTCAGCTGTTATTTAGGTGAGACATGCATATGCAGCACCTGTGATCCAGCTGAGAGATGCCAGGTTCTAAACCAAACTCTGCAATTGCCCCCTAGTAAATAGTAATTAACGTATAGAGGTAAAAGTAGTGTCAGCAATCTTTCCAGATTTCAGTGTAGGGTAACATAAGTAAGAAAAATGCAAGTCACGGATTGGGAAAAATACAAAGGAAGATTAAACCTGCCCTCAAAAAGGACACAATGTTACAGATGAAAGAAAATATGAGAAGTTATGCAGCTTGCCAGTAAAAAAACTAAAGCTTGTAGAGACAAAACAAGTTACATCAAACCATTCAAAGTCATAGTAGATGCGGAGGTTATTTCAAAAAGAGAACTCCACCTGTAAATTTGGAATAGGCATTTTCTTTCCTATTGCAAGAACGAATGAGGGAGATGAGTGGCATGAGATCAAAGGGCACTTACAGGATGTACAGAACGGATGAGGGAGAGACAGGCAAGACAGAAAGCAGGATCAAAGGACACTAATGATAAAGAAGCTCTGCTTTCTATCTCCTATAAAGAAACGCTGTGAGTCAGCAGAAGTTCAGAGTGTATTAAAAGAAAAAATCTGAAAGGAGATCATATTAGAAGCAAGGTACTCGTATTTTCTGCCCATCAGGGGATGTAATAATAAAGGGATATGGACAATATTCATACACAAGTTTGTTAGGGGCAGGTGCCTTTAGCTTTCAAACTATGGATTAAAAAGACTTGAAGAGAGTAGTCTGAAAGAAGCTAAAGCAATTGGCACATTAAGTGAAGGTCTCATTATGTGGCTTGGTGGAGTCTTGTCTAGAATGCTTTGAGTTCAGTTCTGTTCCTAGCAAATGCCCTATTGTCAATACATAGAAATTGTGCATATGTTTTTTTTTGTTTTGTTTTGTTTTCCTTTGAGGCAATGACAGAACTGTTATTACTCTTGCCTACCTCTGGAAAGTAAAGCTACTTCTGACAAGTCCACTGATGAGCTAGGGGATGTACCATTGAACAAGTAGTGAAAGGGAGCTTCAAACTGTACTTTGGAAATGCATTTAATTAAGGATATCAAACACTCGATTAGAATAATTAGAAAATTGCTCAGTATAATATTTAGCACTAAAGTAATTAACGTTTGCCATCCATTGGTCTCAGATGACTTCATGCATAGTATAAGCATATGCTTATACTTACTGCTGTTTTTGAGAGGCCTGTTTGTGCCTCAGTCAGTGAGGAATGTATGTAGGGCTATGTCGCAAATCCAGCAGAAAGCTGAATATAACTCATGCCTGAGAATTGAAAGAGAAGAGGGAAATGATCTATTTCAGACAAATCACACTGGTACCTTATATGTAGCCTATAATGAACAACATTGTTGTAGGGAAGCATATTGATTACCTCTAGAATAGGGAAAGGAAAAAACAATGTGACAATTCTGATCTGAAACGCAGATTTCAGTATCTTTCCACCTCTCTCCATCACAGGCCCATACAAGTCAGTACAGCGTGGCAGGAGACAGGAAACTACTCAGGAAATTCATTGCACTGTTCCTTGAAATAAAATGTATTTTCAAATGCCTTGGGAGATTGATGAGAGAGGGCCTTCTGAAACCAGCCTCCATATGTAGAAAGCCCTGTACAGGGTTTTCTCTTTCCACTGTATGTACACCAGAAATTGTCATGGACCAGTCACTAACAGCAAGATGAGGAACTTACATTGCAAGGTGCTAAGTCAGCTTCTCAGAGGGTATCAGTTCATGTAGATGAGGATCTTGTCTCTCTTGTACTAAATCCCACTAAATCTTTAGATTTGCTGAAAGGAGTAAAACTTGTTTCTTGTCAAGCTGTTTGCTCAGTAGGTGTGGTTCACCAATGAGTGTAGAGGCTTTCTTTGTGCTTCTCTTTCTCTGTGTATGCCTTGAGGAATTTTTCCAATATGAATATGATCACTGAACCTTCTGTTTTCATTTCTTTCTGCTCAATTTATTGCTGGCCTGCTTTTTGCTACTACCCCAAATTTTTTCTTGCTCTTTATTTCTTATTGAATAAAATATGGAATGAAAATAGCTTGAACCAGACCTAGAAGTACAGAACTTTCTTAGCAATTATTCTGCTGTTTTATCTCTCTCAATTTTAATGCAATTGGGCTCCCTCCTTTTATCCCTGCTCTTACTTTTTACTTTCATATCTGCTTAAATGAAGTACTTTCTGATTTCCTCAAGTTACCATGTTTTTACTCTAGTAAAGTCTACAACTATTTTAGTGAACACTTTTCTGTTAAGTAGCTAGAAGAGTATATTCCATTTTACTATCTCTTTCCATAGTCTTCAGAGAAATCTCCTCCTGTGTTTTCTATATCAAGCCTAAGATTGTATCTTTATCATCTAAGTCTTCTATTGTGAGGATTCTTGGTAGAAGGTTAAAAGTGCCAAAACTGCCAAACGACACAGAACCATTTTTATTTTATGATTCAGATTTATAAAAGCACATGCTGAAACTGAGAAAATTGAGTAAATTAAAAATTTATTTTTCTGTTTCTGTTGTATCATATTCTCCAGCTTGTTGATCCAAATTGTGTGGTGATCCTTGAAAGACGGCTCTCTGCCGGATGCACTTTGCATATTTATGCTTCCACCTTTTTAAGTGAAATGAAACTTTCTAAATTAAAAGTTTTAGTTTGGATGGAAATTTAATTTTAAGATCTTGAAATTTTAGCTCACTTTTAGCACTGTCAAACATGGCAGTAATGAGAATGAAGACAAAGATTTGAGAATTCTTTTAGTCATTGGTGATGTGATAAAAATATGCAATTTTACAGATTTCATACAATATCATATATACATTTAATACACTGGTTATAACATACATAAAATTTTTTGAAGATGGAAGGAAGGAGTTATATCCCCTTTTACATGCAAGTGCCATATGGTGCAGTCTCATATATTACTATGCCAAAATGATTCCTTTCCAGAAATTACATTATGAACTTGCCATAAAAATAGTCCTTGCCAACACTTGTGTGGTGGCATTAAAAGAGGATAAATAAGCTTCAGTAGAAAAAGTGAAACAACTTATTCCAGTCGTGCATGAATAATTGCAATTAAATTTATAATATACCCTAAACCCATGGCAGTTTTAAAGTTTCCCTGATGTAAAGGGTGTTACTAATTCATCTGTAGTCTCCTGGGCATCCAGCAGCACTGCACAGAAGATACAGGTTTTGCCTGTTTGTGGCCCACTGCTCAAGGTTTCATGGTGTTATGTGTCTACACATCCTGGTCAGAAACAGCTGAAGGTTAGGAGGTGTGTTCCACATCACAGAGCATGAAGAGAGGAAAGCATATTTGGACTCTTCACATTCGGATTGTCATGGCATACACCTTTCTTCTTAAATTACAGCCTTCCATGCTTTATGATGCTTTCAATTTCTTTGTGTTCCTATCTCTGTCATCATCCTAGACCACTTAAAGCAATGTGTCTATTTGGATCCCGTGACTTAGTCTCACATGATCAATCTAATACGCTACAAACTGATGGTTCTTCACCTGTGCTGGTGATTATGGGCTTCAGACCTTCTGCCTTAGATGACAGAGAACAAACAGGGCATATCTGCCAAAAGTTCTGGCTATTGCTATGTGGAGAGACATGGAAGGAAAGAATCTGGAGAAAGAGGCTTGTGATACCCACCAACTGCTTTAAAGCAGTAGCTTCTGTGACTGAAACTGATTTATGAAGAGCATTAGAGAATTTGTTCTCAGGAGCAGAAAGGGAAAAGGCTACTGATATATTGTTTCAAAAGACCTGCATTAAGGTTCATCAGCATTTTAACTGTAATACTGTAAGAATTCTGTGAAATCTATGCATAAACCAACATCACACTGTTGAATTATGAATCTTGTTTCTTGAGGCTTCTGAGCATTGCAGAGAGCTTTTGGAGCTTCTGACTCAGAAAACATAAACCGAATTTCCTTCCCTTCCCTCTCTGGCTGGGAAAAGCCTTGATCCTAACAGGGAGAGGGAATCTGAGGTAGGGTGTCAGGATTTTCATTTGGAGCAGGAGAACTCTTATATTTCTACTTTACACTATAGATATATAAATGCTATTCCCTGAGAAAGATTAATGTGTCCAGTCTAATCACTGATGATGCACTCATTTAATTTCTGCTAGTCAGAACAATATGTGGGATAAAAATCAGTCTAGCAATAGAAAATCACTCCAGATGTCTTAACAGAGAAATATTTATTGCTTCTATGAAATGAACAGAACTTGACACATGATCTGGTGAAAGTAGAAAAATACATTTTAGCCAGGTTCTGTGCTTGAAGGCAAAAAACAAAGGGAGATAGGCCAGTTGACATTGCCTGAGGATCAAGCCTTAGGATGAGGCAACATAAAGGAAAAAAATGTACAGCTAAACTAGTGACTGTTAAAGTGAGTACAGAGGGAAAGTAATAGTGCTGGCACTACAAAAGAGATTTAATAGGGGTTTGAAATTGAACTGCACAGACTTATTGATAACACATTATCAACCCAAAGTACTTTTTCACTATGGCCTAGCTGGTTAAAGGAAAGAGCATTAAGAGCTAGAGGAAGGCATTTTTAGCAATAACCAATGAAAAATAGGGCTCATATAGCATTTGTTAAACAAACAATGGCTTTCAAGATACAAAGAAATTAATTTTAAGGGAAGAAAGTCCAACCTGTTAAGATGCAGTTCAAACTAAACCAAACCAAACAGTGAGAAATAATTATAATAAGCCACATATTTTGATGATGTGCAACTCATATTCTCACTCTGTTTCTCAACTGTCTCCTCATTACTACTGCAGATTAAAAATGAAGAAGTGGACTACAAAGGATTCATGCTGAAATCCTCATCAGTTTTCAAAATGGGCAGGATTATTTGTGAACATGTTTCCCCTGAAAAGACAAAAATCTTAGCCCAGCTGTTCAAGGAGAACTGGGAGCACTGAAAAAGAAGTCTCGAAATTGGCTCTCCGTGCCTTGTTGTGAAATGCCATACACAAAAATCAGGCTCCATAAGGAATGCCTGGGATAAGCATAATTTGTCTTTTATGCATGCAACTTCACCAGTGTAAGCTGATGTGTTAAGTAATGGATTTGGTTAATTTGACTGTCAAAATGCTAAATGATGTGACATGTATAATCCTATAATTAAATTGCAATCAAGGCGGGTTCGCATCAACTAGGTAGCTGCTAGGATTCAACAGTTAACAGAGTTAAGAGTTGCAGGAGAACAATCATAATTTCAGCACATACATTTCTTCTCCTTTACACAGTCTGTTTTTGTAGCTTGATTATTAACTGTTTCAGAGACAGACTGACTGGATGTGGCTCTAATGCCGTTGTGTCATGACACCGTGCCATGATTTGCAGTCAAACACCTGGATGGGGGGCAGTAGTTTTTTGAAAAAATTATTGGAGTTGCCTTACAGTCAGATGGAAGTCATCACAGTAAAACAAAACAGACTAGTTGTAGTAAAATTAAACAAAAGTAAATTAAGAGCTCGAGATAGATAAAAATGTGAAAAAGGTGAGGATGAAATGTTCATTACGAGTTGTATGGAATATTTTCTAATTATGGCAATATGTGCTTATCTTGCTGATAAGCACTCTGAGGTAGTTTTGTATTGTTGTAAATATATATATATATAGTATTATTAACAGAACAGTAATAGGTACAAGCAATAACTATACAGCAGTATTTTTGTATAATAATAGTCCTTGGCATTAGATATACTTATCTAGATCTTTGGTTTCATGAGTATCTCTGACAATAATATCAATTATACCTTCCTTTTTAGGAAAAGGGGTATAGAAATCTTCTGCCCAAAACAATACAACAGGGATTTTCTCCACAATTTGTTGCTTATCTATGTCCCTCTTTATCACTCTTTTCAGGAAGATCTATTACAAAAGTTGTCCTAACAATTTTAATAGCCTGATTTTGCTACAGAATTTTTGAAATAGTCTTGTTCTTGAAGGCATAATTTGTCTTATTTATGTTTTAAAGGCCTTTGGATGAACTTAAAAAGCATCTGCTGAAATATTAAAAAGAAGCAAATATTTCCTACATGAACATTGCAGAAGAGGCAGGTGAAAAATATTTCTCCAAGGTATATATAATAATATATATAATGGCCAGTCTTCGCGAGCGAAGATTTGGGAAAGGTCATTGACCCTTCGAGCCTGCGCAGTGGATTTTTTAGGTGAGACCCAGTTTGTGCTGAACTGAGCCCACCCTTTAATCCTGAGGTTCATCTGCCGGGGCCGAGCAAAGCTTGGACAGTGGCAGTGAGGGTCTCAGAACGTAGGTTTGTTTAGAGTGACCTTCTCTTAGGTATAAGTCTCCAAGGTATAAGTCTGTACCTTTTGGGACTTTTTTGTTCCTTTCCTTTTATGTTTAATTGCTCCCTTTATTCTTTACCTCCATGTTTTTATTTAGATCACAAACAACTAGTAGAGAAAAGGTATACATGAACATTTTTAGAAACACCCAAGGTTATAAAAATTATTTAAAATTTAGGAAAAAAACCCCAACATATGTGCCTTGAAACTGGAGGAAAGTTGATGCCTTAGCCAGTTGATTGTGAGAACTCCATTGCAGTATTCTTTTGTATTTGTAAGAGCCAATAAACCGTGTGACTCCCAGAGCAGAAATAATAAATGGGTTTATCTCAGTGGAAGCTTCGTAAGAGTGATTTTTAGAGCTCTAGAGACTGAGTACAGGGGGTGTTCATTTAGAGTATCAATGTTTTCCGTCTTTGTCTTCAGAGAACTTCTCCTGGAGGACCTAACCTCTTCTTAGCAATAAACAGACTTACACCTTTTTTGAATTACTGAGTGGGAGGAGTTTTCCTCCCTTCTTGGTTTAAGTCTCAAAGTTAATGCTTTAAGAGTACTTAATCAGGGAAACAGCAGTAACAGCGTTTTGGCTCAGTAGACCCAAGTGTTTCCAATCAGAAACACATCCAAGCAGGAACAACCGATCTTAATACTTCTCATGCAGTATTTAGATCCCTAGGTCCTTCTGGAGGTACCTCTTCAAAAAAAGAAGCATATGATATGAAGGAAATAATGATAATAATCCTATAACTGTATGCAACACTAGAGGAATGAATTTTCCATTCCCGTTAAAACTGTCCTGTTTTCCGCGTCATTAAGGTATTTCTTCTTTTTGTATGTATTCTTTTTGCTGCTTTCTTGTCCTTTTACAATAAGTGTTTTTAACTCTGCTATCATCCTATAAAAAATAACACAATATGTTCATCAATTGTGGAATTAAACAAAAATAGTCAGTAAAGGAGTTGCAAACTATTTGGTAATATTAGTGGTTACCCAGGAATGGAAAGAAAATGGAGGGCTTGCTCCTCAGTTATAGAATTTATTATGTTTTTATCAATAGGCCAGTGAACTTAAGAACTGCTTTTTGGACTGATTGAAGATAATGAACAGGCTGGAACTTTAAAAGCATAGAGTCTACTAGGGCACACCCAGTTCACAGCTTTAGGAAGTGATATTGCAAACTGGATTGTGTATTTCAAATTCTTGGAGCTGGGTGATGTCGAAGATCACTAATAGACCAGACCACTTTCATCTGGTAGCTCAGTTTAAATGGAATTTGTTAGGTCCTAGATTACATCTTAGAGCAACACAAACACCTTAATTGAATCTGGCCAAGTTAGCTGGGGTACCAGAAGCAGTGAGAATCATCTTTTCTACGTGGTTTCCAAGATGCTGGTTGGTTTACAGCTGATTCTGGTACCTTAATATAATATTGCAGTTTGTAAGATAGGTTACTGAGAAATCAAGCAGAACTGAGAAATTAAGCACTGGCATTTGTACTGTTATTTGAATGAGAAGTTTCAGATTCTTATTCTCCTTCCTCAGAAGCTTTTCAGGATTTCATCTTGATAGTAAGGAAAGTAGAACTGCCAAGCATAAAAAAAATTTCAAAAACAAACCACCCCCATTCTAATCAATCAGAGTTCAGTTTAAAGGCCATTTATTAGGTATTTATGGAGCAAAAGCAAACAGGGTTATCTAGGAAATTTCAAGAGACCTGTATGCTAAGATGGTAGGAAATTTCATTGCTAAAGCTCTACTCTGCTGGAGAAAAATAGGATTGTATGCCTCATTTTCAGATTATTAGGATGCAGTCCTAACTCTGGAGTAGCTGTGAGTTGTTAATAACCTCTGCACATGTTAATAACCTGTGCACTATGTCTGTAGAGAATAGAGGTTTGTACATCCAGTCATTTGTAAAGACAGATGAAATCTCTGTAGAGTCTGTAGTGATTGGAATGGTTGTAATTGTGCTAAAAGCACACAAAAATGTATCAAATAAACTGTCTGATGTTTTACCTTTTCACTGTGTTCAGTGTAAAAAGGAACATGAAATGACCTTCTGATAATTAGAGTAACAAGTGCTCTTAAAACCCCAACATGTGCTCAATGTACCAATGTATCGTATACTTTGTGATTGCATGTGCTCTGGAATTGGATGGAAAAAATACAATGCAATACAAAAAAGGAATATATTTTAAATCAGATGAAAGGAAATAATAAAAGGGAAGATAAAAGGCTGGCATTTTATAGCTGCCTGGGTTTGCAGTGTATGGTTGCGCATTAAGAAAACAGTGAATCGTCTCATCACTGAATGACCTACCTCAGGTCACAACAAAATATACACATTACAGTATCCAACATTGGTTTAGTCCTTGTAGTGTAGAATTTACCAGTTAGAAACATAATTTCAGCAAAAACTGGACAAGTCCTCTTTTGCTTTTTGGATACAGGTTAAACAATTTGCCTGGCACCTCTAGTGGTGTCTGATTCAATGAAAAGGTTTACTCTTACCTGAGTAACTCCTAGGAAGAGCTGTCTTCTGATTAGCACTCTGCCTGTCTTATATCAAGGTGTCTGTAAGTGGATGTTTTTGGCTTGTCATATTCTTCTGTTGGGCTCTTTGTTGTAAATATATATCTCCTTTTTGACAAGAGACTAGTAATTATTCAGGGCTTTATGAAATATGTAACATTTATGAAGCTGATTTCATAACATCTATTTGTGCCAAAAAACACTTAAATATTTTAGAGCAGTTATTTCAATAGTATATTAATTGTGAATGTCATTTACTAGAATGCAGTCATATGTTGTTCTGCAGAGGACTCTGCTCACTGAAGTACTAGAATATACTGATTTTGCAATTTTCTTTCCAGCCCAGGCAGAATGAAAGGGTCTAAGTGGGGATGAAAAAACTTTTGTTAATGAAACAGCTGTAACACCTTAGGTAAATTTTATGTTTTCCTTGGTTGTCACTGATGTCTGTTATCCTTATTAATCTCTAGTGTATGACAGCAGCATGCTTTTATTTGTTTCTTTTCAGCTTTCATTTTGCATTATAACAAGTAAGTTGTAATGATTAGCATAATTAATGAAAGAATGGCATATATTGCCAAAAATTCCTTTTTTCTTGACTATTGCTGCTATCTGCAATGTGGTTCTGTCTGTCTTGTACTTTAGCCACTCAAATTGCTGGTAGATCTATTGTTAAAGCCACTGCATGTACTGTAGGTCCAGGTGGGTTTAAATTATTTTTTTGTATACTTAGGCAGATGTTTCTGGCACCCAAAGAGTTCCAATGACCCTGGGGATGACAAAAATTTAAGTACTACTTGTCTTGCACTTACCATGGGTGAAGTCCCTCACATTTTATATTTGCGTGCAGTTATTTGAGGCCTCAGGGAGGCCTTAGAACAACTTTCTGTGGTTTCTTTTATCTCTTTTTATTCTTTTGCCTATTATGAGTCCTTTTTCTGACACCATCCCCATTACTGTAATCCCAGATTTAGATGTCACATTCCCTTCTTCTGATATCCTTCCTTGGAGAGAAGGAGAAATGACTTTCAGAAGACAAGTCAGGTGACAAAAGTGTGATTTTTTTAAAACAGAGTCACGGACAAGAGTGTTGGAAAGAAAAGTGTCTTTGATGAGTGCAGAGGGAATGAGGGCTGATCTTTATGGTAATCCAATGGACTTTGTAGCAGTTCCTGATTAGAGTAGCCAAAACTGTGCCAGTTCTCATGACCCATATGCTCCACTGCTGAGTATATACTGTGCTATGAACTGTTTTGCAAATAGATCAACTGAAATGCAAATCAGCTTTCTTTCTCTAAAGTAATGTCACTAATGACATGTGTAACCTCTTTATTTGTGCAGTGCCTTCTAATTGCAACACTTTCCAGTTTCTACCCTTTGTTTCACCCATTCTCAGTTTCTGACTTTTCTTTCTTGCTTCAGGAAGTACTTGTTCCACCTGTCTTTCACAACCTCTTGCCTGTACCCTTATCTACTGATTTTCCCTTGTGATTCCTTTCACAAATTTTTTCACTGCACCCTTCAGCTGGTTTAAATTTTATTCCCAGAATGTTTTTTTTTCCACATTCTTTTAGCAAGGTTTCAATCTGTTATTGTATTTTATGTATTATTGTGTATTTCTAACTTTTCTTGACCTGACTTTTACCAGGCAGCCAGTCTGCAGCCTCCAAAATTTCCCTGTGTAAGTCGAAAGTTCCAAGCTGAGCAAATTACTTTAAAGTTGTGTTAATTTCAAATTATGAAACAAAGCATAAATGTAGGGCATTTATAGAAAAATGCTTTAAATTCAGAAACATTATAACATCCCAGCAGGATTGTGTATTTGCATCCTGTATTTTGTGTCTTTCTTACGTCTTTGGATCTTGGAAGGCTGAAATTCATTTGCTTTCTGGTGGGAAAAATCTCACTCTAGGATACATTAGTACCAAAATTGCTGCCTTAAGCTGTATCAGAACTAGGAATAAGAAGATTGTTTCCCCTATCAAAGGTAAGTGTACAGCATGCAACCTTGTGATTTGCACAACCTCAGTTGATCACTGGTGATTTTCTTATTTAAAAAGTCTCTGTATTTCTTCTCCTGAAGGACAATATGAAAAGGACAGAGTGATTATGCCCATTGGCACCTGTCTGTGAGCAATTTTGAGGTCTGAGCTGGATGGAGCAGAATAGGAGCACAGGAGGGGAGAGGTTGCCTGTCTTCCCTGGCTTCCTGAATTGGTGCTTTCCTATCCTAGGTCTTGAATGAGAGAACCCCTTACAGAATTGGATCAAACTGCATTGTAAAAACCATAAGGTTTTGCCGGTATTACTCCTACTGCCACGTTTTATCCAGAGCTGTGCTGTTCTGACAAGTACTTGCTAGCCACGAATAGTCTGGAATTACCTGTTTTGGTCCTTTAGCTCATATCGTTTGTTTCTTCCCTGGTGCTTGTCTCTTCTGTTGACTTGTTTTTGGGGTCTATGGTTAGCAATTTATTCCCTCTCAGCCTACATTTTATTATTGAGCACAAGTCCTGTGAGGAGGAGCTGAGGGAGCTGGGGCTGTTTAGCCTGGAGAAGGGGAGGCTCAGGGGAGACCTCATCACTCTCTACAACTACCTGAAAGGAGGTTGTAGCCAGGTGGGCATTGGTCTCTTCTCCCAGGCAATCAGCAGTAGGACAAGAGGGCACTGTCTTAAGCTCTGTTAGGGAAGGTTAAGTTGAATATTAGGAAGAAATTTTTTCCAAAAACAGTAATCAGTCATTGGAATGGGCTGCCCAGGAAGGTGGTGGATTCACTGTCCCTGTAGGTTTTTAAGATGAGACTGGATGTGGCACTTAGTGCCATGGTCTAGTAACCACGGCAGTGTTGGATCAAGGGTTGGACTTGATGATCTCAGAGGTCTTTTCCAACCTGGTTGATTCCATGATTAGACTAAGAAAAACAGACCTTTTTTAATCTGCCCTCATAAGAGGCTTGCCATTCCCCCCTGTGCTCCTAGCAATTCTCTTGTTTGCCTGCAAAAGCTTCTGCAGTTCCAGTTCAGCTGGAGCTGCAGGTCCACAGCGTTCCCCAAAACCAAGCTTGACTGTAGCTCAGTTCAGTTTTCAAAAGGTGCTGCTTTCAATCACAGAATTTGCATGGGGTATGAGCCTACAGAGAGATGTGCAGCCACAGAGACCCAGCACCATCCTGTCCTTGCTCTCCTTTCCCTAGGCATGTCCCTAGTGCTGGTGTCACAAAGGTGGCCTGTCTTTTATGTGTTCCTTCATGAAAGCAGCTGTTAAAATAACACCATCAGGCATTATAAAACAATAATGAATAATAATGATCCCAGAAGTAGCCTGCCCCTTCATTAACTCATCTGGAGGGCAGGATAAATTGTAGCACATTCTAGTTAAGAGTTTAAAGTCAGTAGGGGATATGAAACAGCACCACTCTATGGAGATGCTTCACATATGAATGTCTGCAAAGCTGTTTCTCTGCTGACTCACTTTTTAACAGGTGACTTGGCTGCTATGAACACTCCCCATTAAGCTGGTTTTGTGCTCTGTTATCAAGATGTGGGAAGAAAGCAAGCACACACTTCTGTGATGCTAATGGACCCCTCACAGAAAATCTTTCATTAGAAAGAAATGGGCATAATCAGAAAAGCTCTCATGGACACCTCTCAGGGTGATTACTGGCCTTACTCATCATTATCCAAGGATATCTGCAAGTAGAAAGAGCTATTACAAATTAGGTGTTGAGGCAGCAACTTCACAGGAAACGAAAGTGCTTGCGAATCAGGATGAATGAATTTACAAAGCCATTTCCCCAAGTTTCTGCCACCAAAACAGTCTGTTTTACTTAATGTCCACTGATGGGACTGTGTGTAGCATTTTCCTCTATTCTGAGTATGTATAAGGTGTTGTGAGGCCTTACAGTGTTACTTGGATCAAACAAATATCGTATGTATTTATTCTGTGCTGTCAGTGTAGTGAGACAGCCAGACCCCACCCATATGTCAGCTCACTGTGAATTTTGTTTTGCTTTTGGCTGCTAGGATGATTCATAGTACTCCCATTGGCAGCACAGCAGAGCTGCTTCCAAGTTAAAAAGAATTTCACATGTTTCTGGAGGAAATATTAAGAAGTAACATCTCTGATAATCAAAAAAATGGCTTTCTCTCTTCCCCCCTCCCCCCCGATACTCCTCATTTCTCACATGGGAGAAGTATGAAAGAAGAACAATTTTCTCATTTTAGGAATTAGCCAATTATTGTGGAATCATAGAAAAGAGATGTGGAAGAGACTAATGAAATCTAATGAAGAATGAAAGATTGTGCCTCAGCCTGGCAGCATCACGCATGAGGCCAATAATGCATCACATGATCGCTTCAGTTAGCTTGTGTGTGGCAGTGAAATGTGCCATTGGTTTTTCTGTCTTTTGTTTCACAGTTCTTCCTATATCCTCACCTGTAATTATCATTCCATCGGGGTTCTGTCTAAGAAAGCAGAACCATCTGGGGAAATCAGCATTGCTTCACTCAGTCTCAGCTGGAATTAAAATGATCTGCTGTGAAGATGATGAAGGAAGAAAAAAATTCAAAGTGTCTTGTCTAGGGAATTAACCAGAACTATTGACTAGCTTCTACAGTTCAGCATGAGAAAAAATTTTTATTTAATTAGATACTAAAATGTACACTAACATTACAAAGAAATGAAGGTGAAAGTTTGCTTCTATTTTTATGTAGCAGATTAGCTGTCACAAAATTGCAGTGCAGGTGTACTTTATTGAAAGCCACTAAATTGTTTCTCCTTGTAAAGATGACAGAATGAGGCAAGCATGTGTTGAAATCAGTGAAATATATTAATTCTCATTTCTAAATTATGACCTCATATACCCAGGACTGCCAAAACGGAGGATGTGCAGTAAATTAGTCCAACAGCCTTTTACCTCTAGATCTGAACCTTGCTTAGATCACCGGTTGAAATGAATCTCTGTCTCCATGTGAAGCGAGTCTCCCCAGAATATTTATTGACATCACAAAACTGCTTGGGCATCTGGCACAATTCGACATGATTAATTGTCACTGTTCAAAGAGAGCAGGGGAACAGTTAGAGCAGACTGCTGTTATACTGTCTGGGAGTCTGCACAGTAACTGACTGCTAAACTCATGTTGTTGCTGTCAGGCCTACACTTCCAAAACAGCAGGAAGCTAATATTACCCCAAAAAAAGTTTGTATGTATGTGGATGAAGGAGATGGATAAACAGCAAACATGTTAGCAAGATAGTCCTTCAAAACAACCATCTATCAAACACAATCCAGCACTGATGTCTTAAGTGATGCTTCCTGGTTATCATTTTAATTTGATTCATAAAGTAGTCAGTCCAAGAACACATTGGCTAAATTATTCAATAACATGAGAAAGTCATATCAGGAAATAGTGTTAAATTAATCATTCTCTGAGCACTGGAGCAAATGAGGCCTGATGTTTCATGAATTTGTATTCACTGTTTTGACAGAATAGAATTTATTAAAATGAGTGTTTTTCCTGTTAGGATGTTTCTGTCATTTCCCTGCTGTGCCAATCCTATGGTAGTTGGTAACGACTTACTTTGTAGTCTGTCCCTTGTTGAGGACTACACAGTGTCTCTCTTCTAGCCAGCCTCAGTCATGAAACATCTGGCAGTGTATTACTACCTGCACAGCTGGAGTAAGTTGGAATCAGAGCCTTTACTCAATCCCACTTTTTTTTTCTTG
This sequence comes from Lepidothrix coronata, assembly GCF_001604755.1. Classification (NCBI taxonomy): domain Eukaryota; kingdom Metazoa; phylum Chordata; class Aves; order Passeriformes; family Pipridae; genus Lepidothrix; species Lepidothrix coronata. Next base: position 1,892,972 of record NW_016690343.1, on the reverse strand, counting down.
TCTTTTTTTTAAATAGTCTGCATTGCCCATGTGATTCTTGTTCTGGCTGCAATGAGTCTGTAGAGAGGCAGACAAGTAAAGACCTGGGTGGAAGAAAAGCCCAAGCTCTTGTTCATAAAGGCAGTATGGGAGCAATTTGCTCAGACCATTTATTTATGAGAACTTGAGTACAGCCCTCCTGTTGAATTTAGGTGAATGGGCTCAAAAGATAGGAACTGACTGATTTTGTCACTACATAATAAAATAAATAACCAATAAAAGCAGGTCAGCCATCGTGCAGGAACTGGGGTGAGGTCATATATTCATGCTTCTGCCCCTTTTAATGAATTGGGAATAGCGAATAAGATCTGTCAGTTTCTGGAAAAGAGGTATAAGACTCAGTCTCATTAAAGCCTACATCCTGCCTGCTATGCAGTGCTAGAAAGGAAAATGTTTTAATCTCTTAAAAAAAAAAAAGTCAGTATCACCAGCACAGTAAGGTTAGACATTTTATTTATTCCTTTCTTGGTTGTTACTCTGCTTGAAGCTGGAATGAGATTGTGGTGTTTCACTTCACAAGAAGGTCAGAAAAAATGTCTGAAATTGTCAGGATGTGGAAATAGTGTTTTCATCCATCAAATTTTACAGCAGCTGAGCAGAACTCCTGAGAAACTCTTCAAGTTTTGTAGAGTAGCTTTCCTTTGCCAAAGCCACTAGCTAGTTGGCTGCCCTCAGTAGGAGTTCCTGGCAGATGAAAACAGGGGAAATAAAACCCCACAGAAAATGATATTCCTAAATTTGACAGCAATACAAGAATATTAATAGGTAGCGCTGTTTGTTAGGGACATTCACTTCATTGCCTCTGTTTCCACAAGGGTATTGTTTATAGTGCAGGCACTTAGAAGTTGCTTCTGTTTCTGTGGATTGATCTTTCTGTCTTGCTTTTGGTTCTGCAGCACTACATGAAGCATAATAGTGGTGGGAAAGAGCTCCTTCATTCTTCTGCAGTTTCGTACTGCTGCTTCAGGTGGCTGCGTTGTCCTCACTGATAAGTATGCAGGCATAGCTGTCTTTGAATGTGCAGGCATTTTTCCTTTTCAGGGTTAATGCTGCATTCACTGTCTTTCTGATGTGCTTTGGTTTAAGTTTCAAAGTTATTTTATATTTTATGAAACCATGCACTTATAAAAATACATGCATTTTTTCACAATTAAATAGATTTTTTTTACATTTATTATCTGAAATAAGGTTGCATATAGCAGTGAACTCATTGAGCATAGCACCCTGAGGACTCAGATGTTTAGGAAAGATGCTCCATTCCCCAAGCAGCTCAAAATCCAAGTGCCCCACATCAGATATAGTCTGAGGTGAATGGAGAAAGGGCAGCGTATAGAAGTTTGACAGAGGTTGTACAACTATGGAGCATTGATGAAACATAAAGCTCTGTGATTAGGAAGCTGAAGAATGAATAAATGTTTGTCATTAGATCTTTTGTTAGCAGCTATCCTGATCTTCCTTTGCTAGTCACTCAGATATCTTCCTCCTGTTGTTGACCAGAGAGTTGTGTATGTCCCTTCCCTGGAAGTATTCAAGACCAAGTTGGATGGGGCCCTGAGCAACCTGGTCTAGTGGAGGATGTCCCTGCCCATGACAGGAGGGATGGAACAAGATGATCTTTAAGATCCCTTCCAACCCAAACCATTCTATGATTCTATGATTCTATTCTATGTTCAGCTTGTTTTGTTGCATATTACACATGATTTCTCTGGCCTCCCATGAGACTATATCAGCCAGTGTGGGTTGATTGACTTGTGAAGTGATTCCATTAGCTGCATTTGAATCAGGCTATAGTGATCATTCCCAAGCAGGATTTATCCTTCCCCCTTCTTTTCTTGATTTTTTTTCAAACAAGAGGCTCCAAGAAGCAAAGGCCTGCAAAATTGCTGGCAAATGAGCATATTTAAAGTGAAGGGTCTGATATTTTGAGCATTTCTTTATGTTCTGTGATGCAAGCTGCCCTCCTTTTAAGCGGAGTCACGATGTGCATGCTGGGTACTTTTCGTCCTTTGGAAGCTGAGCTTCCAAATCTATATGTAAAGAATGTAAGATCTTCCTTGTCTTGGGAACATCAAAGGTCTGTATTTGCCGAGAATGGCACTGGGAGAAATACGGTGGGTCTTGAGAGACATACCACAAACTTCAAGGAGGAGCAGTAACAAGGCTAAAGCAATCTGAGGAGCTGATAATCAGAGCGTTAGGTACGTGGATAGCTCACATCTGAATGTTCAGAGACCCCCACAGGCATGAGCACACACCCTGCATGAAGGGAAGAGACAAAATTAGAAGTGCTGGTTAGGTTTTCAGTGTTCCTTACATTTAAAAATGCTCTCATGGAACAATCCACTTTCTCCGTGATTTCTTCTTTCATATTTCAGTTTGGATGTGATCTGTGACGGCAGAATATCCTGTTAGAACAGCTAACCTCTCAGTCCCTTTTCAGATTGAAAATGTCATGAAAGCAAGCCAAGAAGACAACAACATCTATGCAGTTTGGAGCAGAGTTTGTTAATTGCAAACTGATGTTTCCCACTGAGTTTCTTATGGATTTCATGTAAATGTGTGCAGAATTCATTGTAAAATGGGACAGTTGATGTACACCATATAACTGTTTGGCTCAAGCAAGCAAACATCTTAAAATGCAATATTCACTTGCTACAATGTGGTCACTAAAAGATCTTCCCCGTTAAAGCTTATTCAAGCAAAACATTGTCAGGGTCCTGAAGGCACCAATAAGGCTTTAATTGTACAGACAAACCTCACCTGGCACCCACCCCACACACCTCCTTCTCCTCATTCCTGCAGGAGCTCTGTTTAATCTGTGCTCTGGGTTTGCTCTGGGTCTGAGCTGTGTTGTAGGTGTATTTGTTTCTGGTCGTCCTCTTGCCTTGTTCTTTGGGTTTTCCAAGTTGTTGCTTTGCTTGTGCCTGAACTGTCCATGGGAAGTTTTGCTACTGTTGTTCCTGCTTGCCAGGCTTTGGTGCTATGGGACTGAGCCCTGTTGGTGAGGTTGCTCTTCAGCCTGAGTTGTGGCTGCCTTCATCTTGCCGTCTCTCTTGAATATGCCCTGTTCTTGCTACTGTCTGCAAGTAGGAAACTTCCTGTGACTTCCCTAATTGCATGTATTTTCAATGGTGTTATTCCGTTCTAAAGAACTAATATAAAAATGCAACACAAATTAAAACGTTGTAACAGCTTAAAGGTTATCAGCTAGGCTTGAGAGTCAGGTTATCTCCTCCAAAAAATAATGAATATTATTTTCAACAGAAACCCAATTGTTTTAAAATAGTATTGTATGTAGTTTAAAGACTGTCCTAAGACAGCTGAAAGGGTTAGTGTGGAAATTGCTGTGGCAAAACCCCACTATCTGCTGATACTTTTAGGAGCTGGGGGGTTTCATCATGTTTGAAATGCAAACGCTAATCTTAGTGCCTCATCATTATTGCTTTCTGTTATTATTATTATTGATTCTCTTAACTACTCTAGCCTAATTACAGAATTATCTAGGCTGTGTGCTTTCCAAATGATAAACAGCATGAGATACTTAGCTTTGTAGAGGGGAAAGAGAAAAAAATAAGGAAAAAGTTCTTTTATGCTTTGGGAGATGGAGGAGTCTGTTTGGCTCTGCAGAGGCCCAGGAACCCTGTGGCTGTCTTCCTGCAGCAATGCTTCTAAAGTAATCACTGTGAAGTGTCTATTGTTACATGAAGAAATGGAACTGGCTGTGTGAGGCAGCATGCAGGGTATGCTCAGCTGAAGCATTTGTATTTTGTTCAGCTCCTGTTGCACTTCCCAAATTCTAAGATCAGACTCAGTGCACCCATGGGTAGGATGTAAAAGAGGAATGAGATGGAATGGCTCCAAGAACAGGGTTTCTCATGGCCAGATTGATTGCTGGTAGTGGGGGAGTGGAACGGGGGATGTTTAATTTCATTCACTGTAGCTTTTTCCAGATGCAGGAGGAACTCCTCAGGTATTTTAGTCCCTGTACAAAATTTGGGAGCCCAATAGTGGCTCTAAAAGTATGCTGTTTTCTTAGGTTGCTATCTTCTAACAATTTATTAAGTGGCAGATTTATTTGAAGCATCATAGATATGCTTTCCAAAGAACTTAATTTGGCATCCCACACTGATGACTCTGGATTTTAAATCCTCTGCTATTCACTCTACTGTCAAATCATGAAAGCCCTTCAGTAACTGCTTGCACAGTTTGGAGACCCCCTGAACCAGCTGAATAAAAAATCATCCACGAAACACTGCATGTATGCTTAAGGCACCAAAATGGAAATTAAATAGCACATGAGTCTTGCTGGATTTATTCTTTTTGTTTGATTATTTTTGTGAGAGATTTTAGCTTTTTGTTGTGTGGTGGTTTGGTTTCGGTTTGGGAATTTTTTTATTTTTTAATTTTTTTACGGAAAAAGCAAGTTGTTTTAAACACAGCTATGCCCAAATCATCTGTGGTTTAGCAACAGATAGAGTTGACAAGTCAAATGATGCTTGACTTTTTTGTATTTTCACAAGCACAGCGCCTAAACACAACACTAAAATGTATGTTTATTTGGTTACTTCAAAGTGACATGTGACAGAAAGCAAAGTCTATATGCAACCATTTACCAGTTCTGCCACTGGATTTAACAAATGCTGTTTGAGCTCATATTCCCTTGCTACCTTATTTTTGGGAATTGCCCACCACTGTGAAATCTGAAAGTTCAAGAGAAGAAATCATGAAAGGGAATATGTAATTTCTTTACTCTAGCTGCTGTTTCATTGCCTCAATTAATCTACACTTGCAAGTCCTTCAATTTACAGAAAATTATTGGAGTGGCAATGTGTACTCTGCATAGCCAAAAGCTGGATTTTAATAAATGTGTGCGATTTAGTACGTACACTTAGGCAGGCCTTTGAAACCCATCAAGGCTTGTCCAGCCTGCTCTGAATAATTTTAAGAAATCAGTGCCTAATTAATGAAAAATGCTATCAGATCTTTTGGCTGTGGGCTATCATCCTTATTTCCAGCAAATGTGAGTTTGGTATAACAGTCTGGGTTAAAATTTCTGAACTTGTTAGTCTTTTAGGCCGGCTCTGCTTGCACAGTAGTATGATTTATCTCTGTAAAATACAAATTCATAAAATAAAACCAATTGTTCAATAGTGCCTCTGAACTAAAAATATAATTATGTAATACATGTAGTGGTAGGAAGTGTCAGGAATGTATTTCGAACAATGTGCCTTGGATCAAATTCTGACTTCTGTTTGCTGAATCAAAGCTACAGCCTGAAAAAACCTATCTGAAGGATTTAATCCAGGATGTTGTCCTTATCACCAAAAGCTTGAGTGCAACGATTTATATCAAATTTGTAATTAGGTAATTTGTAAAAAAACATGGATTATTATAGTCACAGTCACCTTGGGGAGCTAGCACTGCTATAAACTGGACTTTGTTCTCTGGATAAACACTCTTGGCAGGTCAGTGTTCTGGTTTAGCCCTCATCTGCCCAAGGAGAGCTTTTTTTTTGTCTAGGAGGCACTCAGTTGCAGTGGAGTGGTCTCACTGTACTAGTAGCTGGATAATGAGGTTTCCACAACTTTGTTGGACATATTCGGGGTTGAATCACCTTGTGTCTATTCACATTCAGCTAACACATTGGAACTAGTTCATCAGCATTGTATCCTGCTCCTCTTGTAGGGAGAGGTGAGAGCAAGGAGGTGAATTTTAAAGGATCTCCTGAAAGTCATGAGGTGCAGAAAACATGGAAGTGAGGGGGAAGAAGGCAGTTTTAGCTAAAGGTACCTCATGGGGAGTTCGTGGACAGGTTTGTCTGGATTGCAGATCAGATGAAGGAGCAGAACTGGCATTCCCTTTGACTCAGTAAAGGACTGGAGATTTTTTTCCCTGCTCTGAATATTTGATTGCTTCCAATTAATAGAGTAATAATGATTCTTTTTATCTGTACACCATGAAATGCTCTATGGAAATGATCAGACTGGCAAAGGAAGAGGAGGAAAGAGGTATTTAATTCTGTATAGCTACCAAAATTCTCTTTATGGATGTATAATATGTAAATATAGCTTAGATTGGTATAAAATTTATATAGCAGTATGAATACATTATACAAATATATACACATATATAAATAATCAGAATCCATCTGTCATAGTGAAGCAGACAATTTTATTTGCAGACATTTATTAAAAACAGGCAATTTTGTCCCTACTTCATGTGCTTAAAACCTCTGCCTGTGGAATAGCTTGAACTGGTACCACCAGGCTAACTCAACATCTGACAATCTTTCTCTTTCCTATCTCTTTTTCACTGTCTTGATGTGAGGTTCTCGTTATTAGTCTTGCTGAGTCACGTCTTAATTACTGAAAATAATGTATCTAATTGTGAAAAATCCGGAAGCGTAACAAAAGGAATCCTGCTGCTAGTGGGAGCTGCTGCCCAGTGCTGCTGGCTGTGTCAATGGTGCTGTGGGGAGCCTGATTGGGTGTCCCCCTTACTGACAGGTCTGCAGATTTCCAGATTTCCCCTGCCTGTCACTTAAATTTCCACATAAGTGTTAGAGAGGCCTCCATTCTACTCCTCAGGTTCACTTCTGCCTCAGCATTTGGCCTCCCTTCAGCAGCTGAGGGGTGGATCAGGTTGTTTTCCATAGCTAGTGCCTCTGATTTCAGTTAGACCAGTTGAATAAGAGTATAAACTTTGCATGACAGTATTTCTTAAGAAATGTTACTGTATAAATGTATGCTTACAAAAGGCCCCAGTAACAAACTCTTAATGACTGATAGACCCCATAAAAGTAAAGGAGGAGGAGAAAATGTCGAACTAAGGTGACTGACTCTCCATGAATCTCACACTTAACATTATACTTCCTTCATTTTCCACGAGAAGAACAGAGGCCACCAAATAGCTTCCTAACCCATCACGTGATTTTAGCTTTATTGATGTCTGTCTGGAAAGCATCATTTTAACCTTGACTTCTGTTCCTGTGCCTCAGAACATCAGTGGCTGAGGTTCTGTTCTAGATTCACAGCATACAGCTGTTAGTAAGGGCGGGTTATATGCCTGTACTTGATATTTTCTTCTATTTTTATCCGTTTCTTTCCAATGTCTATAACTGTCAGAGGGAAAGGGTCCCAAATGGGTGTCTATTTGAAGCAGAGTCTGCCTTTCCCTATGTGCAAGGCCATCTCCACAGGAGCAGGTAAGGATTGCCCCACATTGAGCAGCTCTCCAAATTGTAAAATTACATGTTTGCACTTTGCCAGCTATTTGCAAAGCCTCTCTTAACCTGTAGAAACACAAATATATTTTGCAAGTAGGAGAGGAAATTTTGTGCTGCTGGTCTTGACCAAGAACTATGAATTGTTTCAAATTAGTTTGCTTTCTCCCTAGCTTCTCTGACTTCTCTCCTGTGCTTTGCTCAGCCTGCATTGCCTTTCTTGTTGGTTATGAAGTGCAACCCATATTATGCCCAGAAACAATACTGGCAAAGTGTATCATGCTAGCTGCACCAGTAAATAAACCAAAACTTAATATTTTATGGTTTTAGTCAAAGTTTAGTGGTTGAAATATCAGCCTTGTAGGTCATTAAACTCTTCAAGAATCCAGAGTTTATATGAAAAAGGTGATGACTTTCTTCTTGATTAAAAATGAACTATTTCAGACTTGGAAACTACTCCTTAATTAAAAAGTAAATCATATTATGTGTTCATCATGATAAACTGATAATGATCGGAAATCATTATTTTATTACCTTGCATATCAATAAACCAGCATAGTATTCGTGAGTCAGAAATAAAAAAATAACCTTAAAATTCTGTCTTAGTGATAACGTCTGTAATGCCTATAAGCATCGGAATTACTTTTGTGTCTATTGTGGCTTAATACTTTTATTACCTTGACTGCCATATAGAAGTAAAAAATTATTTTCCATCACATTTTAAATATTATTCTGTAATAAACCTTGGCTGTGCCATTTAATCTTCAGGACCTATTAACTGCTTTTACAGTAACAGAATTTACATTTAGGCATACTGCAGCTGTTAGTTCAAGTACAGGACATTTGGGGGTTGGTCTTAATAGAACATATTTGTCTCTTTCCTCAGTATTAGATATTGTTCAGCCTGCAAATGAGGTGATAGTGCAGATCTGTATCAGTGCAAAGCATACAGGTGTGGTAGGACTACTAGTCTAACTAGCAGTTATTAATTCTAAAGCAATTTCAAGACCTGTTCAAAAGCATTTAGTCTTAGGTGTCTGAGCTTGTGGGTCAGCCTTGTATGTAAGCAAGACTTACTGAGGGGAGACCTCATCTCATCACAGTCTACAACTTCCTCCTGAGGGGAAGAGGAGGGGCAGGCACTGATATCTTCTTTGTGGGGACCAGTGACGGTGTCTGGGGGAATGGCCTGAAGTTGTGTCAGGGAAGGTTTAGGCTGGATGTTAGAAAAAGGTTCTTCACCCAGAGGGTGGTTGGGCACTGGAACAGGCTCCCTAGGGAAGTGGTCACAGCACCAAGCGTGACAGAGTTCAAGAAGTGTTTGGACAATGCTCTCAGGCACATGATGTGACTCCTGGGGATGGTCCTGTGCTGGGCCAAGAGTTGGAAGGGACCCAAAAGGATCATTGAGTCCAGCTTGGCATATTCTGTGAAATATGGAGATGTGTGATACAGTCAAATTGGAGAATAATATTCTGTAATAATTTGAAAGTAGGTACTATGAGAACTGGAACCTGACTATGGAGTAGAACTACCTGTGTACTGAAGTGTGGAATTTATTCAGCTAAATGAGGTTTTGGAATCAGGGGACTTTTCAGTGCAGATGATGCATGTCAGGGGAGATGACCCAATTCTGCATAGCAGGAGGTTTGGATAATAAGAATTCAGATAAACAAGTCCCCAGTGCAATATGCATTGTGTTTAAACGTAAGCTTGTGTCCCTACCACATACTGTTAAATAACTGTAGCTTGTACTAATTATCAAAATAACAAGGTTTCTGTATGGGAAAAAAAGCATTTCCTTTAATGTGCTCTTCTGTGTTCTGTTGGGAAGTCATTGTGATCAAAACTTACGAGATTACAGGTGGTTTTGAGAATAAGAGTAAAGTCCTACTAAATCCTAGATCCTAATTTCACTGTGAAATAAAGAGCAAAGTAATACCTTGCCTAGGAGAGACAAGTTGTTGTTGATAAAACTTGCAATAATTAACAGACAGAAAAAGGATAAAGGAAATTGGACACAATAAATTGGTTTTTGTTTCAATTTTCTCTTTATTCAAGTTTATCCCAGTGTGTTATCCAGTCTTTCAGTGTGAATTTTTGTTACTAATGCCATGAGATTTCAACAGAACTAAATGGAAATTTTTAGTGTCTCCCAAGCTCAAACCAACTTCTCAGTCTTCTGAATTTGGTCAAAATAATCTCTTTGAGAGGTTCCTTGGACTTGTGAAGACAAAGAAAAATCTGAATCCTGACCTGTAAGTGAGGGATTATTATTATATTTATTATTAAATTAATTAAATTATTATTATTATAATTTCACTGATAACAAGGCTGCTGAACTCACAGGAAGTAATGCCAGATGCAATGTTGTGATTGTATAAGCTTATGTCGGTAAAATCAACTGAAAAGTGATAAGTGATATATTTTGACTTTAGTTCTGTCATCTAGAAAGGAATTTGTTTCCTTTTTGAAAGAAGTTTGCTTCTTAATTCATTAATATTTTCCTTTTAAGGCAGAGCAAGAAGAAAGTGTGCATCTGTGATGTAAACGAGTCCTGTTATAGTAAAGGGCTGCTGAAGCAGGATGACATTTTAATAAATTGGTGTTCTACTCCTAGGGATATTTGACATAAATCGTGGTCGTGATGGCCTTAGGAAAAAGTGAGTGTCAGATGCAATTACATTATTTTCCATTTAGTAGAATTATTTTATCTCACTTTTACTGCGGCTTAATAGTCAAGTAATTCTTTACCTAAAATTTTATTTTGGGAAGCTGTATGCTGTTCTCTGGGCAAACCAGAAAGTTTTAGTCCTTATTGTAAACATAACAATTGATGTGTTCTATATTGTTGTGTTGTGTTTAATGTATGCATAATGTAAACAGACTGAAAAAGTAGGGCCAGATCCTTCATGGGGGTGTTTAATGCATTTCACACCCCAGCACTCCCATTGCTCTAACTAAGAAAGTCAGTATGGAGGTCCTCTCATAGTGTGAGTTTGTTCCAATAAAATAAAAAGTTGTGATATCAGCATCTGTACTGTATCTTCTTCCACTTCTTGCCTGGGTTCCTTTAGCCCTCTGATAGTATTTCTCGACATTTCTTGTGCCTGTCCATTTTGCTGCTATTTAGAAATGAGGAAACAACAACATTACTCCTGTTTGAATCTGGGATTTCACTCCTCAGCCACAATGATTTTATTCCTAAATTAATTCAGTACCACTGTCCCTTTCAGTCATCATATAAACGTACACAAGGTAACACTTGGCATTTATCTGCTTTTTACTCAGGTAAATCTGCTACAGAATTTTTGGTCTAGTTGCTATAGTTAATATGCTTCATTGTTTTTATAACAAGACACTTTTATCAAATTTAAACACTCATTCAGAATAAGAATGGATGGGTTTAGGTACTAATGTTAGTGTGTCCTTCGATCTCATCATCTAAATATTCACTGCCGTTTAAAGCTTGGAGTTTTAATCACAGGTCAGCAGTGACATAGTGATTTATGACTAAGAATGCACCCAATTCTGAATTAAAATTAATTTCCATATAAAAACTTTAAAAATAATGCCCTTAAACTATTGGGTTTGCGATTGCAAAGATACCCAAAGTGTTTGTAGGGTATTTATGTGTGCACAATGCTCTTTTCATGCAAAAACTTTTTACATAAAAGAAGCAAATTTTATGACAGCTGTAGTCTTTTAATAGTAAAGACATTTTCTTGCATAAAGCATAAATTTTCTCTTTTAAATGCCAAGTAGCTTTCTATGTGGTTTATTTGTGAAATTTTTTTACCAGCTAAAAATGTAAGCTGTTACATAAATATTTGTTCAGGCTTAGTGGCAAAATGACAGAGAAGTGTTTCATGTACAGTACTTTATTGATGGAACAATTTGATTGAGGTCTATAGGGAAACTAATGATGAAAGGAATTATTTCAATGCTAGCATAATTTCCAAAGGGATTTCAACCACTTTCAGCCATAGCTATATAATATGGCATGTGCATAACAGTTAACTATGAAGATGTATTATCTTTCAGTTTTGGTATTCTCAGTGGTACTTCTGTCTCTTGTAAGATGTTTAGGAATGTGTGAAATTTCTAGGTTCTTTTTTGAACAAGTCTAGAAGTCTGGGGAATCCATGTATGTTTCAATTGTAATGAGCAAGAGTTTAATATCTGATATGAGCTTTCTGTTGTATTTATCACTTTCATGTTTCAGTCTCCCATACACTGTGGATCTGTGCCTGATATTTAAAATCAAAACATCTCACTGGGAGACATAAGAGGAACATAAAAGAAATGTCTTGTTATTGCTCTGTAAAAACTACATCTGTGACAGGCTTTAGATAACTCTTACTTTGTTTAGTCATTCCCTTAAAGACAGCTTCATAAACATAGGTGAAGGTTAATCTTTTCTGGTGTAAAGCTGTGGTACTGTGGTCCAGCATTTCAAGTGTTTTCTGCCTAGTTCTACCATAAATTTATGGCTGCTTTTGATCAAAGAATTGCAACTGTATTTAATTCCTATAAATACTGAGGACTGTAAATGTAAATTCAAGGCAGGTGTATGTGCCCAGCTACATAAGGAGATCCATGGGCTGCCATAATGACTTGATTGCTGATATATATGAGATTTAGGGTAACACCTCAAAACTACTGGATCACATAATCTGCATATGTGGACTCAACTCTGTCTCCATCATCTTCAATTATTCATTTGATTAAAAAAATAGTTGTTTTGTAAGGCAATATTTTAATATCTATATTTTCAGATTAACGTGGCTTTCTTGTTGTTCATGAATACTGCAGAAATCAAAGGAAGCACTGACTGCATAGAATCTGAAATAAAATATTCCAAAACCATAGTGTTTCAGTATGTCAGTTATGCCTAGATATCTGATAGAGTGGTCTGGTCTGTTAAAATGACAAATACAGCTCTGAGTTAAGAGGTTCACCATTTTTTGGAATTATCCAGTGACTAATAACTGGAAAAAAATTCATATGAAAGAATGATAGTACTAAAAGATGTCTAGGCCACAAGCATGCAGGAGGATTCCTTATGCGTATATTTCCCATTTATGAGTATCTTAATTATCTGAGAGGAGTTGCATGCTTGAGTCCATGCACTCTGAATTATTTTCTCTCGTGCAAGTCAGTTTTATGATCAACTGTCTGTCCTGTTGTTGCAAGTGGGACTGGAGTCAGAGTTTGTTAAAGAAGTCCTGCTGTTGAGTCACGAGGTGCAGAAAGGATTTCCCTACTTTCTAAACTCCTTCTCAGAGAGAAGCCTGTGTGGCTGAATCTGGTCGTAGCCCTGGATTATGTCAATGGTTTAAATTTAAGGAATTATAGGGGTGCAAGTTGAACCACTTTTGTCCTGCAGGTTTTCATGATAGCAGACTGAGAATATTTATATGAGTCGTTATTGCAAATAACCAGACAAAATATCTTAATCAGAGTTATTTACACAATATAAATGCTAAAACTACTCATAGTATAGTATAAAATGGGATAGTGCACTATATTGAAGCAATTATTGAAAAAATTATATTAAAGCCAGCAAAAAGAAATTATTATTAATTAGAGATTGATGTAATTAACTCATGCAGTGAGGAGTATCCTTGAGGGGCATCCCTACCCAAGGGAGGAATCTCCACTTGTACACCCAAGGAGGGTTATGTTAGAAGAACCTGTTCATATTAAAGTGGATTGGACCTTTATTGTATAAAGTGATTGACCATCAGTCACCTGACTCCGGTGGTTGGCTTACCATCAGGATGTTAATTCACAGTTAAAGCCAGACTGGTTTCACTATCTCTTCTCACCCCTCTGAGTCCACCACTGATACATTTGCAAATAGGGCATTGTCTTGGTGACATTCCAGGGGGCAATGTCCTGCAACACCTGTCTTGAGATAGCAGAGTATGAGGGGATTTTACCTTTATTCCAAACTCTCCTCTCTGAGTCACTGCATTCCTGATAATTTCATGTTTTGTTTTGTTTTGTTTTTTTTTCCCTGGAGTAATTTCACTGGAACTTACTACCACTGGCAAGATAAACAAGTGCTGGATGATCTTGCAGCAATTATGAAAATCTTTTCTTACATCACACACTTTTTTTTTTTGTTCTTCCCTACAGAAAAATGCACCTTTAATAGGTAAGATTATTTGTGGATCTGCAATTCCTTCTGGATTCTGCTCACAGAGTGAAAAGGTGCAAAAGCAACCACAAAGCAACTGTGGAATAACGAGCCCATTTCACTCTTTGGAGCTCTCCTGCTGATCTGATGGAAAGCTCAATGGATGGATAAATCTTGCAGAAAGAAATAACCAGCTCTTGGCTACGTGAGAAGGAGACTCTAACCACAGAGTCCCAGGAGAAATTTCTGAGTTGGCTTCTATTAACCTTGTAAGGCTGCAACAATAGCATGGAGAGTTAATCTTTTCATCCTGCCGTTTTAATATGGAGCTCTCTAAATCACAAAATGGTTTGTGTTGGAAGGGACTTTTAAAGATCCTCTCGTTCCACCTCTCTGCCATGGGCAGGGGCACTTTCTGCTGGATCAGGTTGCTCAAAGCCCCATCCAACCTGGCCTTGAACATATCCAGAGATGGGGTATCCACAACCTCTCTGGGCAACCTGTTCCAAATGTCTCACTGCACTCACAGTTAAGAATTTCTTCCAAATATCTAACCTAATCCTACCCTCTTTCAGTTTAAAGTCATTATTCCTTGTCCTATCAGTACAAGTCCTTATAAAAAATTCCTCTCCAGCTTTCTTGTAGGCCCCCTTCAGGTACTGGCAGGCTGCTATAGGGTCTTCTCAGAGCCTTCTTTTCTTCAGACTGAACACCAATTCCCTCAGCCTTTCTTCATGGACAAAATTGACTTTTGGCCTTGGAAGTGCCTGGGGCTTCTGGACTTCCTTGATTGTGGAAAAATTGTAAAATAAAAGTTAACATTGGTTTGACAGACTGATCTGTCACTCCAGCCTTTTAAAGATTACCTTGGAAAAAAGTCAAACAAATCAGCTGGTCTGGAAGAAGCAAGTGCTAAAAATCTGTAAGGAGACAGCTTTTACACAAACCTTTCCTAAAAGAAGTTTTATGATATAAAATTTGCTGGTGATCTGAAGTAACAGGAAACAAATGAAAGAGAAGGCTACTGTGAGAGTTTCTGAACTTGCCCAGCATGAATTTCTTTCCTGCTGACTCACATGAGATCTATGTCTCCTTCCATCTTATTCCTTGCTATTTTAGAATTCCAGTTCTTGAGAGAGTTAAATTTGCTTTTCTTTATTCCTAATCTGTTATAGGAGTTCCTAACAGATTGTATGAAAGCTTAAGTATGCTGGTGGTTAGTGGTGAGGTCCAGTTTTGGTTTTCCCCTGATATTTGGAGTTGAGTCTTTATAAAAATTGTGGTTAGGCAGCAACTTTGCAGAAGTTTATGGGTATTCTGATTGATGCTTCCTTGAGATATGCTATAGCAGAGCCAAATAATCACAAATAATATGTACTGAATGTGCTGGGTGTTTCCACTCTGGGGATTAAAAGTCTTTTGAGTTCATTTATGGTAGATGCTGCAGTGTACCCACTCAGTGGAATCATTGCAAGGCCTGACTAATAGTACAGACTTGTAGACTAAAATTTGTTACTTCTGTATCTTGCACACTGTTCCGTGGCAGAAATGTTTTGCAGCGTCTGACAGCTACATTTTTTAAAAAATCACAGCCTTGATTCTGCTCTTGCTGAAGGATGTCCCAAGTTTCAGATCTGTTTGGGCGTTGTAGGTCCAATGAAAATGTGCACTCTATAATGAGGGCTGGATGTATCTGGAGTATTCTGTTTAGTATAACCCTCAACACAAAGTAAATGCAGTACTTAAGCAAAACATCAGCAAAATCATGTGGTGTCTTAAAAAAATCTGCCCTTTGAATATGTGTATGCAGATGGTAAAACTCTCTTCTGGGATTTGGAGGATTAAACAATAGGTGAGATGGAAATTGTCTTCCTCTTCTCTCCCTTTCAAAACCAGATAGTTTGACTGAGGCAGACACACTTCTTGTGCTACTAAACCTTATGTGTTCAGTCTCAGGGAGAGGCATGCTTTGTTTCAAGTAGTGTTTCATAAAGAAAGATTAATTCCTCAGACACAAAAAGGAAAGCTTCCTGCAAGAAATGTGGTGTTGATCCAATTTCAGTACTTTCAAGTTTTTGATCCCTGCTGAAGCAGTGCTGTCTCAGAAGCAAAAAGAAGGGATTTTTTTCACAGATTTTAAAGAAGTTGTGACATTTCTCAGATTCATAATAGTTTCTCAGAAGTTCCAGCATTAACTTTTGTGCTATCAAACATCTGAACTGAAAAACCCCTTTGTTCCCTCCACCAATTATATTTTTAGGCTGGAACAGTTGCTATAGTTCATGTATATCACAAGCTCTCAATTCCAAGGAATATGTTTAGCTTTGCTATGCTCAGTCAGAACAAAAATTTTAGCTTAGCCTTTCCTAGTTTTAATTATTGACTTTTGATTGAATTAATGGATTTTGCAGTAGCATAGCTGATATTAATGCAACTAAAACACATAAATGTGGAGGATATGATGTTCCAGATGTTTAAGTAAGATGAGAAGTGAGGCTGATATTTTATTCTTCTTTAATAGACCAGAGATATGCTATTTCATTGCAGGTTCAATCATAATAATTTACACTGATGAATAGAGAAATGGAGCAAAATGTTCTGCTCCAGGCTTTTACTGTAACTTTGAGGTGAGGCTGAGCAAAATAACTAATGTTTCTTTTTCATAAAGAGCAATGCAGATGATGTGACAAAATGTGCCTGGGAAATAAGGTTGTGACAAGATCCTATCTGTGAGGAAACCAACAAGAATCAGGATAAAGTGTTCCCCAGAGGGCCAACCAGTGCAGCTCTGCTGGCTTCCAAAAGCATGAGTCAGTTCAGTAAGCCAGATGATTTGGCTCTAGGCTACTGAAATACCTTCTTAAAAGAATGATCCTTATTTTCTTTTTTCATGAGAAAGTCATTCTTCTACTGGAATTTCTATTGTTTTGATGTAATTTTGAGTAACTGGGGTATTTAGTACCCCAAAGAGTCTGTTGTAATGAACCTGTGAGGCTTTTACATGCTTCCAGGGAAAAGTTAATAAGAGGAAGAATAATGTGGAGGAGGAATAGTGTTGTTCCTTATGAAGGTGTCAGGTGTTGCTGCTTCAGTGTTGGACCGGAATGTTTCATGAGGCCAAAGACTGAGGCATAGAAGTGTCTGAACCAGTGGAGCTCTGCACTGTAGAAGTGGAACAGCAGTGTGCTGCTACTTGGAGAACTCGCTGTAGAGCTTGATGGTTTTGGTGGGGATTTCTATGGCTCGGCTAATGCTGGTGCCTGAACTTCAATACTCTGCTTTGTAGATGCAACAGGTCACTGCCAGCACTGAGGTTGGACTGGAAGATTTCAAAACTTTTTCCTCTGTCAGAACACAGATGAGAGTGCTGTGACAACTGTGTACTTAAGGCTGTGTCAGCTGTTGCACTGCATGAACCCTGCAGGTATTTATGCATGTAACCCACACTGTCCTTCGCAGCAAAGGGTTGATGATGACATATGTCCTAATGAGAGGAATGAAGTATTGTTATAGATCAGATGCTGTCTAAAACCTCAGAAACTAGGAAAACGTAGATGGCTCATCCAAGCTCAGTTTTGTGTATCAACTAAGCAGTGTGTCAGTGGAGCTTCACTCTTGACTTTTTTTTCCCAAGATATGAATACAATTAAAAAACTGGATGATAATGCATGATAACTTGAAGCCAAGAAGAAACTGAGTAATTCTAGTATGAGTCTAAATTCAATGAAGAGACAACATGCTTTCAAGTCAAATTAAGAAATATCTAGAGGGCAAAGGAAAGGGTAATGAGTTCTGGTTTCTAGAATGACTATATTCTTAAATGGCTATGGAGTTTTTGTGTTGGTGGTTTTTTTTTTCTTTTTCCATGGAATAACTGTACCAAAGTCTGAGACAAAGCAGATGAAAGATGAGTCCACATGAAGAATAGAATAGAGAATAAAGGAAATTTCTCAGTAATGTTGTATTGCATCTTCCAGTATATCCTTGGGGAATGCAATACTTGGGTGGTCTCAAAAGCATGTAATGGCATGGGGAAGAATACTCATGAAAAGACAGGAAAGTTCAATAACAGCTGAGAAAAGATGATGTGGAAGATAGATATGTTCTTTCTATAAAGTAAAGTAGGACAATAGATTTCAGTAACATTAACTGCTCAAAAGGCAGATGCCACTCCCAATAACCCCCATGAACAACCAAGCAACAAACTCCGAGAAATACTCTGCATATAGCTTGTAATGCAGTGATGCTAACAGGCATGCTGTAACTAAATACTCCAATAAAGGAGGGATTACTAGGAGGATAAACATTTTCATGCTTCACATACAAACCGACTGCCTAAATGCTGGGGTTTTAGATTAAATATTCTTTGAACAAGCTATTTCCAGTTATCTACTGCAAGGTTTCTGAAGGGAAAAAACCTGTTAGATCACATGGATGGTTTGTGTCATGCTCATGTTATACTGCCCTACCTAGTTACAGCATTGTTGTTAAATGAAGCAGAACCTATCAAAATCTGTATCTTCAAATGCCACTGAACAGCGACTCTCTTTGCTCTTGTCTGAAGCAACTCATGTTGCCTCTGAGAAGCTTGTCTAGGTGTAATGCTGCTGACAGATTATAGCAACTGATATGATCCTCCTTTTGTTTCCTTTGATCTGTCCTCAAAAGGTACAGTTTGTTCAAAACAGCTGAAAGATGCAGAAGCCACCTATTTTCTCAAAATTATTTTTGTGCGAGTCTAAACATTGACTTTGGAGGTTACTTGTGGAAATTAGCCTAGGATTGCTTTAAAATGTGATATATCCCAAGAGGTCTTTTGAAACTTGATTCATTTCTAATTAAAGTGAAATCTGAACCCACGTGATGGTTTTCGTAAATTCAGCTTTTGTTGCAAGAGCAGCTCTACTCAAATTCTTTTATATCAGGAGCTGGCTGCTGTAATACCAGTTTATGTTATAGTTGCTAAATTCACTCCACACAATCCCGTTGACTTCAGTGAGAATTTTCCTTGAACAAGGAATTAAATAGTCTTCAGAATTAGTTCCCCCATGAATTCAGAATATTAGATTTTGGCCCAAGTTATGTTGTATGCTGTCAATTTTCTACCTGTTAAAATTCTTGGAGCAGATGCAATGAAACTTCATGTTTGATAAGAAAAGTTACAGATACTTTGAATTCTCTGTATACTCTGTTATACTCTGTATAACTCTTGGAGTTTGGCTGGAGTTTGTGAAAGCTGCTCTGAGGTTCTGTTTCGAAAAAGAGGTTTTCTATGCTAAGCTTCCTATTGCACCATTTTCAATTCAGCATCACTTTGGTGTTACATATTTAAATAAAGAGAAATATCACTTATTATAAATTATTAATAAATAATAAAGGCAAGAACTTAACAACAACAACAACAAAGCACAGCTCAGCCTGGGTGTTTCACTGTGAAAGAAGATCCACAATTATTTATTTACTTTCGGTTTTGTGTATGTGATGAAAGGGAGAAAGTGTAGGTAGTATATGGGAAATTGAGGATGGGATTGTCATTAGTTGTGTAAAATTGCAGAAATATGTCTTATAATTACTATGTTCTTTCATATGGAAGCAGACTTTAGCATTTGAAACATTTTTAGTCTTGACTTTTCTAGATGTGCTGATCTGTCAGTGCGAGTATATGCCTAAAGCTAGCAGGGGGACATCGTAACAGATTTAACAACTGCCCACTGGACTTTTTTTTTCTTTTCTTTTTATTTTTCTAACTTGCAGGTAAACTGAATGATTGGAAATAATTGTCATTTGCCTGGATCCTTCCTGTGAAGGCTGCTTCCAAGCATTGATTCAGCATTTTTATCCTATGATTTTTTTGAAAAGGCACCTTCTCTGTAATCAAATACTTTTGATAAGCTGTGGATGACTGATATGAATTCACATAGTCTTCATCTATAAAAATATATTTAATAAATACTTAGTTTTGAGGTTGTATTAGCAAATAGGCTAGAAGTCTATGTGACTGTATTAGATGCACGAACTTCACAAGTCCCGGTGATTAAGTAGATGAAAAACGAGCTTATAAGGATTTTCTACACTGAAGTTAAGTTTACTTAACTTTTCTACTGAATGCCTTATGCATAGTATACCCTCTTGAACTGGCATTCATTTAGCCAGTTAGAAATATATCTCTCAGGTATGGTTGGTTTCTAGCAAGCATCCGTTCTATGGGTGTATTTTTGTTTTCTTTTCCAAACTGTATGGTATAAAATTTGTGAATGTGCTCAAGAAATAAGCCATGTACCCTGAATGCATATTGTAACCATGTGATCTTTAAAATGCTGTAAGTACTTCACCCCAATGGATTGGATTTTTCATTCTTGCTACCACGTGAAAGTACTACAGGTAAATTTCTCCCTCAGAATTGGGTGAAGGCCAGGAGCAAGATCTTCAAGAAGAATAGATCAATGCAGCTTATTTCGTTTCTTAGGAAAACCTTGCCTTTGCCCTGGTGATGATCTCACTCTCCAAGAAACGTACTTCAGCCTCTCTTATAAGAGCCTTGCTCCCCTCAGATGCTGTGGAGTCTGGCAAGGCTGTAGCCTGGCTTCCACCACAGTAAAAACTTTTTTTTTTTTTTTGGCCTCATTTCCCCTCTCCTTTTCCTGGGCAATATGGTTACTTTTCCTTTCCCCAAAACAGGTTTACAGCACATCCTTATTTTGGCAAGTAGAAGCATAAGGTATTAACACAGAAGTGAGGCTGAGGTTTCACCTGTGGTATTCCTCCACTGAGCAATGTGGTAGTGGAATCAATGTTTGTTTTTAACTTGTAAATTCTCTAGAAGATACTTCAGCAGTAAATTATACAACAGTACCTAGTTTTATTTTGAAGTAAGTACACTAGATTGTGACTTCTTTATTCAGTTCTTCATTGGTCAAGCTGCTATAAGTGCTGGTAGGAGTTTGTTCAAGTGATTGTGAATACAAACGTGCAAACCTGGGTTTTGGCATAATATGTCTAATACAGTTGTAAGTGAAAATCCTTCCTTATTGTAGTAGGTAGAGCATTGAAGACAGCGTATCACAAAAATGCCTTTATTGTTACAGAGCACGTGGTGAACTAGGTGGTGTATGGAAACAAGTGGGGAAAGTATTGCTCTACACTGATACTCCAAAAAGTCATATTTTTAGTCTGGACTGAGTTTTTTCCTCGTCCTTTATAGTAAGAAATTACATAATTCATCATCACAAACTCTCCTGTGCAGACCTGGGGAGCAGATAATGCCATCACGTAAGCTAAGATTTCAGGTAAAACCATGTGGTCTCAGCAGCCAGCACATAATGATAAATACTAAATATTGTGCAAACTTTCAGCTAGCAATTCTGTAGGGCGATTTTTGGCCATTTGGGATGTTATTTGCCCAGCACATTACTGCTTTGCCTGATGAAGAATAGATTGAAGACAGATAAAATGTCAAGATTTGTTATGTCTAGTATCTAGCTTGCTGTTTCCAAATATTTAGAGTTACTGTCATAATTTTCTAATGAATAATGCTATTGCTCGAGGTCAGGCATAAGTCCTCAATGCCATTAATTGATTCTGAAGTGAAATACTGAATTCAGCATGGCTTGAGGATGTGTGTGTGTCTGTGTGTGTAAAAAATGGATTACTGATATTTATTGCTGGCATATATCAAGCAATGTTGCATTTTGTCACACTTTAAGTTCTTTTTACTATTTTTCTGTAAACCTACTTCAAAAAAGATATTTATGTGACAAATTCATGATGAGCGTGCTTCAGGTAGGTCGACTTACTGACCGAATGTGAACTACGAAATAGTTGTCCATTTGCTTACTCAATTATGTAGGCTTATTACTTGACAAAGAACACAAGAGGCAGTTGTAGTCTCAGGCCACAGGAGAACATTATTTTTTTTTGGTAATAAAATGACTCTATGGAAAAGTTGTGAATCAATGACCTAAGAGAGAATGAAGCAACCTTTTTAGAAAAATCATGAGAGCTAGTGAATTGGGACTGCATGCTATTCCAATGCAAATATTGGAGCCTCGTATAATCTTAGAGCACTGATAAATGTGTGACTATTTCTGAATGAGAGCTGGTGTTTTTTTGAACAAATCAAGTACAAATATGTTTATGTGGTTCTAAGAGGTAGAGGCTTCTAGCAAGCAACCAAAACAAGTGGTAAACAGTGTGGATTTCTACCTGTGGGACTGAGGCTCCTCTTACTAATTCAGGTAAATCTACTGTCTATTGAAGGCATCAGAGTACATTTTTCACAGCTTTGTCAGGCTTTGACAGTGAGATCACAGAAACAGTTCAGATATTAAAAGAGCACCCTAGATGTGGTTTAATGAGCACTGACATTTGTCATTTGGTAAAAAAAAAAACCAACTTCCCAGTGCAGCAGAAGAAAGCCTGTATTTGATGGTTGAGGTTTAAGAAATTAATGTACAATTCACGTGTGTTTTAAGAGCTATTGTGGTGATTATATTTTTAAAAATAATTTTTCCAAGTACATAGTGCTAAAGATGTCTGTATTTTATGACTCTTCCTCTCACGGATATTTTTCCTTTACATTTTGAAGCAGTTATTAGAAAATAGACAAAGACCACCTTTTAAGCCAGAACACTTAACTCAGTATATGTATATAGTTCCTTTTTGTTTTCTGTGTTCTGTCCCCTGGAGAAAGCCTTGAGGAGGACAAGAATGAGATCATCTAGATGAAATAAATCTTATACTCTGCCCAAAAATGTGTCTTCCTGAGCTTCACATGATGATGTTTACTAAGTGAGACTCAAACTGGACACACAATTCTGATACTGCACACCTCAGTCAATTTAACTCCTGCTGGTATATCATGAGCTGATCTAAGAGCAATCAATCTGTAAAGGACATAGCAGATGGAACAAGGGTGGGCAGTATTCTTGCTACACCTGAGAACAGGTCCAACAGCAGTGCAGTATCTTGCTTTGGTAGAGGATTGATCTCTGTTTGCTGAGCTGCCAGAGACAGCCTTATGAGGCTGTGGTAGTAGGCAAGGAATTCAGCTTGCTCTCACGTGACCTTGTTAGAGTGTTGCATGGAGGATTGCTAGATTGCTGTGTTCTGTCAAGCAGAATCAGCAAGAATATTGAGAGGAAGGGTGTTAACCTTTACTTAGTCTTAGGGAAAGATGATTTAAAAAGAATGGTCAGAAAAATAGAGGTGTCTGCCCTGGCTCTTCCCCGCCCTTCCCCCTCTCCTCTCCTTCCCCGCTTTGTTGGTTTTGGTTTTTTTGGTGGAAATGAGCTTTTATGTTTCCCTTTATTTGGGTCTTTTCTCCCATGACTTTTCTGGTTTGTTAATCTTCTGAAAGTGCATCTGCAATCCCATTTGTGACTGCTATCTTTGTTTTCCCCAGCATGGGTGTGATGCATCACAAGGGAAAGTGTTCTAAATTGAGGTTGTGTATATTGTTGACCTGCACAGTAGTGCTTAAATTGTACAAATTATAGCATGGCTAGGGAGCTGAAGACCTCATAGTGCTAGGTGTTCAAGAGGCTTCTCATTTTTATAAGAATTTGGTGAACTATTCAAGAACAATAGCATAATGGGTCATCTATTCTGATTTAATATGATTTTATTGTAAAGAAGTGGCAAATAACATGAACAGATCAGCCTGGCCACTTCAGGTTTGTAACAGGAGGAAGTGCCTGCTGGTGCTTGCAGTGTCATTGCCATGTTGGTGATGATGGTTGGGTACTTCAGGCCTCGTCCTTTTTTTTGTTCCCTAGAGAGATCTCCATTCACTGGGCTTTATAGACAACGGATTTAACTGCTAAAGTATGGGCTTGGCTTAGGTGAGGCATGACCGTGGGCATGGTTTGCAGTCATCTGCTGCCTCTCCTGTGGTAGCCCCTATGATGCTCACCACTGTCCTGGCCTCTGTCTGCACAGAGAGGCTCATGGCCCAGAGCCACTGCACCATGTGGCCCTCATTCCAGAGAATGGGGCCCAAGGATGAGGTGGTAGCTGACAGTTGTGTCAGTACCCTGCCACCTTTGTGTGCACCTGCATGTTACCCACCTGAAGTGTTTTGGGTGCCACTTTTTCTCTATAACTATATAAGGAAAGGTGGCTGCAGAACTCTAACAGAGGAAGAAAATATTAAATTGTACTATTAAAAAAAAAAAAAATTCTCTTTTTTGAGTTTTAGACAGCCTTGATCTCATTTGTAGTCTACCAGTAGCAGAGAACATTGTTCGCTCCTTTTTCAAAGACATTTGGCTACAAAGAGGTTTTGACTTATTGTTGCAGTGGATTTTTGCTAAGCAACAAAAATCTTAGCCTGAACCAGACACACCAAACTCCTGCATCCCAGTTCTACCCTGTGAGTGGATCACCTCAGCAGAGACGCTTTCATTTGGCTAAAAGCAGTGTCCCTCTGTCACAACTCGTACTGGCACAGAGTTCTTCAATCTTAAAAGCCTTTAAAAGCACCAAGAAACTGTTAGTTGGTGTTTTGGGATGTCAACTTTCTTTTTCTATCTAAGATCTTTACAATGCTCCTGTATTTGGAGTAGACAGGGAATAGATATCTGTGATCTTTTCTCTGGTCAATAGCACTAATGCTGACTGAAAGGGTGCCAGTGAAACATTTCCTTAGGCCTTGCTCTGATTTCCCTTTTCTCTTTGTTTTCCTTTGTACACCTGGGGGCAAAATGCTTAAACCTCAGTTTTCTAAAAGCATCTGGTCATTTGTGCAGAACTGGTTACTCTTAGAAACCAACTTTTATTAGGTGAAAAACATGTTATAACTTTTTAGTATGGGAAGCAAGTGAATTAATGGTGAGAGCAAGGTATCTCCTAAAGTGCCTTGGGTTTGTCTTTGAAAATATCCTTGAGAGAAGAGAAAGATGTATCCATTAAAAAAAAAAAGGAAAAATCGTAAGATGAATGAGTGTGTGATGCTGGTGGGGACAGCTGCTCTTTCTCTATATGTGTTTACGTAAATTGGGGTAGAAAGTGGGTCTGAACTGTGGCAAATTATGATTAAATGAAGTGCCCTTCTTGTTATTTCCAATGCAAGAAAATGTCATTACTCTATTGATTTACAGTGATTAATGTTTTCTTTCTCTCTTTTCCTTTCTTATTTTTCTTTTAGGCTGTATTGTCAGAGGAGTGGGCATTCACAGCTGCTTATTGATTCTAACCAGGGCTGAAAGATTATTGAGTGCTGTGACTTTTTGTGCCCCATTGTTTCTCCTTGTGCTCTGGTGGAAAAATGATTAAAAGTGTTCCCAATAAAAGCATCTTTGGATGTTCTCTTGGTCTCTGAATAGACAGTTAGAGATAGAGATAGAAATGCCAGTGACTGCCTGACAGCCAGTATAAGATGAATGCTCATCATTTTGTGGTATAACACCTATAAATATACAATCGGGTTCTTTAGAACAAGATTGAAGTATTAATTTTCTCGGTAAAACTGCAGACATGTAGTAATAAAGAATTATTAAAAAAGAAAAAAATTCAAGCATTTGGCCCTATTGTAGTTTATGGTAACCAAACTGCTAGAAACATGTCTTATTACCTGATCAATGAGAAGCTGTTACTGCGTTTTAGATTGTACTGTCACTGTGATAATTACATTGGTGATGTAATTGGCTCTTTAGTTTTTTGATACTATACATATTTGAATCCATAAACAGGATTTAGCATTGCTAAATATAGGCTGGGGTTATGGAGCAGTGCTAACATGGATTTAAGGTTTTGCTTCAGCGTTTTAGTGAACAAGAATGGTTTTATTTCAAGTAAGTGTGTTTGTTCTCTCACTGGGGAAAAATGTGGATAGGTGAAAACATAGCTAGTAGGCTGATGAGAGAAGTAAAGGGAATGCTGGAAGAAATTGTGGACTTTTAGTCATTGTCAAAATAGTGGATTTTAAATTATTCTGAACTGCTATTGTAATTTAGTTGCCCTGACCTACATGGCTTCTGGTTACAGCTGACACTACTGCTGGGTCATAGGCATCTGAGTTTTCTATCTGCTTCCAAAGCATACTCTTCTCCATTAAAGGCTGTTTTTGTCACTGGGTAGTTGTAGACTTGAGGGCATTAAACACTACTTTTTTACTGATGAGATACCTTGTAAAGTGACAAGGGGAAGTTCCCCTGGTGAGTGGCCATGCTGTTGCCTTTGTTGATCACTGGGAGATATTTAAGGATGATGATCTGGGGCCTCTCACGGGCATTGCATTTGAATTTGGCTCATGGTAGGTATGTAAGTTTTTCACGGGGAAGAAAAAAAATCAGAAGAATAAGTAGATTTCACTGTTCTTTTTTCTAGCCCAAAAGTAAACAGCAGCCAGAGCTCGAATAATTGAGAAGTAGTGTATTTATTTACTTCATGCTACAACTTCAGAGTAACTTCAATGATCTTTTCTTGTAGGAGTCAGATAGTGAAGGCTGCTTCTTTTCCAGGGAAACCTAGAGTCCTAGAAAAAAACCCTTCAGTTGCCTTGAACCTGTACACAGAAAATGTTCTTGGTCTTCTCTCTCTGCTAACAGTCTGTTAGACACTTGTCTTGGATGGTAACTTAAAAATCTGTGTGCTTACTTCTGTGTGAGAGCAGAAACTGTATTTTGTTCCACAGGTTCCTCCATGCACAAAAACCACCTTCCTTAAGAAAGGTTCTTTGTAGCTGCAATGGAAAGATCATGAGCAAACAGCTGCAAGGAGATGACCATGCAGTTGTAGGGGTGTGTGTGTCCTGTAACCATCAGACTGGTGCAAGCTATTGAAGTGTAGGCAATCCTAGTGTTTGGGCTTCCTGGTTTTACAGTAAGGAAAGCAGGCCCTGTTTTTCAAGTTTGATGAGGAAAAAGTATTTGCCATCTTCCCTATGTGTGTTTTGTGTGCTTGTGTTTTTTTTCCTTCTTCCATACCCAATTAGATTTGTTTGCCCTGTCACTAATGTTTTTACTCTGGCAGATAAGTATTTGGAGATCAGACTTCCCTGAGCACAGATGCTGACAGTTTTGTTGCAATAAAACTGTGCTAGTGCCCTTGTCATAAATCCCAGGCACTAATTTGGAGACTTTAATTACAGGTAAGTTTTGTGAATTACCCTATACAATTAAAGTGCAATATAAATACCTGCCATGGATTTTGATAAGCACTACAGTCATTGTACTGCCAACTATTTGCTGGCTGCTGTTGGGGTGTTTTTTTCTGCTATTAAATATAGTGAGCAGTATTGCTATTGCTAGTTGTTAGAAGAAACAGTGAACAGCATTGCCATCAGCACAGCTGTTTAGCTGGAAGCGTACTGTTGTCTCCCCCAAGGGAACGGGACATTTAAAAGATAAGGTGAACTGTAGACAGCAATAGCATTCCTCTGGCTGTGAGGGGCTGACACATCCTAGAACAATCTCAATAGCATCAGAGCTCAGTGCTAAATAAAAATTCAGTAAACCAAAGAGAAGTTCTACCTAGAAAATAGCTATGAAGATCAAGTCCTGGCTGCCAAGCTAGTGTGTGTAGTGAGTGGGATTCTGGTGATTGTACTTGGGGCAGCTGCAGCACTGGTGCAGTGTCTCACACTAAGCTAGTGCTCAAACTTTGTGTGATGTGTTTTACTGTAAGTCATGCTGCTGACCACCCCGTGGGTGGGGGTCGAGAGGAAGATGTGGGTAAAGTAGGAAATACCAGACTTCCACATTTTATTAAATAGAAAAGATGTCAAGGTTTCCAGGCACAGAGCATTGAAGTTAGCAATTAAGAATGCATTTAGAGCTAAAAAAATTTGGTGGCAAACCCAAAGTCTGATACCGGTAGGAAGAAGGGCTGCTTGTGAAAACTGATACTAAAGATGCTGACTTTTGATACGTCCCTTTAGGACAGAATTAACCAATGCCAATCTACTTGGATTTTCTGGTACATCAGCTTCCTAGTGGTTTGGATGATTAGTCTAAAATAAATACTTCTCGCTACTGGAATTATTCTATGGGGACAAGAATAGAAAGATTCTGCTTTCTTTCCTCTGAGGTGACAACTCCTATTTTGCTGTGTAACTACTACCTTCATATATGAAAACCTACTTTTTTTTTTGATTCAATGAAGAATGTTTCCATTTGAAATCTCCAAGGATTTGTTTGTAAAGAAAACTGTATGTTGTTCTCCAAACCTGCTTCTGTGTGAGTTACCTCTGATTGAAGCTTGCTTGTATTATACCCAAGAGAGAAGCTCTTTAGTAATGGGGAAAAGCATCATTTTCCTTTCCAGTTGAAAGAATTATCTTCATCCGTTTGTGCTCTTTTCTGTAATGTTGCATGACCTTCTTTATCTGCATTGACCAAAATATTGTTTGGTTCCCTGTCACATTGCTGTTGATGTGATACCATCATGCTGTGAAGCAGCTATGTTGAGCCCTGTGATGTTTCTCTTCTGGGCCTTGGAGAAGAAATTCAAACTAGCTTGGTCCTGGGCAGTTCTACCCAGGATCAAAATCCTTTTTGCTCCCTTGTGCTTCCATCCTGCCCTTTTTAGTTCTGGAGTTAGCTGTTTTCTGTAGAATTACTGACTCTGTCCAAGAGATATGTGTATTTTATTGCCTTTAACTGGGTGGCCCAATTACTCATTGTTAGTGGCTTTCTTCATAAAGGACTTAATGTAAGAATGGGAAGAAATGTGCCCTAAAAAAGCAGTAAACAACATCACTTTAGTACAGAAAAGTGCACCATGTTTGTAATTATGTGGGTTTGATCCTTTTGAAATCTAATTCAAACAACTGGTTGTTTCTCTTGGATTTTTGTGTCTTGAATAAATGTAATCTGTTTGCTATTTGAATAAATCTTTCAAATTTCAGCACATGGGGGAGGTCTTCACATTATCTGTCTCATGCATCTAACAAAGATGCTCTGAATTTTACCATTGACTTCTCACCATTCGTTACATAAAGAATTTAGTCTCCTAAATTGCAAGATGTAACACAGAGGTATGTAAACAAAGAGTGCTGGAGGTGGCGAACTCCCATTCATAATTTTAAATAGATGCAACTGAGTAATTAATGGAAAAATAGTCATATTATTAAGGAAGGAAGAAATATTCTTTTACCATTAGAAACTGGCAGTCTTAAAAATAAGTGGTACATTAGGGGGAAAAATACTAAACTACTCCTTTAAATGTCTCATCATTCCTTACAGTCCAGAGAAAAATTGTAGAAATAATACTTTGGTCAATATGTTTCTTATATATTGGCATGCTGTGCCTCAGATCATGTCTTATCAAAAATTATTTACTTATTTGTCATGAGTGAGTTTTACAAAAGATACACATTGAAAATCTGTCCTAATATTGAAATATTTTTGTTTAAAAAAAAAAAATCTATGCTTCATATGTCATGCTATTGAGGCTTTAAGTTTCTACCTCCTGGCTGATTTGATTTATTACTAACTTTTATCTGAAGGATATAAATAAGGCTAGAATTGTGTTAAGCCTTCATCTGAACTGCACATTTCTTTGATATAGGATAACAAGGAAGCAAAGCATTTTCCCATGGTGCTTCCTTATTGAAAGTCCTGTTTTGCCCCGTGGAGATGCATGGTTTTTTTCTTTTGTAGACACACACACTCCTGCTATTCTGCAGGATTCCACAAAAAATTTGCAAGTGTCTTTTAATTAAAAAAAAAAAAAATTGTGTCAGGGCACAGCATATGCAAAAAGTATTTGACTTTCCTGCATTTGTTACCTGTGGTACAATGAAATTGCAAATATTTTATTTCACTTGTTAGCTAAATTACATGAGCTACTTCAGGTATTGTAATCAGTGAAATATCTTGCCTAACTTTCATCTCTCATTCCCTGTAATGTGTGACAGTTTTCTGCCATGATAATGTGAAATTTTAATTATAAAGGATATAACCAGAAGGAATTGGAGGTAACTGATATATGGTCCAGAACAGCTTTCCCTGCAGATGAAGTCAACTGAGTATTTCAATGTTATGCCTAACTCTCCAGAGGTCTGATAATTACTGTTTTTCTTAAAGCATCAGATTGTTGGGCTGTACCCTTAGTGATACTTCATAGTACATGGGCAAAGCTTGGATGGCCTGAGGGAGGCAGAAGATCAATTCTTGCTGGGGTCTGATTGAAGAACATTAAACTATTGTCTGAGAAAAATCTTCACTAAAATGATTATTTTGATATTTTGGCTTCCCAGTGGAAGATTGTTTTTGCAACCAATTTTCCAAACTTTGTACCATTTCCTATATTATATTTTTCCCAGGGTAGAGGGAAATGAGAGAAAGATTTCTCAGTGAGCAGAATAATAATTTCCTAGAGCAGCAGCAAAATCAAGAGAAGTGACTGTTGTCTAATCCAGTGGTGTAAACCTTAGGGAGTAAATCCTGTAGAGATAAGGCTGCTGAACGAGTATCAGCGTTTGCTTGTCCCATATGATGACATAGGGTGCTATCTTTTATATTGTTACAAAATGGTCTGTTCTCGCAAGTAAAAAGAATTAGGATGAGAAAAAATGGCCTCAAGTTGCACCAGGGGAGGTTTAGACTGGTTGTTAGCAAAGACTTCTTCGCTGAACAGGTTGTCAAGAATTGGAACAGACTATCCAGGGAAGTGGTTTGAGCCATTATCCCTGAAGGTGTTTTGAAGACGTGTAGCTGAATCAATTAGGGTCATGGTTTGTTGGTGGACTTGGCAGCGCCAGGTTAATGGTTGGACTTGATCTTAGAAGTCTTTTCCAACTTAAATGATTCTATTCTTCAATGGTTTGAAAAAAGACAAGGAATAAAACAACTTTAGTTGTCTGAGAAAATTCTGACTGGTTTGGAATAAAATTGTGGAGGAGGGGACACCTTGATGTCCTGTCTTTCAATACCAAGGTTTTTGTAGCCCAGGCAGGTGTTCTTGACATTGTGAGTGAGATATGCATAAATGACCTAACTTCAGTGTTAAATCTGACTCGTTAGGCAAGTGCTTTAGGGTATAAATAATGAATGAGCTTTAGATGCTGTGGTTGGACTACTGACCGGTCAGCAGGATGGGAAGGGGGGCACCAGCTTTTGAATTTGTAGAGTTTGTAGCTTCCTGTTTGTAATCACGATAGCTGAAAAATATCTATAATAAGTTTGTAAGAAGTTGTTCGATGTATAGAATGTGTTCACTTATGGTGCATTTTTTTCTAACATAAATGGATTTGAAATTCTAATAAATGTTGAGGCTGGGTTTGGATACTGAATACTTGTGCTCAGCTGAGTCAGTCAGCTAAAGTCTTTCTAGTACCTGAGCTAGCATCACCACATTACTGTGCAGCTCTCTGGTAGGCACAACTGAAGTAGCTTCAAGTTGGATATTATCCTACACAGTACAGCATAATGCACATACTCAGCTTGGGTTTGGGTGGGGTCTTACCTTTGTCCCCATAGCACTCTCTGTGGGCTACCAGGAACTGCCTCAGCTCCTGAAAGGTCATTCATCCAGTTTGTTGTTGCTGACTCCAGATCTGTGGCATGTTTGAAGTGTGACTGCACCCACTGCTGCATGGTGGTATCTTTCTGTAAGGGAGTTAGCTAAAAACATTCACTGGAACAAATGCTCAACAGTTAGCATTTTTGAGCCAGAAACAGTTCATTGAAAAGTCCTAAACCTGTCAAGTGTTCTCTAATCTAAGCTAGAAGTTGTTGGCTTCCCACTTGATTTCCTAGTAGGTTTGTCCTCAAGAAAAGCCAGTGCCAAATGGCAACAGATTTTTGGTCTGAAACTTTGTAGTTTGGAAGCTCCTTTCACATCTGTTTATATATCAGCAAAGGGAGCTCACAATATGAAAGAAAAAATGCTTTTATAGTCTGCCAGAAGTAATCTTGGCGTTCAAAACTGATATGGCTTTAGTCTTAGCTTGGATAGAATTCATTCTTGCTTCTGGTAAAAAAAAAATAATGGATGTAATAAATATTTACATTGCAACAAGATGATAAAATGCAAACATAGAGATCCACATCCTCCCTCTTTGCTAGTTGAAAGAGCTCTTCTGTTGAACTGTGTACCATATTGCATCTTAAAGGAATTTGTTTCCTGTAATTTCCAGTAACTTTAAAAGTTTAATACTGATTGAGAGATGTCTTTGTTTCTGACATGGGTGTCTTCCTGATGCTTCAAAATGCCATATGAACACTTTAATTTGCTGCTACCATTTTCAGACTGGCAGGTGGAAATGAAGGCTTATTGGGTTTATATTTCACCTGCCTCTGAACCGTCCTATGTTGTGATGTTGACAGTCACTGCTGAACTACTTTACTACATTTTTTTTTTAAACTAAACCTGTGGGACACTGGACCTCTTCTGTATTTGTGGTTTCTCTCTACATCCTTTGTGTAGAAGGCCATTCACACTCTCCTTTTACTTCTTATACACAGTGGGCATATATATATATATAAAGTTCAGTAGTATTTGAAATTTTTTTCACTTTTTTCTTTACTGTAAAGCATATAGAATTTGGTCATGGTACTGCCGATGTGTTCTTGCATTTTGTGTGTTCTAAATGGTTAACACAGGCAGGTAATGACATGTGATCTCTAAAATGTTTACAGAGAAAGGAGAAAAAACACATTTGTGAGGTGAGTGTGTCAATCTAACCTATTAGCACGTTAGCCTGTGGTTTATTTTGCTTTTTGATTGATCACAGTGATATTGTGTCACTGCTGCAATAGGTTTCTCTCTGGTGCAATAGGTTTTTCTTTGGTGTGAAATATTTTTTTCATAGAGTCTCTCAAGCTCCCCTAAACTGCAGCAAAAGAGGACGTATTTCTTCCTTGCGGACTAGCGTGGCTCCTCTGCCTTCTGTGCTTTCATTATGTTGCTTTGCAGTTATTTTACCCAAGGAACCCTAAAGCACCTCCAATTCTCACTTGTATTGAATGTTTGTGTCAATGATTCTCTGTAGCTGACCACAGGGACAAAGCTGTAAAATCTGTCTGTTTGGCACTGTGCTAATTTTCCACATGAAGAGATAGATCTAGGAATCACAGCACCAAATTATACTGAATTCTAACTAATCTCTCCTCTTCACCCTTACCCCCCTTCCTGAATACAGAAGTATATATCCTGAGCATCATTACTGGCGTGTTCATTAGTTACTTACAGCAGGCAAATACAGCTTTGGTGTGTGTGGCCTGTGACTATAGAAGGACTTACTCCCTCCTTGCTCTGTATGTGCTGTTCCCAGAAGTTTGCCTTGCTGTAGGTCCTTGAGGCACTAAAGATGTGTCTAGAGCACTGAGCACCAGCCTGGAGGATGTTGTGAGGATTTGTTTTGATTTGGGTCAGTTGTCTTTTTGCAGGGTGGTGATGATACTTTGAAGTACTATTCTCCTTTGGGAGGGTGAAAAGGGACTCCAAGTTTGCTAAAGCCAGTGACTTCTGCACCCCTATGCCATGGCAGTGAGAGGGGCAGGCATTCAGGTTTGCTTGTGTACGTATATTTTCTGCTCCTCTTCTTCTTGTCCCCTCCTCCTTCTCTCCCACTTTGGAGGTGAGATGAGGATAGTAGAGAGATAGTCAGCAGATCAAGGGAAATTATCCCCTTTTATTTGCTTGGTTAGTGTCCAGTTTCGGCCGTTACAGGAAGAGGCCAGTTAATGGGACCAAGGCCATCAAGAAGGCTGAGGCAGTGGTTGCCCCAGGAGGAGAGGCTGTGGGGCTGGGGTTTATTCAGCCTGGGGAAGGGATAGATCTGTGGGAGCAGCAGCAGGCCCCAGCACCTGTGGGAGCTGACAGAGAGGTACAGCTGAGCTCTTTGCAGCATGGTGGGAGAATAAGAAGCAAGGGGCATAAAAGGAAATGAAAGAGAAAGACACTTTCGCTGTGAAGATGTAGTTTTTCAGCTAGGACTGTGTGAGAAGTGGTGAGCATGACACACCATTTTAGTCCATTTTCCACTCTATTTCTGATGCTCTGTCTCAGTATACCATGTGCCTCTTTTGCATGTGACTTCCTTCCTTTTTGAGTGTGTGATTTGCTGTAAGTTGCATATCCTTTTTTAAAGAAGAAACAACTCTTGTAACAGTTTCATACCTGGTACCTGTCCATGCAGCTTCCTACCCAGCACTTAAAACCAAATTTTTCAGTAGCTGCTTGTACCCTCTTTTGTGTTTTTGCTTTTCCATGATATAATTAAGATGGCTGATGTGCAACTCCCATTTTTCCAAATCTCTGCTTTTATATGATAGAAACTGATTTGCTTTTGCCAGTAGCTTATGTCTCTTTGTACTAAACTTTTTAACAATTCTGGGATTTATGCAAGCTTTTTTTAAGGTGTCAGATGGAGTTTATGAAGCCGGCTGGTACAAAGAAATGTCACTTGAAATTTCTAGTAACTTCCTCTGACTGCCTTCTACTAAGGTATTTCATGTTTTTCCTGCTGGTATTAATTGCAGCAGCAACTCAGTCTCGTCAATGGCAACTGACATAAATGGTGTTTTACATTCTATGGACTTCCAAATGTAATTTTCTGGTGCTTTTGCTCTCCTTTGTGCAGCAGTCCTGCACTTGATTTGCTCTTCCTCCTCTGCTAATCTGCTTGCAGATGAGACTTGTTTGTTTTGAGCTGCATTTCATTTCAAGGTTTAGCTTTTCTCACTAACGAGCATTGTTTCTGTTCTTCCTGCATGATTTCTTCTTGTGTGAGATTGGGAAAGAAGGTCTTGTTTGGGTGACAAAGCAGGCTGTATGTGACCTAGCTACCAGAATACCTATGGGCAGAGTGTTTCATGTCTGAGGCTGTATTTTTGCATTGTGTCTGTGTGGGTTGAAAACTTGTCAGTGCTGCATTTAGCAGAAGAAAGGTGGTTTCAAAGCTGTTGGATAATTAGGAATAAAATTCTGGATTATTTTCTCTTGACAGCAGATATTTCATATGCTGATTACAGTTTGGGGCAGTATGATTTAATCTTAAACAGATTTTGAAAAATGAAAATACATGTATTCTGGCTCCCCTTTGCCTCCCACTTTCTATATTGTTTAATGGTTTAAACAAGTTCTTTCAGATTTCTGTGATTTCAAGGCAAAGCAAATCTTTATTTTGGGTTAAAAATTTATGGAAATAAGCATTTCTTGCATCAGAACTTTTTCTTCACAAGCATGCTTAAGCTTCTAAGCCATAGCAGAGTAATGAGGTTTATTGCAGTGTGCCATGTTGTAGGCTTATTTAAGTTCCTAACATATGGATCTAATTTTATGTCTTGATGGCAGAGAGAGAAAGAGAATATGCAAAAAGGAGTTACTTTTTCACTGCTCTGTTGTTGGAAGGCAGTGAAATAAAAATAAAGGCACAGTAAGTGCAAGGGTGATGTGCAGTGGGTAATATTCCTTTTGGCCTCGAATGTTTTATACAGAGCTTTTTTTGATGCTGTTGAAAGTAATGCATGGTAATTAAAATGTGATGATTTTTCCCTTCTAAGTAAGCATATACATTTTATCAAAAGGCAATTGGATGATCTTAGGTAAATTAATTTTCTGCATTCAGAGGTGTTATCTTCTCCCTGATTCATGCGTTGCTATAGCAACAATTGACTTCACAAAGCCTGACTTGGCTCCCAACGAAATATGAAATACCCTGGTTTATATTTTTCTGGTGTGAGTTATGGAGGTGACTTTGGTAGCAGTAGCTGAATCTTTATACCATGATTTTTCTTTTTTAAATTGAAGATAAACTGTTTGTTCCCTAAGTTGAATATATTCCCCTTCTTCTGTGTTTACATTTTTACAGTATTTTTATTAGTGTGACTAATTGAGAGTGTTATAGCATATAAAATATGGCTGTGATTTCTAAAAGATGATTCTAAAAAGGACAATGGCTAGTTTTAAAATATGTTTTTTAATTTTAAGATATGCATTCACTTCTATCAGTCTCAAAACCAGGCATCAAATGGCAAAAAAATGGATGTCATTTACAAGCATGCAGGTGTCGGGAATCCTAATTTAGGATCCTGCCAACTATGCCAATTGCTTATGTATCCTGATTTAGGACCCCGCTGATTACACCAATTGGTCATAAATGAGTGATTTATGGTTACTCAAAGAATCACCAACAAAGGTATTAACAAAAATAGCTTTAATACGAATTTATAAAAGTGTAACTTAACAAAGTTCAATGGCAAGGTTCACTCTATTGCTTATTACATGGATGAAACATGTAAAGGAAAATCAAGTTAGAATTGATTTAGAATGATTTACAGAGACTAAAGATATAAAAGGGTGAAGGAGGCCCTCCTGTTGAGTCACAGGGTTGAGGGGATGCCCTTGTTTTCTAAGCTTCTGATAGAACTTAGGTGCAGCAGGATCCAGTCTTGGTCTCAGACTTGGAAAACTGTTTATATCTAAAGGAATTAACTACATGGATTTCATTAATTAGTTTAGCATATAACTAATCAATAATTTACAGAACATCTATTGGGAATAGAGGATCTCTCTGCCTTGGGTAAGGAAGGATCTCTGTCTCATGTAAGGAGTCTCAAACCTTGAGAGTTGTCCCAGCTCAAAGGGAATCACTGGTATGCAGCCCAGTTGCAATTTAGAGAGAAGCTGAGTAGGACTCAGTCAAAGATCTACTGTTCACAGAAAGGTCTCTGTGCCTCAAGGAGCGAGCTTGAGAGGTGTCCCGGCTCAGGGGGAGACAACTGTCGTGCTGCCATGCAAGGGAGAGCTCAAAGTAGGCTCACTTTAGGCTGTTGTATTTATGCAGTAGAGTGGTTGGCTCGTAGTTAAGCTGCATACAATGAGAAAGGTATTCATGAGACTCCCCGTACCCTCAGTTTCATTTGTTCCTTGATAAATGAGTCTTGGGAAAACCACCTGTTATTGATGCGTAAATTGCACTTTCAGGATTCCATTGATATAGAATCATGGAATGGTTTGGGTTCTTCAAGATCATCTCATTCCAATGCCCCTGCCATAAGCAGAGACACCTTCCACTAGACCAGATTGTTCAAAGCCTCATGCAACCTGGCCTTAAACACTCCCAGGGACTGGGCATCCA
Organism: Lepidothrix coronata; assembly: GCF_001604755.1. Classification (NCBI taxonomy): domain Eukaryota; kingdom Metazoa; phylum Chordata; class Aves; order Passeriformes; family Pipridae; genus Lepidothrix; species Lepidothrix coronata. The sequence continues at coordinate 1,856,540 of NW_016690343.1, read as the reverse complement.
CAACTTCGCCGGGACACCTGTTTCAATGCCTCACCACTCTCACATTAAAGACTTTTTTCCTAATATCTGATATCAACCTACCCTTTTCCAGTTTAAAGTAGTTCCCCCTTGTCCTATCACTATGTGTTCTTGTAAAAAGTCCCTCTCCAGCTTTCTTGTAGGCCACTTTTCAGTGTACTGCTATGCACTGATGCTCACTGTGTCACTCTGGTCCTTTTTGGGTTTCTTGAGGGAGTTCTTGGCTCAGCTACAGCTCACACCTTAACCTCCTTGGGATCCTGTACCAAACTACTGCTGCTTTGCTTAAAGGGATCAAGTGCATGTGTCACACTCCACCCCATGACCACAGTAAACTCAGTTTATGGACTTAGAGTGGTAGTACAGTTACCTCTTACTTCTTGCTGTAGGTCATAAATATGTGGTGTATTGCAGATCAGTGGTAATAGTTGATAAACTCTGTCAGAATTAATGTGAATTAGATATTATGTTGGCACACTCTCAGATCTGCACTAAGCAAATAGCTTTTAGTGTAATATATTACTCTTAGTTATGTTTGGGGATTCTTTCTCATGAACAAGGACTATTTCCTTTGTCAGGCACCTAACTTTTACATATGAAAAGTTTGTAAGTAGTAAACATAGTATTATTAGGGCTTATGAAATCACAGTTGGATGAAGCATGATTTAAAGTACCTGATGCTGTTTGTGACCATCTGAATAAAGTATCCCACAAATGATGTCCTACATCCTTTTTACGCTTTCCAGAACATAATGTATCTTTGCATCATGATGGGTACAAGATGAGTGCCCACTCCCCTAAAAAAGTAAATAGGTCACGATCCTAGGGCAAAGAACATGGAAATGAAAACAAAATAAAACAAAAAGAAATACTCTTGACTGAGGTGTTTAAGTGGTTAAAGTGCATTCTTGGATTAAAAACATATTAAAGGTCATCTAGTGTTATATTAAAAGCATAAATGATATTTCATGTTTGTATGTACATGTTCTTTAAATAACTTAAATATATTGTAGATTTACAAAACAAGGATTGGACTATTGTCTAAAGAAAGTATCCAGTGTATCAGTGTAACTTCTGACTTCGAAATGTGAACAAAATATGATCTCAAGGAAAGACCTTTTTAAAATTGAGTAAAATTCTTATCCCACTAAAACATACTTTCATCTGGAATGCATAGAGTGAAATAATTTTCTTGCTCTTTGTAGGTCTCTACTCTGGTGCGGCTTTACCTCGAGTATTGTGTACAGTTTTGGGCACTGCAATATAAGAAAGATATTAGGGAGTGTCCAAAGGAGGGCAAAGAAGATGGTGAATGGCCTTGAGGGGGAGCTGTGTGAGGAGTGGCTGAGGTCACTTTGTTCAGCCTGGAGAAGAGGAGACTGAGGGGAGACCTCATTGCAGTTACAAATTCCTGCTGATGGGAAGAGGAGGGGCAGGCACTGATCTCTCCTCTGTGCAGACCAGTGACAGGACCAAGGGCCTGAAGTTGTTTTGGGGAAGTTTAGGTTGGATATTACACAAAGGTTCTTCATCCATAGAATAGCTGGGTGCTGGAACAGGCTCCCCAGGGAAGTGGTCACAGCACCAAGCCTGACAATGTTCAAGAAGTGTTTGGACAATGCTCTCAGGGACATGGTGTGACTCTTGGGGATGGTCCTGTGCGGTGCCAGAAGTGGGACTTGATGATCTCTGTGGGTCCCTTCCAACTCAGCATGTTCTGTGATTCTGTGAAACTCACTGAACTGTGTAAATAAAATAACCTAAACTATCACGTACTCTGAAAAATCACAAGGCAATACATATATAGTAGTGTTGGCTATTTTGTTTTCTTAATGTGTGCATTAAATTTCCCAGCTTTATAGAATTTTTGTCCCTCCCCCTTCAGTAAATAAACAGTGAATCACACTGGATTCTTCATGGACTGTAGATTACAGCAATAGGATTTTCTTGTGGAAACGTATTTAACCATCAAGTGATACAGGAGCGGGTGGAAATATACTTCACCCTTGCAGAATTAAATATCTTCATTGTTTCTGTAGGGAAAGTATATGTCAACAGTGAAAGCAAGAAAGAAATAGTAAAAAAAAAAATCTATTTTGTATAAAAAAGCTTTGAGAGCAGTGTACTTATGGATCGCTTTTGTGTAGTCTGAATATTTGTAGTATTAGCTGTATGTCAGCCAGCTGTGCATGATATGTAGTGCCCAGTCCTCAAAGGATTTTTAGCATTATTGGTGTATAATATTGTGCAAAATAGAGCCATTCTGGCATGTTGTAGTGAGGAAAGCTCCCTTTACATTATCAGGAGCTTGGACCCCTTGCCAGAATGTGTGTCATGTTATAGCTCATCAGTGGAAGAAATTCAGTCCTCATGACCCTTTAACACTAGCTTTCAAATAGCAAGAGGCACCATGGATATTGCAATGTCCTCTCCCCTGTGGAGTTTCCTGGTGAGATCAATTAGTCAAGGGTTTTAGTGATGTGAATCACTATGCCTTTTGGTGGGAAAGCATACTTGGTTCTCCTTGATACAGTAAGTCCCAATAAAATCATAGTTGTATGAATACATAGTAAATATACATAGTATATGTATGAAATATACGTAGTAGTAGGTATAGAAATAATCAGTGTTGTTACCGGAGCTTGAGAAAGACAAGTGGGGATGGGGGGAACATAATCTGGCATGTCAAGATCAAATACAAAAGCTGAATCTTGCCTGTATACCTAGATGGTAGGTATGTGGTCTGCCTGCATGCTTAGTTTCCAGTAACGTTAATTCAAGCTGAAGCACATGATTTTTCCCCTTGAAGCTTTTGCTTTAAGTCCTCTGGGATTGTGCATATTCACAGTTGCTCCCCAAAAGGTTGCATAGCCTTAAAGTATTCCCATTCAGTTATAGATGTCTCTTTGGATATTTGGATGTGGCTCGGACAGACTAGGTACCATTGTCCATTCTTGACTGACTTATTTTCTCACTTTACTTGGAAAAGAATTTTTTCCTGGCTTGCGAATGACTTTCAAGTATCGTGGGTTACTATCCACCAACCTTTATTTTATCAATCCATAAACTGACAGTACTATAAATGGATTTAATAAATTAAGTTTATTACTATTTCCTAGCTGAGACCAGGTAATGGTAATCAATCAGTTTGGGGTGACAGAAAGCAAGATGCTGTAACAAATGGCAAAGCTAAGTGTTCTTGAAATTGTTAGTAAAACCAAACTAGCTTACTTGATGTTTGTATGTCCAAGTTCACAGCAAACTGCATTATCTTTCAGGTATTTGAAGCTCCTTTACATCCCTCACAGAAGAAAGGCTAAACCTGTAATTTATGTGATGTGCTTATGAGGCAACTACCTTGCATGAAGACTAAGTATGCATTTAACTGATTTTTTGCAGCTTTTCACCAATTATCAACAGAAATAATATGAGTTCTAGAATAGATTTTTTCCATTAATATGTCATTATGAACTTATAATGGATACTTTAATTAGGCAGTGTTTTGAGTGGGAATATTTAACTAGATTAAAATTGGGACAAATACATTCAACATGCTCAGTAGCACTTACTAAAGGCTTATGTGCTCAGTAAACAAAAGTAAGCACAAAATTTTGGCTTTTTTAATAGAAATATAGGCTTTCATAAGTTTCTGCTGAGATACAGACATTGAGATAATATACTGGCTTCTGAATGCTGAAACACTTTTGGTCTGCTCACACATACCTTTTGGAAGAAAGTGTTTAACTACTTTCCAGTCAAAACTCCCAGATGTTTTCTGGACATGAACAGCGATCATGCTGGTGTTTTCTTCTAATATGTGAAGAAAATGAGTACCTGAGTATTGCGATGCCCATGAAATTAAAACTTTGATTTTGGGTCAGGGATCTTTTCACTTGCTGTTACAGCTTTCCAGTAAAGGAAGTGAAAAAACTTATTTTAATTTTTTCATTTGATCTGTGCCAGGAATAATTTTCAAGTATCTTTTAAAGTTCCTAATTTGGTTTATGTCTTTTTTACTTAATGTACTATGAAACCTTGAGCAGTAAATTGGACTGAAACCAAATTTTCTCAAACTTTTTTTATTTGTCAATATCTGGTAATATTCTTAATATCTTATGCCTCTCTATGACACTGTGAATGATAAAAAACTTTCTTTACCTACTGTACAGGGTTCTTTCTCCAGGTAACCTTTACCTTTTCCATTTACTCTGTCATCTACTGAAACAAAATTGTATGGTGCCCATATGGGCAAGGGGTTAATATACCCGCAGGAGGCCAAAATTAACAATCATGAAGATGGTAACAAATTGCAGAGGTATTCAACTGTGGGACAGAGATGACCTCTGAAATAATCTGCTAGTCTGTACAACAGTTTTTCTCCTCCAGTGATCCTTCAGCTCATGGTAGAGAGTGGGGTTTGGAAGTAGGATATTTGTTTTGGACTTAAACTTTTCTCCCTGCTAGTTTCTTTCCTGTCGGCTCTAGTATGTTTTCCTCCTTCCCATAGGCATATGCTTCCCATGTGAGCCCAGTGGAACCATTCCACACAGCAGGGCATGTCCCTTTCTGTGACATCTGATTACAGGATCAGAGAGCGGTTCAATCTCTGTACCATGGCCAGAAAAGTGCCTCTCATACAATAGTACCAGCAGGCTGTATGTTCAAGCCTATTCTATATATGAAAAAGGACTGTGGGAGCGCTGTGTGGGATGCTTTGGTGGAGGAATAATTTGCTACCCATGAAGCATAAGGATGGCAAATTAAAATCACATAGGTAATCTTAATTCTGGAACTGCATAATTTTTCAGAGCCTAAATCTGCCAAGGCAGTATTCTGTTGAAGTAAAATTCTGGTAATATATGTACAAACCAATACACTTACTTTTATAAGGATTCACAAAATAGGAGAGTCAAGAAATGTTTAGGGAGCTGAAAAATTGGTGCCAGTAGCAGGTACTCTGATTGATAATACAGGTGAAATCTTTGCAAATGTTGTCTATAATATAAATTACCCCACTAATACATATACACTGTGCATACAAGTACACAGTTTAGAAAATATGTGGTTGAACAGAATATTGATATATTAATCTTTTTCTCCAAGATTATTCTGAATAGCTTTATTTTTGGGCATTGTTTTCATGTCAGCTTCTCACCCTTGTAACTCTGTGTTAGCTTTGCTGTGTGTTTCCCTAATGTGTTCGTGCACCAGAAATACTCTCTGAGCTGCTTCTGCTAACCTATCAAAATTTGATTGCTATTTCTAATCAGGTGAGATTACCAGCACTGTTTTCTTACCTAAAAAAGAAATCTCAAGTGTGCCCACTGAAAAACAACAAGAGTCTCTTCTGGAGTAAAGAAATGTAAAAGGTAAACAAGGAGAAAAGTACTCACAATGCCTCATAAGTATGGGGGTTATTTGTTTTTGGTGCAAGATTTTAGGTGGTGTCACTGCACTGATTTATTTTCTTCAGCCAGCAATGCCCAGAGGGGCAGTTGCTGTGCGGCAAGGTGGGAAGGGGCACACAGCAGAAATGGGATGGACCAAGCCTCCCAGGATGTTATGACAGTCCCATTTACTTAGCAGTTATGTATCCATTTGTGATTCATTAATTTTGATAGCATGCTAGCTTCTTCTGTCAGCTTCCCCAGAAAAAAACCTGGTTCATTCAGGGTATTGTACTATGAGATGACTTTGTGTTCAAAGTTCATTGAAACAATTCTGTGTCACCTCTGTGCTCCCCCCTCCCTCAAGTGCCTTCTTTTTAGGGTATTTCTAAAAGTTTCCCATCACCATTCTGTTTGTCTAAAAAGATTTTCTGGTAACAGGTTATAGAGGTGTGTCTTGTGTGGTTTTTTGTTTGGTTGGTTGGTTTTTGTTTTGTTTGTGTTGTTTGTTTGGTTTTTTTGTTTGTTTGGTTGGTTTTGTTAGGTCTTTTTTTCCTGCTGGCATATTTGCAGGGAAAAAAGATTAAGTTTGCATGCTGTTCTCAGTAGGATTTCTGAATAGGAATCATTAAAAAAACTAAATTGATGTTCAATTTCAGTTTAATTAGCAGCCACAGACTTTAGACAGGAAAAAGGACTGTTTAAGTCTTCTTTGCTTCTGGCAATGGCAGCCTTTCTGATTATTGTACTTTTTCAAAGGCTTTGTCCAGTTTAATTATAAATCTCTAATTAGCAGTACAAGGTGAGTAAATTTGGCTAACAATATATGTTTTTCAGTGGGATCCTAAAGACATTTTGGGAAGTTAATCTACACAGAAGAAATTCTGTCTCCAGTAGTTATTATTTTCAGTGCGTCATAAGTAACATTCACATATGGACCTGGACTCAGGAGAGGAATATTTACATTCTATGCTCAGGGAAGTAGTTAAGCTGCAGATTGCAGCAGGACAGAGTGTGAGGCAAAATAGTGCTTTTGCGTACAACAGGTGTATTTTTGCCCTCTTGCACACATGTTGAGTGAAGTTGGACAATAGCAAAAGCACATCCCTTTGAATCCATATAAAGTTTGAAGGTTTTACTGTGGCTGAACAGTGCTGTCACACTGAAAAGTAAAAAGTGCAGTGCTATCAGCTTGGAGTGCCCCCCACTAAATTGGACATTGAGAATAATTAAAGTAGCCCCAAACAGAAATTGCTGATAGGTGTTGGGTATGATCTTTTAAGGTGATTTGAGGTACCACTTTGCCAGCCCCTTCCTTTTTTCTCAGAACAGCCATCCCCAGCAACTGAGAAAAATGACTTTGAATGTCCTATTGGAAGTGTTAAAATGGCTTTACAAGCAAGTTCCTGAATAAACTTACCATTGGACAGAAAGAGTAATAAGGAAAGAATCGGTCCAAAACAAGGACTGAGCAAACACAGGTCTGTGCAAGTATTTGCACCTGCCACTGGGGGAGGCAGTGCAGTCCCTGTGGTGCAATGCCTCAGTTTTTGCTGCGCTTTGACTTAGCATGTTTGTGCCACCATTTTGCAATGCTGTGTTCCCCAGAGGGAGGGCAGTGCAAGCTCCTTCTAAGATGATTGTGTTAACTTTTCTTGACCTGCAAACGAGTCGCTCGAATATAAAAGGATTGGGGTAAAACTTTTATATCACTTGCATCTTTTTCCAATGGCACCATAGTTGGTGTAAGAATAAGGGAAGAATCTCTTAGCTAGAGAGGTTCTAGGTTGGGCAGTTGTAAAGGAATAAGCATTTCATTACAACAAGGACATTAGTGTTTCTCTGAATAAAGCTACGTGTTTGTTTGTGGTGATAATTTTAGTGGTTAAAATGTAATTAGTGACTAAATAGGTAAGAGGGAAACAGAAATTTCAATGGTGTGAGAGGTTTCGGACCCTTGGAAGGATTAACATTTGAGAGTTTGGGGAAATAAAAAATAAGCAATAGTAATTATGTAGTTAATAGGCATCAGGGTCTGCTTTCCATAACTGCTTTTCAACTGATACGTTACAGTTATTGGAGGTATGGTTACGCACAGCAAAAACATGAGGGTAAACTTGCAAGTAGGGCAAGGCACAATTAAAACTGAAAATTGAGACCTGAAACATTAATTAGAAAATCATTAACTACCACTCACGATAATATACCTTTGTGTCTTTCCTTTCTTCTATTCTTCCCCTTCTTGAAAAAAAGTATAAATTCCAATTTATCACTTCATGAAGGAAAATTCAATTATGTTTTTCTTCCATGCAATCTCATAATGACCTGGGATGAGAAAGGAAGAAGATGGGGACTGGCTAAAAGGAGATGTTTGAGAGGAGGTTTAGGATAAAGAAGAAAATACTGAGTCTCTGTCAATATAAAGATTAGATTGGGATTAGATTGTTTTCTCTGTAAGTGTGATTTGAATGTGGTTAATTAGACTTGAGGAAGGCTGAAGGAGACAGGTGAGTATGCTCTCATAGTATACAACTGGTTGTTTTGAATTCAGTGGAAATACTCTCTACAGAAAGTGTGTGGAAATTTAGGCATTTGCAAGACTTGGGAAATATAAGAGGGGAGATTTATTACCAGGAACTACAAATCAAAGTGATTTCTGATTCATCCACAGCTGGCAAGCACACTATCTATTATTTCTGATAATACGTTCTTTGGTTTCATGGACAACGTGAATATTTAGTGACAAAGAAAGCTTTCAGGTTTTCAAGACACTTCATTAACAGCAATGAAAGTAAAATTGAGTAAAAAATCACCTAATTTGTTGTCTTTCATTTGGTTGGCAAAAAGACAAATCACTATTCCTGCTTAGAATGAAAACAAGCTTTCTTCCTTCTCTGAATTGTTGATAATTAAGAAAAATAAATGTTCTGAGGTTGATTGTGATTTGGTGTATGTTACTGTGGTTGGGGTTTGAAAATGTTTTGACATCTAAAGAAATTTTCAAGTAAAGTGAGTTTTCTTTTTTGGTTTTGGTTTTTTTTTCTTTTTTTTTTTTCTTTCTTTTTGGGAAGAGTTGCTCATCTTATTTTGTGGGGGAACTATCTACTTAGAGTTGTGGTACAGTTTTTGTGGTTTTGTTTTTGTTTTTTTTGTTTGTTTGGGATTTTTTTCTTTTTTTTAATGTTAGAAACATGGTGAAATTTGAAAATGCTACCCATCTATTGCTGAATTATTATCAGGTACAGGATATTCTCCCTCTGACATGACCAGTTGCCATCACCAAAATAGATTTAGGGACCATATAGCTTTCTTGAGGCAGCTGGATGGCACTTCATCACTCCATAAAGGGTTTTGATCACCTTCAAGAGGCCTGTGTTAGAGCCCATAGGGAACACAGAGGTGATTTTCACATGGCTGAAGAGAACATAAAGATGATGACTTCCTACTCTTGTGAGAAACATGGAGCTGGCTGAGCTGGACTGTGGTGTTGTGTCCAGCCATGGCAGACCTGCATGTTCACAAGGCTGGGGGAGAGGCTATGAGGGTACCTGGGAGACCCAAGACTAAATTAGTTAGAGGAGACCAGCCCTTAGTGCCGTTATGTAAAACTAAATATGTTAGTGTGCACTCACTGTAAAGGTGACTATTAATGCTCCAAGACTATACCACTATTTCTCTTGAAAGCTGTTCTTTTCATGCGTAACTACACCATGCAGCACAGATGTTAGGAATTTTCTGTGTAATCAGATGATCTGATGAGCATCTTAATCCTCCTTAAGGTACTTCAGAGTTGTGTGGTTAGACCTCACTTGCTGCAGTTCATTTTTATATTCGTAATTCAGACTGCATGATGTGTTGCTTGGGTAAATGTAAACTTGAAAACAGGGGCACACCAGTCCCCAGAAGATGCATCAAGGCAGTAAGTGCCAGAGCCCTGGTGGCATGCAGGGGGGTTGTATCCATCTCATCGCAGTTTGCTAAAGAAGAAAGTCTGACTGATTTTTGTGTTTCAGAAGGATTAGGATATAGCAATGCCCATTCACATCTATGAAGACTGGGGACACCAGATGCTTAGACAGAATGGGGAATTCCACCTTTGACACAGAAGAATCTCATTGTTGGACCTCTTAACAGTTGTCTTTGCCATATAAATGAATACTACAAGCTACCAGCTACCAAAGATAGCTGTAAATTGTAGTTTCTATTAACATGCGATTTGTGCAGACAGAAGTCATTATAATGATTCAAAGCTCTAATCATCATGATAATGGAACATAATTGCTAGGCTCCTTAAAAACTTTAGGACAAAATCTATGCTAATACCATTTCAAAGCTGGCAGCAATTTATTATTTCTATTTTGATCAAACTCCTTATTTTGCAGGGGGGAAAAAGGTGTTTCAATTATGTACTTGAAAAATAATCTTGGGATTGTAGATTCAGGCAGAAAAATCGGGACATTAACTTTTTTACTTCCCCCCTTTAGTAAATAAAGAACAGTAAATATGCTTTTATTAAAATAGATATTTAGCTATTTTTTATTAAAAATAGGTAATCAAGCTCTTGAAAGAGTTTAATTAAATTAATTTAGTCTTTTTTTTTTCTGTAGGGCTACTAAAATATAAACGGGAGAAAAAGCCTAATCTGCAAATAGTCTAATTCTTATTGATCTACTTTCAGTGCTGATCTCAGTTCTTCGAATGCTCTGAAGACATGTATCCTGCACATCTGCTTCAGCACAAGAATTTTTTCATATATAGAGGTAGTCAGTAGTTATGTTTCCTCTCAGGGCAACAGCTCAAATGTAAGGGTGACATTTCACATTAGCCCATCATTGGTCTCATAAATATTCATCCAGAAAATAGACCCATTCTGCCACTAAAGCCCTTTCTTAGCACACTTTTATTTTTATACTTTACTTTCTATGCATGCATTAGAACAGAAGAACCACACAGCAATGCTTTGTCCAGTCCATGAAGGTAAATTTACTTTACTATGGGACAGTCTGTTTGAGCTGAAGAACCAGTGCTTTTAGCACCTCTTTTGTATTAGCTAGACAGTACTCTAAAATTAGTTTTGGTTTTCTTTCAAATATCACTTAACGCTCTTTTTCTGAATAGCACCAGGATCTTTGCTGTACTCATTATGTATGATACTGTGAGCTGGTGGCTGTCACTCAGTAAAGCACTTATGCCCTGAATAGTACATGCATTTCTAGATAATTCATGCCCATGATGATTTCTTCCCTGTTTTTTTTTTTTTTTCCTTTCCTTCTTTTTTTTTTTAAATCTGTATTACTACCACAGGCCTTTTCTGAGGGTATGTATGACCTTTGGTAAAAGAGATCCTTCCCCACATTTGTCAACTCAAACTTCTGGTTTGATCTGTACCATTCATTCTCTTTCACATAGCTTTTCAGGTGTGTTCAGATATCCCTCAGTTCTGTTTTCTGTTTCCTATTTGCTGCAGCCTGAAGAGTGTAAGCAAGTAAATATTTCCCTACCTAATAAAAATTATCTCTTGATCAGTATTTGCATCTCTAGTAAACAGAGACTCAGATGTTAGGTAAGCTGTCCTGATATATAGAGTTGCTTAGTTTTTGCAAGGTTTTATAAATACTATCAAGAATTTCTCAACCTTTTCCCAGATATTGCCAGTAACACTGATCCAAATTACTTTGCTCTGTGTTTTATGGGAACATATTTTAAAAAAATAGAGACAATTGTCTGCAGCAAGCTGTAGCCAATATGCTGGGCTTCATAAGCAAAGTTATGTTTGTCTGGGGGACTTTTTCACAAAACATAATTGACGATGACAGCTTGGTTATGAGAAGCTGGTGTATACATCAGTTTAAAAGGTTGTCACCTACTTGATGCATTAATTCAAGTCCTTTGTGCGAGCCAAAGTTCCTATTCCAGGCAGAGCATATGGTCTGTCACTTAGCACATGACATGTTTTTAGATCACTGTGTCTACAAGTGTACTGGCCCTGAATGTGAATGTACAGGCTTGCCCTGTAAAAGCTGGCACCAATTTATTTTCCATTCAAATAGTTCTACTGTATTGTTGGGACTTTTTATAGCTTACACATGAGAAAAGATGTTCAGGATTTAGCCCACACAGCTCTCCTTTACTACCCTTTGAATTTTCCCTGTGAGAAATGACTTCCATTCATCTGCCAGCTGAAATAACATTCATAGAAGCATAAATGTATGTATACAGTCGTATTTCTCTGTAATAGTCACATTGACAAGTCTCATAACTTCATAGACAATTCACTTGGCTTACTGGTACTGAACTTGATTTTATAAAGATTGCTTAATTCATCAGAGTTAACTAGAGTTTACCCAAATAAAGATAAACTAAAGCAAAAACCCAAACTGAAATCAAACTTTAAGGAAAGAGCTGTTTGTTTAAATTCTTGATCATCAACTGTGAGTAACAGCAGAGAAGTAGAACTTGTGATCAGGGCCATACATGTAGGAATGGTTTACTCTGCAGTGCATCAGAATAAGGTCCAAAGTCCACTCATTGATGATGCAAAAAAAAAAAAAAACCAAACCAAAAAAACCCCAACCCAAACAAAAAAACCCCAGTAATAGCTGGATATTTGTACTCTGAAATTTGATGCAGTTGCCAAAGCATATGTACATTAGATTCGCTACCTTTGTGTAAAATTAGGTAGGCTACAGACCTAATGGAAAATGCTAAAATCCCCATTCTAAACTCAACATCAAACAGCACGCTGCTCCATGAATGAACCAGGCTATTTACAAGTTAACTGAACTTGCAACCACGTTTCCCCTTCCCACAGAAGTGTAGCAATTGGAACAAAGTCATCTCCAAGTATAATACTGAAAGTACAAAGCATGTCTGTTCGGACATTCGTTTGCATTCTGAGTTGTTGCTTCTGCCATTAACCTTATTCCATTTTCTTTCTGTCTGCAGCTATTGATAGGAATGTGCTTTTTTTGTTTTCTCACACTGATTAGCAAATGTCAGCAACAGAATGGGAATATCTGTAGTCATACATGTCCTGGAGCATTTGCTATGCATGTTTTACTATTAGCTATTCACTTCATTATTTTTTTTCCCCCAGTGATTATCACCATTCACTTGGGAAACAGAAAAGGTGTTTTGTGACTTGGGTGAAAAATTGTACACCAGGCTGCTGAATGCTAAATCTTGGGATGAGAAGTTGTGAAAAACACATACTATATGTTTTATCCAGCTGTGGAAACAAGTGTGTTCCCAGACTACTTGAAGGGGCAAGTTGTGGCAGCACTGATGTATCTTTTCCACAAAAATGTTCCTCATTCTAATTCTTCTGGCTACTTTTGTGCCTTAAAGAAAACAGTCAAATGTGAAGTAAAGAAGGATCCAGTGTGATGACTGGTATTCATTTAAATTGCTGATAAATATCCTACTGGCATCTGAATTTAAGTATCAGTACTGTTAACATTTCTATACTCTTCTCCTCTGTTTTTGTTTCTCAAAGCATGTAAAGAAGGAGAGGAAGCACCCTTTCAAATTTGTGCCAGCACAAAAACTCACATGAGCAAAGACCATGTGACAATTGAGAAGTGTAGGACCTTAACATAATGACAGACAAAGAGTGCATCATTGCTTTGGAATCTCTGAAAGAGGTCATGGCAAAGTTGCGCAATGGTATTTAAAAATGGACTTGTAGGAACATAGAATCATCTCTGAAAAGATGTGCCTAGGCCTGGATTGAGGCACAAAATGAAAGTATTACTTGCTCTTGCATGTGTATTTACAGAGGGAAGACTTGTGTGAATCTTGCAACACATTGCAATGCATGCTGAGGGATGTGAGCAGGTGAAGAGATAACTTGACTGTGATGAGGATGTCTCCAGTTTTGTGAGGAATGAATCTGATTTCTTCTGTTTCCTGGTAAAAAAATTAGCAGCCTTGCTGCTATATTATTTACAGAGAGCAGTTCAACATATGTTCTGATTAATGTTCATTTTGCTTGATGTTTTCTCTTGTCTCTAGTTTAAACAATGTGCCAAATAAGCTTCAGGTTAGTAGGTGTTAGTTGTGCAGGCTGTTGCACTGAAAATTCTTGCATTTGAAATTCGCCTGGAACCTCTGGGAGACAAGCATGTTTCTGACTTCAGAAGAAGAGGAGGCAAATGCAGGAATAAGGTCATAGACTGAGCAATCAAAGGAAAACTGGATGGCCCTTTTCTATCTCTTAAAGTAAAAAGCACTCTCTCTGGCTTTGACTCTAGCTGCCTTTTTAAGTCTCTGAGTTTATTATTGACATGAGAAGGGATAGATTTAGCTTGGCATAATGCACTGCAGAAAATAGCTTTCGTGTCTCACTGTTTCTGTACTTGCATGGGACAGTGAGAAGGTGACTTATACTGTCAACAACTCTGCTCAGCTGCAGTTTAAAAAAAAATCCAATATTTAAAATACATGTTAATCACTGATTTCTGTCAGTGTTGATTTCATTATCACCTGAGCTACTTATGAAGGCCAGACTTAATAATTTATCTTGGGAAAAAATTTCTGCTCAAGGGGCAATAGCATGTGGGAGATGCTCATTGTGTCCTAATTTACAGTGTCAGCGGACATGTATAAGGGTGCAGTGTGTAAGAACTGGGAATAGGATTTGGTGATTTGAACCGGTTTCTCAGGCTGTGTATCTTTATTTTAGAGGTTTTACTGCATATGAATTTCATTCTGTAGTAGTTGGAGACTGCTCTATTTGTTTTGAATGGTGGATGGAAGCTATCACAAGCTCCGCAGCTGCCTCTCCAAGGAGCTGAATGGGTACCTGAGTGGTGCAATGCTTCTTCTCAATTTAGGCTTTTCTTGGGAGTGTGTATGTGCTATAGTGAGACAAATGTAATTAGGAGTGGCTTATTCACTGAACAAAAGGATATGAATTCAAGGATGGAAACACGAGGCAACCTTGTAGAAATAGAGCTGAAGCATAAGGCTTAGGCCTAATTTAGGCCTAGTTAATTATATTCATAGTAAACACTATTTAGTATTGCTCATGAATGTGAGGGTTTTTGTACAGGGAGAGGTAGAAGTTTTTAAAATCTTTGGTGGCTTATATATCTAGGCTTATTATTATGAGCTTAGAATAAATAAGAAAAAATGCTCTAGGAGGAACTCTGATCTGCCTTCACAGTAGTGCAGTTCCATCAATTATAGTAGGCTTTATGGGAGAGAAATCAATTTAAAATTAAAGCACTTCTATTTGTAAAGTGCTCTTTGAACAAGGGCCTCTGCATTGAATGAATCTTACAATGTCTAAAATATAATAAAAAAATTCCCTGTTGAAAACATTATACGGGGTTGTTGGAATAATTTGTTCAAGGCTGCAGATCAGAAGTATCAAGAAACAATATTCAGTTCACTTTTTTGAAGTGTTCTGACTGCAATTGTCTCTAACACACTTGACTGATACTGCTAGAATAGGGTAAAAAATAAGTGTGAGAAGAAAACAATCGTGAGAAAATCAGTGAGCTGCTTTTACTATTGTATCTTGGTACAATAACGCTAATATGAAGCAATCATTGCTTTCAGGATGCTATGTTGGATTAAAACTGGAGTAAAGAAAAATAGAAGTAAAAAGTCTGTTTGCAAAGACTGAGTAAACAGTAAACCGCTACTCCTCACATCTTTTAAAAGTAAAAAATCCCACCCACTCTCCAGTTCTGCTAGTCGTATCTTTGTGTATGTGTAGGTACAACTGATTCTACATCCATACAGCTGCTGAAGAACTGCAGTTTCCATTCTGCAGAATGAATTTGACAATATTTCAAGACTTGATTTTAACCTAGATAGGACAAAAATCTTTCCAGAGAATAGAAAGCATGTTACTTCAAGCTAGCTTGAGATAATTCCCTATTGCCATCAGCTTTAGTAGCAGGACCACTTGATAGTTTTAATGCATCAGATGCTGCATCACCATTGACCTTTATGGACTGACATCTTCAGACTCGTTATTATCTCCCATCGTTTGCTGTTACTCCCATCATAGAACTTGGTGGTTCAGTCAGGGAGATAAGTTTGGTGCCAGACAGGGGAATATATCTTTGCCAATGGGGACAGTCTACAGAGAAGAATGAGATAAGAGTTACTTTAGCATTTCTAGCAGAGGTAGATAGATCTTGAGTAACTGTGAGATAAAATGGCAGATGAAATTCAATATAGATGATGCACCCTGGGGGCAAAAATATCTTAAATAAAACACTGGGCTTTGAACAGACTGTTACTGCTCAAGAGCAAGATATTGGTGTTGTCCTAAATGACAGCATTAACTTTACTCTCTTGTTTCAGTCAAAAAAAGTGAATTGAGGTTTAGAATTACTGGAAAAGGAATGGCATGCAAACCAGAGATCATTATTAGACCACTGTATAAATCTGTAGTTCAGCTGCATCTTAAAAACTACATGAAGTTCTGAGTCTTCCGTCTCAAAATGGACATTATAGAATCAGAGAAGAGTCAAGAAGAATGTAAAAATGGTTGGAAGGATGAAAAAACACTTCCATGAGATAAAAAATAAGGTACAAAAGGGTTGTAGAGGTAGGTGTGATGCAATTAAAGGTTCAAGGAGTTATGAGGAAATCAAAGGGGCTAAATAGCAAATAACTGTTTGGTTGTCTCTGTATAAGAAATGATAGGAGTCATTTAATGGATGGTTGGTTCTTCACACTATATGTAATTGGATTGTAGAACTCCTTGGATTTAGGGCGATAAAAAGCTAAATAGAAAACAAAACCCCAAAAGCAAACAAACATACATCCTACTGGACAGTTCAAGGAGGAAAAAAAATAAAAAAAATCACTTGACGGATATTAAAGTGCCACTGCTGGACCCAGAAGATGACTCTGAGATAAGTTACTACTTACCCTATCCTCCTACAGTTCCCTTTGCATTTACTATTGGTCATGCTGAGCTAATTGTATATTTGCTACTTTAGTAACGCACTGTTATGAAAAAAATCCATATTTTTAAATGGAAAAATAAACTCAGAAGGCTTTGTATACAGCTTCACTTATGCTTCTTTGATTTCAACAGTATTAACAGCTGTGCTCTGTAATCCTGGGATATCCTGATAGTAAGAGCAGGAGTGGAAATGACTGATGTTTCTTGACCTGTTGGCTTACTGAGGAATTAAAGCAGATGCCATAAAAATGCAGGAGTTAAAAGGTGAGCAGCAACATTTTCCCATATGTTGATGCATGACTTTTTATGTTTTGTTTTCCTCTGAACACAAGGCTTATGGGGACTTTGCAAGGACTTTGTCACCAAAGACATCTCTGGTCCTCTTTTCAGAGAGAGGCAGTAGTTTCTTTCTTTTAGAGTTACCAGCCTTCCAGCTGCAGAGTGGCTGGACTATCCACTAATTGGGTTTTAGAGAGCCCAGTTACAGAACTTCTATCAAAAGATGCTTATCCCAACCTTACCTGCTGCTCTAGGGGGAAGAACATAGGTTTGCCACTGCTGTGGGGCACAGAAGCCAAACAGGAATATCTTTAAATATATTCTTTAAGAAAACAGTGCTAATATAAAATGGAGGTGGAGACTACAAAATGGATTTCTCTGGGAGTTAGGACTAATTTATTTAATACAGGAAGGATAAATATGTAAATGTTTATCGGAATAAATGACTAGATTATCTTTCTCTTTGTTCCCAGAGTGTGTATGCTCTCTAGAAATTGTCTCCTTAATAAATTAAACAGCAGCAATGTTCATAGTGGAAAGAGTGAAATTAAACTGGCTATTGAACTTCTGTCACTGAAAGGAAATTATTTCTCCATAAACTAAACATGTGTTTAAATAGAGCTACAGAAAAGAAAAGGGAATTTTTTTTCTTCCTCAAAAAAGTCATTTTCTTTGGTATTATACTGTTTTGATTTTTATTTCTTGGATAAAACAACTCTTTTTGCAAGTGTATGATGTAGAACCTTTTCTCCTGAGTAGTAACTCGACTGAAAATTAATTTCCAGAACCACAGTGAATTCTCAGTTCTTTCTGGTGCAGTTTGGTAACTAAATTCTTGTGAAATAATAATGGCCAGTCTTCGTGAGTGAAGATTAGGGAAAGGTCATTGACCCTTCGAGCCTGCGCAGTGGATTTTTTAGGTGAGACACAGCTTGCGCTGAACTGAGCCCACCCTTTAATCCTGAGGTTCATCTGCTGGGGCCGGCAAAGCTTGGACAGTGGCAGTGAGGGTCTCAGAACGTAGGTTTGTTTAGAGTGACCTTCTCTTAGATGGATTGCCTTACAGGGCTGACGAGCTCCATCTGCCCGGGGGGCTGGGAATCGAACCCGGGTCGCAGCGGTGAGAGTCCTGCACCCTAACCACTAGACCACTAGAGGCCCCTTGTGAAATAATATTGATTAAAAAAATTACAACCCCCCACAAAACGTGAGGAATGACTAAGGTCTCTTTGTTTGTTCAGCTGAGAGAAGACTGAGGGGAGACCTCAGTGTAGTTTTCAACATCTTCATAAGGGAAAGCAGAGGGGCAGGTCCCAATCTTCATTCTCATGATCAGTGACAGGACGCAAGAGAACGGCCTGAAGTTGTGTCAGGGGAGGTTTAAAAGCTGGGTATCAGGAAAAAGACTTTTTCACCCAGAGGATAGTTGGGTGCTAGAGCAGGCTCCCCAGGGAAGTGGTCACAGCACCAAGCCTGAAGTGTTTGGACAAAGCTCTCAGGCACGTGGTGTGACTCTTGGGGATTCCCTGCTCAGGGCCAGGAGTTGGACTAGATGAACTTGATGGGTCCCTTCTAGCTCACCATACTCTGTGATTCTATGGCATTTAAAGACTTTATTCCTTGTAGGTCTGAAACAAGGCTAGTAAGGAAAAAATCTTACTTAAATTTTAATTTTATCTTTGAAACTTTTATTTTAGAAGCAAAAATATCTACTGAGACAAAATGAATGTATGTGTATATTTTGGAGTCATATTTCCACAAACCAAACTATATTTATTGATTCTGTTGCTAAACAGATGAAAAATCCTTTTTCCTTAGAACTAATATTATTGTTGCCACAGAATATTTGTCTTGAGTTATTAAAATGACCAAATAGGCCCAAATGTTTTATATTTTCTCAAAAATTTTATTAACCAAGAGTTATATCCTAGAACATTGTGAATAATTTAAAATATTTTTTGTTTCTTGGAAAATCCTAGAACTACAAAGCATTTGAGATGAGGAAAATGTTAAATCAAAAGACGGTTTTACACACTATAGTTGTTTCCACAGCATTAGAGTAATGTGACACCTATTTCAGTTGAAGGTAATGGTGTCAAGAGTATGAGCACATTATGGTCAGGAATTTGTTTCAGGAAAATTAATGTATCTTAACTTGGTTGGGGGGGGAATTATTATCCTTATCTGTCAACTACAATGTTTGCTAGTTTTGTTGCTCTGCGTCCTTGAAAAAATAAGTGCATGAAGATAAATATATGAAATATGTGCACTATATTTATCTGTTCTTATAGTTCTGTGGCAAATTTTAGTGGTGGTTTTGTTTTATGAAGTATACAGTTTTCTATAAATCTGTGTGGTGGTGAAGTTATGTGATGCTGTACTGAAGCTCTTTGATTCATAGTTGTTATCATTGCTTCTAGTGAAAAGAAAACTATGTTTTTTATAGACACTGTTGATAACAAAATCATAAGCAGTATTACAAACTTCCCTATGCATTGCAGAGATTTCAGATTGATTTTGGAAGTTAAGGATTGAATGATGTTGAGGAGCATTTCACCATGGCATAGAAGATGAATGAACAACTTGTTTCTCATAATTTGGGAACGACCTAGAGCAAGTCCAGCTCAACTGGGCACTTCAGGTCCCAGAATTTGGTGGGAGCTGTGGAAATACACTCTTCCTACCATCACTTGACATTGTTGGGGTGATGGTTGAACTCGATGATCTTAAGGGTCTTTTCCAACTTAAATGATTCTGTGACTCTATGTCAACACAATCTTAGTCTGCAATTTTCACAATGCTATTTCTCTTCAGTTTAACAAGAGTTACATGGACTATTTAAGCACACTAGGTTGTAAACACAGTAGTCTTTTATCTTTTAGCAGACACCGTAGAAAGCAGTTGGACTTTTGTAGCTTTCAGTTTAACAGAGATTGCATTTTAGACAGCATATTGTGTATATGCTGTGAAAGACTGATCATGGTAATATCTTGCTGACCTCTTGATTATGTCCTCTTATTATCCAAGTTCAGTTATCACACTGGCAACATCAAAGAAGTGGCAAATACACAGAGATGTCCTGCTGGGCATGTCATACAGATATGTTATTTCATAATCATTCTTAAGAAAACAATATTTATAAAACATACTCTGCAAAGAAAAAACACCCTTTTAAAGGTCTTTAGATGAAAGTATGGTAAAGTTCTGATCAGGATAAATGCAAGTCTAAATAAGGCTATGGCAGGTTGCCAAGTGAAAATAAGTTTATGGGTGTATGCCATAATTCAGTTAAAAGGTGGTTCTTTGCTTGTAGAAGTTTATTTGATTTTATTTTACAGGGAAAGGCAGAAACTAGTTTTGTAGCCATCATGTTTCGCTCTTCCAGGAACATTCAGGAAATCTTTACCATGACTGTGTAAAAGGTGACAGTTCTGCTTCTTTTACGACATTGGTAGTTGATTTATACATACAGCGATCTGACAATAACAGAAATTTACAGCACAAAATATTTACAGCGCAAAATATTTACAGCTGAGCTTTATCCAAGGTCCAACAATAACATTGAAGCCACACTTTTTAATGGTGACAACCTGGGCAAGTATGAAAAGATACAGATACAAAGTATTTCCAATCTGCTACTCCATCAAATACCACTGCATGAAAAAGAAGCAGGGTGGAAGGGAAGGGTGAGAGGCTTCAGCCATTCTAGTTGCATCCCTCATCTGTCTTGGTTCCAGCACCTACTCCCGAACATTGTGGTATAGGCCTAAGAAGCAAGTAATTTCTCTTGGCATAATAAAACCCTCGAGGAAAAAGTTCTGTTTATGAACAGCAGTCTGTGCTTTTACACATGGACCATATAATTTAAAAAAAGTGTTAGTGAGAAGTTAGTCTTCCCTTTTATTGTTTTCTAACAGAGAATATACATTTATTATATTTGAAGGATCAGAGAGTAATTAATTTTTTTATCTCTTTTGTGATTTATTTTTTAATAACATCAACTGGATTTAATAATATCAACTGTGTAATTACTAACCTGCACATAAACCCAACTATAGAGATAGTAAAAAGCACCTGAGAAGTAAACATAGAATAAGCTTCTTTTCATTGAAATGGTGATTTAATTTCCACCAGTAATTCTTACCAAAAACTTCTGATGCCAATGTGCAGCGTTGACTCAGGATGAGATGCCCTGATGTAATGTAAAGATGTCAGAGGATAAACTTGTTGCTCTGGACTGCTCCTACAGATCTGACTTTCAGAGTTGGATGCAAGTAAATGAAAAATTAAACATGGTACTGATATAGGTGATGACAATGTGGTTTGAAAACACTTAAACAAACTGAAACAAAGACTTGGTGCGGAATTCAGCCTGGAATTCTGGAATCATTAACTGATGAAAATTACTAATTTTTACCAAAACTCTATGCCAAATTCTAAGGAAGGAATAATGGTTCTTTGCTATATGAAAGTTGTTAGAAAATAAATGGGTGAAGAATATATTTTTAAGCTATATAGAAGTAGAATGAGTAAAGTACAAGTGGAAACTATATTAGGGTGGCTATTAAAAAAAATCTTTCTTTTGGAACAGTATCACACTGTGAGCCAATATTCAGTTTGCAGCTTGTGTGGCATGACTTCTTTTTAGTACTGTTTTCAAGCTATTTCTCTATCAAGATCACTTAGGATTCTGACCCAGTGGTTGCAAGTGCTTGCAAAGATAATGGTGACCTGCACAGAGTGCCTTATTTTGATGTGCAGATTATTAACAGGTAAAAATCCAGGAACACACTCCTAGATTGAAATAATCCCCTTGATTTGACATAACATTTTTGATACTCAGACTTGCACTGATGACTTTGCAGATAACTCTTTCATCACACAGCTATGTCCTGTGGGGTCCTGGGGAGGGACAGCAGCCATTACTTCTAAAGAGTTTGCAACAGGCTTTATAAATCAGTAATTTTGTACATGTAAAGTATACAGTATGCTCGTACCTCTTCTGCAAAATAGTTGTTGATCTGTAAGTGAAGAAAGGTTGAAAAGTCATCAGCTATATTGATTTTACCTAGTTTGGTTATGTAATATAATTTTTGCTGTCTTAAAAAATGCATCGTAGTTAGGAAATAGTCATTTGTCATTTTCTGTGGCCTTGTTATATAATGAATTTAGCTGGATTGATACAGATTGTTCTTGACAAATCCATCTCTTTAGATGATGTTGTATGAAGTTTTAGATGCCTGACATACCACTTCCTTAATAATTTTTTTGAGCATCTTTTTATCTTCAGTTTTTTAATTTCCAATTTCCAGGGTTCCTTTTAAAGTTACATAATACATTTGTCCTACATATTAAATTTCTTGTAAATATAACTACTTTATAGTAGTAAAGTAAATATAGCTGGTACTATTTTTTTTAAATGTGTTTACAAGGAAATAACATAAATGTGAAGAAGTGAAGCCAAGAAGGAAAACAATTAAAAACATTAGTAAAAATAATTTTTCCCTCTGTTATCTGACTCTTGTTGTAGTATAACTGAGACTCTAAACAGCTTTAAAAACTCAAATGTTAACCAGTTACTGTTGTTCTTTGTTTCCATTTCCTTGAAAAGGAGAAGTGGAAAATAATATAAACTACTTTTTTTCTTCTCTCTCTCATTTTTCTATTTTGAATCTGTATTTTGAAAGAAAGAAGAAGAACAACAAAAAGAGAAATTTAAATATCATAATGTTCCAAGGAAATCTGTAGTGTTTCACATGAAATTCTGTCTAGTAAACTGGACAGAGAATATAGACTAGAGAATATAAACCTCAAAATTCCCAGCTCGGGAGTCTGTATTTACACAGCTTGTAGATGTTTTATTGTATTTCTATACTGTATTTCCACTTATTGTAAATGCTGTCCTCATAACACTAGAGTAACATCCAGCAGAAGTTTTCAATTTCTAGTATTTAAAAATTAATATAAAGACCTTGCTCCCATATTTACACATTGATGTTAATGTGTATTAACATCTGTTGTTAATGTTAATTTGAACCCATGTTCAACTTGTACTAGTGGAGGATTAGCACCAACCTAGAGAGAAAATCCCAAATGTTGTTGTGGTCTAACCAAGCATTACATCACAGGCAAGTGGAAAAAAATAAATTGAGAAAACTAAAAGCTTTTGAAAATTATTTTAATAAAGAGTTGATATAATTTTATGAACATAATGTCAGTCTTCATTGGCAGCCTGGATAAGGGGATTGAGGGCACCCTCAGTCAGTTTGCAGATGACACTAAGTTGGGCCAGAGTGTTGATCTGCTGGAAGGTAGGAAAGCTCTGCAGAGGGCTCTGGACAGGCTGGATTGATGGGTCAAGGCCAGTGGTATGAAGTTTAACAAGGTGAAGTGCTGGGTCCTGCACTTTGGTCGCAACAACCCCAGGCAGCACTGCAGGCTTGGAGAAGAGTGAATGAAAAGTGGCTCAGTAGAAAAGGACTTGGTGGTGCTGGTTGAGAGCCAACTGAACAGCCAGCAGGGTGCTCAGGTGGCCAAGAAGGCCAATGGCATCCTGGCCTATATCAGCAATAGAGTGGCCAGCAGGACTTGAGTGGTGATCATTCCCCTATTCTCAACAGTAGTGAGGCCACACCTCGAATCTGGTGTTCAGTTTTGGGCTCCTCACTCCAAGAAGGACATTGAGGCACTGGAATATGTCCAAAGAAGGGTAACAAAGCTGGTGAAGTGTCTGGAGCATAAGTCTTATGAGGAGTGGCTGAGGAGAAATGAGGTTGTTTACCTGGAAAAAAGAAGACTTTGTCCTGTGGACTGGAGGTGACAAATCTTTAAAAGATGCATAGATGCTTATGTTATGACCTGCCCCATGAATGCAAGAGTAACACAGGTTCTTGGTAACAGATTCCTTGAGGCTGAATTAGAGCAAAACAAGACTGAATGATCAGCGTTTGTAAATGTACAGGGTTTATTTTAGAACAGTTTGGTTGCAATAGAAAGCCATTTGGATTATCATTATCCATAATAATATGGCAACATGAAAGCATAAAAATATTCCTTAAAAATGTATAAAGGAAAAGAAAGAGAAAAGATAAGAGTTTATAATCACCATCCATGGATCTGCAATAAGACTTGATTGTTGCAATTTAGTTGTCTGTTGGTCATAGTGATGGTTGCAGTCTGGATCTGTCAGGTGGTGGGGGAAGAAGCCTGTGAATAAACCTTTGGGTTCAGGTGGGAACACCCTAGCACCTGCCTTGTGGGGCATGGGGTTTTACACTGTCTCTTGCAACAGGCTCTGGATCTGTTGCAACACTTTTGGATCACATGCAGCCCTCTGGTGGAAGGCCTCAGAAATGGGTCTGGGGGGTGCCTCAGGGGTCTTTGATGGTTCATGACAGCTGCCTCTCATGTCAGCACAGCTGAGACAGTAATGCCCCACCAGACCTTCCCTGGTGGAAGAGAGGGGGAGTTTTACAACTGAGCAGAGGACAATTACCATGATAGAAAGCACCATCCCATCTCTACAAGTTAACCTCTCCCTTGGGAGGTGTAAACCTGGCCTCAGCAAATAACCCTAACCAAATAACCCAAATGGCCTTCACAAATGGGTCAGCGTTCTGAGTCATTCAAATGAACCCATGGGCTATAGCCTCCCCCCTACCTGAGAATGGCTTTGTGGATATATTCTTCTCCCCCCAGCCTTGTTTACTTCTTAGACTGAGGTATTTGAACCATAGTACCACCTTGCAAGTTCCCATTCCTTCAGAAGGCATATTCAGGAAGGGGTGGGCTTTGGTGGGCATAGATGAGCAGTTGCTTCTTTGCACAGTTTGCCATGGACAAAAGTCCTTCGGTGATTTTAAGTCACTAACCATAACACTTCAGTCTCTCTTAGGGACATGGTTTGGTG
The DNA here is from genome assembly GCF_001604755.1 of Lepidothrix coronata. NCBI lineage: Eukaryota > Metazoa > Chordata > Aves > Passeriformes > Pipridae > Lepidothrix > Lepidothrix coronata. Next base: position 1,832,017 of record NW_016690343.1, on the reverse strand, counting down.
GCGGGCTTGGCAGTGCTATATTAATGTTTGGACTCAATGATATTAAAGATCTTTTCCAACCTAAGTGATTCTATGATTCAATGGATATGTTTTTGCTCCGCCTAGCTGGAGAGAGAAAGAACTGGAAAAGGCATTTCTCTTCCCTATTTTATGAAAGGTGGTATACATTTACCTCCCATTCAGCAGCATTTCCAGTTCTCTCATAGCAGCCTGCAGCTACTTTTTATTCACAGCATGCTTCTGTGGTGTCATTACTTCTCAGTTTCCGTCTTTTGCTAACATCAGGGATCCTCCCGAGACGTGTCATCTCTATCACTCAAGTCGATATTCATTTGCTTTCTTCAAGGTCCCCAGCTTTGCCCCATACAACACTAGGGATAGTCTCATTGTTGAAGCAGCTAAGCAGGAACATAATACTTCAGTCAGTCACTTGCATTCTGAGTGGTGGGCTTGCATTTTGAGAGTTCATAAGTTCTAAAGACAGTAAGGGGTAATTTACCCAACTGATTATCTACTGCTTTAAAACCCAATCAGCTGTTTTCAATGAGATCCTTTCAGTCATGCTCTATGAATCTAATCAAATCATACTGGAAAAACAGCATCACACTATGAGGGCTTTTCTCTCCATGTGTACACTTTTATAGCTCACTCAGAACTAAGATAAAGAGAGTAATTGAAATAAGAGCAGGGTAATGATAAATCCTACCTTTTTTTTTTTTTTTTAAATCCACAAAGGTGAATAATGAAGAATTAAGCGCTATGTGTGTTTTTCTTCTAAACTTTTATTCAATTTATTCAGCACAATTTATGATATGTTACTATTGGTAATTTCCAGCTATGTTTGCAAGAAGATTTTAATGTTCTTTATACAGCTGTTATTACTGAGTTTGTCCCTTTCCTGGAACCTGTTCACAGGAGGATTTTTACTTCAGATAACTTAGCAAAAAGCCATCTTTATGGAAAAGGAAATGCACTTAACCAAGGTTTACATGCTTTTTTTCCTTCAGAGCAACTTCTTAAGTTTCTACGGAGCAATCTTCAGTAGGAATAAGTATAAAAAATTGTTTCAGGAGCTGACGACCAGAAGACCATGAAAGCTCAGCTGAATAATTAATTCACTCTGCTGATAGCTTCAATTAGGAATCATTGATAGGAGTTTTCTGAGTTCTTGAAAGATGGTTTGTGGGCTACTGGCTGAAATTTGTATTCTTTTTGGCTGTAGAAAACCCTAGGTTCTCAGTGGACTCTCTCACCTTCATTTGAGAGGACTGCTGATAAAACACATCAGTTGGCTTTCAGATGCACCAAGTTAGACCTGTTGGTCATTCAGAGAGCTAAGTGCAGCTGCTTCCCAGATATTGTAGAGAAAAGGCCTATTTTTGTTGAATAAATAGTGCTGAGGAGTCTAAATTTGAAGATGACTTTTATGTGAAAATTGTACTGTGGGTACTGACAAAAGGCGTAGATGTCTCTCGCATTATCTGTACTTTTCACTAGCTTTCACATTGTATATTAAAAGTGCTTGTGTAGCTGATTTTAAAACATACTACCCAGGATGCATGTGTTAAGAAACAAAAACTGTGTACGATAGGTATTTATTTCCATCCCTTTACTATTGTACCTCTTCATTTATTTTAAGGAAGCAGTTTGTTCATGTTTGTGTAGTGTTGCATTTAAATTGGCAGAGGGGTGTTAAAGACAGGACTTTTCCATAATGATTAGTGATTCATAATCACTGGGGATTCATTGCATAATCTTGGAACAACCCTTCAGAAGATGAGTTTCCTTTTGAATGTGAAAATGCTATTACAAAATGGATGACTGCCCCCTAGACTCCACCCTAGAAAGTAAAGTGGCAGCTAGTCTACAGCAGGAGACTTTCATTTCAGGTAAAAAACTGATCCTGGAACTGAGATGTATTACTTCCCCTCTCCAAGTGATTTTTACATTCATGTGTGTACATTGCATATAATACATTGTGTCTATATGAATAAAAAGATATATTTGTATACATTCATAATACAAAACAAAAAGAAAGTCAGATGGTATTTGAAGATGACTTTCCAAAAGGCATGCTTGGTGTATACCTTTTATATGAATATTAGCTATTTGTTGTTGTCATAGGTTCCTAAGGGCAGAAATGGTGATGTAATCTTCTGGGCTAAGTCAATGTTAGGAAGCACTATCTTTTTCTTTCCTCTTCTACTTCCCTCTCCCTCCTCCCTAAGAGAAAGTCAAGGAAAATTATTATTTTCTTTTAATCTTTAAGATATGGATGTTATTAGCATTTTATGCCACTGAAGTCACAGCATGGAAATATAGAGAAAGTTAACTGTAAAATTTTATGGCAGAAACTCCAACATTCAACATAGAGATGTGATTCATAAAACTCTATCATTTTCTAAGTGCACTCATCCTCATTTTTCAAATTCTCATCTGTTGATACTTAGGAGGCATGAATTGAGGTTTACTGAAGCTCATTATGCTTCATGGAAGGTCCTTCTGTGTGTTATCCTGTGCTGAAGTTATAATCTGATTTTTAAAAGAGTATTTGAGCCCTAGGGTGGTATTGAATACTATAATATAATGGCCAGTCTTCGCGAGCGAAGATTTGGGAAAGGTCATTAACCCTTCGAGCCTGCGCAGTGGATTTTTTAGGTGAGACACAGCTTGCGCTGAATTGAGCCCACCCTTTAATCCTGAGGTTCATCTGCCGGGGCCAAGCAAACTTGGACAGTGGCAGTGAGGTCCTCAGAACGTAGGTTTGTTTAGAGTGACCTTCTCTTAGATGGATGGCCTTACAAGGCTGACGAGCTCCATCTGCCCGGGGGGCTGGGAATCGAACCCGGGTCGCAGCGGTGAGAGTCCTGCACCCTAACCACTAGACCACTAGAGTCCCTTAATAAAGGACTATTTTGACATCAGTACTGGAGTATGGATTGGTTTTAGACACCCAAGTGAGTTTTAAGCTTTCTGTTCCGGCTGGTGGAAATCCTGTTTGGCCTTGTGCTAGAATTGAATTGATTTATTATTCTGAGGTCTGTGGAACCTTACAAATGAAGACAAGATTTAAATACTTCAGATTACTCCTATTGGTTTCTTCTTAAGCAGAAAAAATGTATTTGGATGTTGACCTGTGTCTCAATTTGAGACAATTTGGAGAAGCGTAGACCTCAGACGGAAGTCTCCTTCCTCCAATTCAATACCCCTGATTCTCTCCAATACTGAGAGAGAGAGAGATCAAATACACCCGGATGTAAATGGAAAAAAAACCTCTTTACCAAGAGGAATGCTAAAAAACAATACTGGTAAAACTGGGTTAAGCTAACCAGAAAATACCCATCAGATCAAAACGAGATGGCTGCCGGCCTCTCCCCACCTGTCAAAACCTGGCAGGAATGGTTTGGAGGGTCAATGCTAGAGTGAGGCTGCAGAGCCAGCACAGGCAGTTGGAGCAGGGCTGCGAACCCCCAGGCAACTGGAAGGACCCACAAGACACCCTCTGGATCAAGCAATGAGACCTGGTCACTACAACTCCCATGGTGTTTGTAGTCCTGCTACGCTGAGGTGGTGGTAGAAGCCCCAGGTGGTAGAAGTCCTGTGAAGTGAGGGAAGGAGAGCCTCAATCTGCTGAGTGAAGTCTGAGTGTGGTCTTCTTTTGGGGTCAGGGTAGGTGAGCCCTCTGTTACCTCCTCTGAGGTGGGGAGTTCTTCACTGGATGATTTACACTGGATCACGGGACATTTCAAAAATCTTTGACACCTTCTAAGATGTTACAGCTTCCTGTTATATCAGCACAGATGGATCCATTATGGCCATCAGCAGAGATGAATATCTTCAGACCATGTGTGTGAATTGTCCTGATACCTCCCCAGGGGGAGTTATCAAGATGAGTCATTTGTGAAAGGACAAAAAAATAACACCCAGCTCATAGCATGAGGTGTCAGGTGTGCACACCCTCAACACCTGGGTTCTCTGAGTCATCATCATTCCACTCTTCACACTTGTGGATACATTCTTCTCCTAGGATAATAAAGTACCACCCTTAAGTTCCTCCCCACAGTCTAATTTAGTAGGTGTATTTGGGGAAAAGAGAAAAGAAAACAATATCAGAGTCTTTGTGTAACCCAGGACAACCTGCAGGGAGGCAAGACACTGTTCTTGACAATATAAAGGACTATGGGAGTGGATTTGAAGACTGCTGGCAACACTTGGAGTTCTTAATTTTAAATGGGTGTTTTCGTTGTCAGGTTTAGAGAAACCTTTCTTCTTTCAGATTCTGCCTTCAGCAGTCAAACCTGCTGTGGTGGGTTGACCTTGGCTGGATGCCAGGTGCCCACCCAGCTGCTCTATCATTTACTCCCCTTCCCAGCTGGACAGGGGAGAGAGTAAGACTGAAAACAACTCATGGGTTGGGATAAGGCACTTTATTAGAGGAGAAGCAAGGCAAAAGCTTGGACACACAAAAGCAAATAATATGGTTTATTCTCTACTTCCCATCAGCAGTGATGGCTGGTCACCTCCGAGAAGCCAGGCTTCACCACACATAATGGTTCCCCAGCAGGCAGCCATTGGAGACAATGAATGCCTACCTTCCTGCCTCTTTCCTTGGCTTTTATATCTGATCTGACGTCATTACGATATGGAATATCCCTTTGGTTAGTTTGGGTCAGCTGGCCTGGTTGTGTCCCCTACTAGAATCTTGCCCTCGACTGAGGAAGGAATGTTACAGTGCTGATGCTGTGCTCAGCAGTAGCCAAATCACCGGCTGTGTGTGTTATCAGTGCCTTTCTAGCTACCGGTGCAGAGCACAGCGCTGTGAGTACTGCTATGGGGAAATGAACACCACCTCAGCCAGACCCAATACACCTGCATACCTACATTCCAGTCCAAGTGGGAAGATGGTTCTAATTCCGTAACTTACTGTCTGGTAAGAATTGTAAGGTCATTATCCATGACTGAGTGCTAAAAGAGCAGCTGAAATTTGTATTGATTGTGAATTTTTGTTGATTGTTGAATGGCTGACTGGTGAGATTTTTCATCCAAGGGCTCTACCTTGGGTTTTTTCTGAGCTGTGGCATTATATGTGTAGTGAATTTATGAGCCAGATAATACCATGTTAGTTTCTTCTGTAATGGGTGTGTATTTTAGGACTTTTGATTATTTTCATAGTGTCATAATCTTTGTGATACAAAACACTGTTTTCAGTAAAGTGTTGAAAGAATTGGTGCTATTTTCAAATTGATGCCTACTAGCAGCAATAACTTGAACAGAGTCAATTGCAGAGTTTTGGACCCTTTCTTGAACCTGGCTTGTTTACAGGTTCTGGAAGAAAATGAAGCGATAAAATCTTATTAAATGTAAACATTGAGGAGAAGGCTACATGGTCTTGAATTGTGGTTTTACCTGGTTGCAAGGACAGTTGTTCCAGATTAATTAAGACTGATCGTGTTAGAGGTGGGAGTCAGGATGTCAACAGTCTACTTGAAAAGATCTTCCCACATACCTAAAGGCCAATGTGTGTTAAAAGCCTAATGTGCAGAAAAGCTTCTGCAGCTCTAACTCTGATTGCCTAACTCTGAGATAGGCTCTGCAAAAATAACACCTAGTCAGTGGTGCAGATAACAACCTTTTAAATTTTCCTTTATTTCCCACTCTCTTTTTTTCTTTTAAGTTACTTCTAGTCTTTTTTCATAGCTAGTTTTAAGATGTGAAAGTGAGTATTATGCCTGCACGTATTTAATGTGTCTTAATACAAGAGTGTAAGAAACAGGTATTCACTGGAATTAAATATTCTACAAGATAGGCTTTATTTAGAAGTCTGGTTAAAAGACAGTGTAATTTCTGATTAAAAAAAAAGTGGTTACACTTCAGCTTAGTAGAAAGAATCGTGATAGGAATAAAATGGGGAGAAGATGAGAAAGACATGTATGAACGAAGAGTGGAAATATAAGTAAAGAGTGTTACAGATGAGATTTTCTTTTTTTTTAGAAAAAGAGATATTTTGATATTTAATGTCGGCCAAAATATATTGGACTAATAAAACTCTCTAGCCACAAATCACAACTGAAATGGCATACTGATATCAGTTTTTCAAATTTTCTTTCATTAATAAAGGCACAGTTATATTGATTTCTAGTTTATTTTCATTTTCTATTAGTATTTAACATGAAAATGGGACCTGATTTTTTGATACCACTAGGGACACAAGGGTCTCTCACCCACCTTGTCACCAGCTGGTCATCCTCAGAAGTCTGATCGGTTTCCAGGTTGGAATGAGGAAGTGTTTCCAAGGGTGCTCAGACTTCATTAATGTGTCACGGCTTCATCTGCCATTTCTCACGGAGAGGAGCAGCCCGGAGTAACTTGTCAGAAGCACTGTCTGCATAATCTGCTTATGGCTTGTGTGATCAAGGAACATATGTCTAATAAACATGGTTATAAACAAACATGTCATCAATATTCCTGCCTGCCAAGCCCACCTCAGAAGAGATCGTGGTGTGTCAGGCTGGATATAACAGGTTGACTTCAGCGCAGAAAGACAGAAGTGCAGATGTGCTTGTGCCCAGATTCAGCACGCTTTTGGTTAATACCCACATCTGCAACCTGAAAAGCCCGGGCTGCAGTTTAAGGACCTGCATTATCCATAAAGCCGGTAAGGATTATAGACATCCATGACTACATTTACTCAGAAGTAAACTAATACATTGAAAAGAAAGAGAGAGAACATTTTAGAAGGGAAAATCTGAAAACTATACCACCCCTGTTATAGGTTCTTTCTGTACTCTAAAAAAACTCTGACATTTTCCAGGTGGTATTTTTGCTGCTAAAGGCAGCTGTTCATAGAGCTTAACAGTTTAATTCTTGGTGTCCAGTGTGATACCTGCAGGCTTTTGTTTTTTTCTTTCTGTGAACCAAAAGTTATCTCTTTTTACTAGATTATTCTTTTCTAAATACATTTTTAAAAGCACAAAGAAGTATTTATTGCATGGTATGAGTAAGAAGGGATCAGTAAAATTTAAGGGCATATTTCAAACTGCACTGAAATCAACCATAAAACTCCCATTGACTTCAACAGGTCATGGACCAGATATTAATGGAAGTTGACATTAGGCAGAACACCTGCATAGACACTATTATGCACAAGCAGGTGCTCTGCCTTGCTTCTAGCTGGTATTTAACTTCTGGAACGCATGTCTTTTGTTGATAAAAGCTTTATACTTTAAAAGGTTGGTTCATTTTCAAGTTTGGATGTTGCACTTGTCAAGTATAGATAACAAAGATTCTTGCTGTTGAGCTTTATTAATATACTCTCCTGCATAGAACTACATAATCATCCCCTTTCTAAATTGGCATGTTTACTGGAAGTGACAATGAGTTGGTAGAGTGCAGAAATGCTATTAAGCATAGTATTGGTACATTGGCTTAAAGATCTGGATCTAAGAAATATTGGGGGAGGGAGTGGAAGAGTAGCCTGAATTGTAATATTAGTGTTTAGACCAAAGGAAGCAAAAGGTTATTGCAGCTCACCTGCTGTCGTATATGATAGGAGATCTCTTGTGATTTATGCTTCCTACAGTACTGCAAAGAATATATACATTGGAACAGAGTTATCTTGAGTTGTCCATTCCTAATTTAAACTGATTGCCTCTGGTCCTTCCTTTATAGGGGTGAGCTGGGGTTTGCATCATACAGCCTCGGGCTTTCTTGAGCAAGGGGAACAGTAGAACATGCTTGATCATACAGTACCAATGCTTGTTTGACTGGTTTTGTACAGATGACCACCTGGATGAGCCGTGCAGCTCAGCACATAGTGTTGATCTGCTTCTTTGACCACTGGCATGAAAAGGGCTAGTAAAAATCTGTGGTGGTTTTTGTTTGTTTATTTGTTTGAGGTTTCTTTGGGGTTTTTTTCTCCTTTTATAACTTGCATTCTGTGGGGCTCTGCAGAGAGTGCACTACAGAGAGCACAGTGCTTCACTTTGCAGTCTCCAAGGCAAAAACTATAGTTTAGTACAATTTTTGATTTTACTAAACTATTGCAAAGTGTAAGTAGACATCAAGTGGTACATTTTCTATACTCTATCCAATTGTACAAAATACAATATTTAAGAGTCCTATAATGGACAGCTGCCAGAAAGCAGATATTGATACCTGTCTGATGAGTTCTCTCCTGAAAATAGTGCTGTTTTCACATTGCCTCTTGTTCCCCTCTGGTCCCTTACAAAGCCAGCTCACAGAAATGTAAGCACTTCAGGCTTAAAGACTTTAAGATTCAATGCAACGACTCCTTTCTGTTACTTTCAAAATAGATCTGGGGAAAAAAAAGGTCTTATTGCTTAAAGTGCTGCCTGCCCCTCCCATGCTCACTGCTGAGGGCCTGTGACCTAACGGTTTGCCTTGGCAGGTTTTCCACTCCCCTGCTGCTTCTCCCCCTGCAGTGGCTCATTTTGGAGCCCATGCAGTTGCATATGTTGCTAAAAACCACAGCTGCTCTGCAACTACTGTAAGCTCCAGCTATTGATTTAGATTCTCCAATTTTTATGTGTTGAAAGACAAAATGGTTATTTAAAAAGGCATTTGTGTGGAACCTGGAGTCAGCCAGGACCTTAAGGCACAACAGCTTCAACTTCTCTGCATGGATGATGTGACAAAGTGCTCAAAGCAGTTCCCAGTCTCTTGTCCTTGTTTTATTATAACACACAAAGAGTGCCCACAAAAGCCACTCTATCACTCCCCTTCTCAGCTGGACAAGGGAGAGAAAATATAACAAAAGGCATGTGGATTGAGATAAGGGCAGGGAGCGATTACTCACCAGGTACCATCATGGACAAAACAGACTTGACTGGAGAAAATTAAGTTGTTACCAATCAAATCAGAGTATGGTGATGAGATATCAAATCAAATCTTAAAACGACCTTCCCCCCACCCTTCCATTTTTCACAGGCTTAACTTCACTCCTGAATTCTCTACCTCTTCCCCTTCAGAGGTGCAGAGAAATAAGGAAAAAAGCTGTAGTCAGTTCATCACGTTTTTGCTGCTCCTCCCTTCCCAGGGAAGGAACTCCTTCCCCTGCTCCAGAGTCAGGGTTCCTTCCATGGGAGACACTCCTCCACAAAATTCTCCAAAGTGAATGCTTTCCACAGGCTGCAGTTCCTTACTGCTCCAGCATGAGTCCCTTTCCACGGGATGAAGTCCTTCTGGAACAGACTGCTTCAGCATGAGTCCCCTGAGGGGTTACAGGTCTAACCAGCAAACCTGTCCCAGTGTGGACTCCTCTCTCCACAGTTCCTGCTCCAGCATGGGCTTCCTGTGGGGTCACAGTCTCCTTCAGGCATTTATCTGCTCCAGTGTTTGCCCTCTAGGGGCTGCAGGTGGACAGCCCGCCTCACCATGCTCTTTGTTGCACGCTGCAGGGGAATCTCTGATCTGGCACCTGGAGCACATCCTCACTCTCCTTCTTCACTGACCTTGATGTCTGTAGAGATGTTTCTCTCACATACTCTCACTCCTCTCATCGCTGGCTGCAATTGCTTTTGCACAGTAACTTTTTCCCCTTCTTAAATATGTTAGCCCAGAGGCACTATCACCATCACCGATGGGCTCAGACTTGGACAGTGACAGGTCTGTCTTGGACTCTGACATTGACTCTGTCAGACACGAGGATAACTTCTTGCAGCTTCTCACAGCAGCCAGCCTACAGATTTTCCATGTAATCTCCAGTGAGATTATTTAACAAAATTCTTACTTTGCAAATGGAAAATGCTGTGCTCTTAGGGACAGCTGGGTGTACTTTTACTCAGTTGAAATCTGATGATGCCACTGGAAGGACTAGCATGTAGAGATGCAGCATACTCAAGTTATTTGAAAATTTCAGTTGCATACAGTGAATATCGATGCTACAAGAAATGGAAATATTTGTTATTATCATATGAGAAATTGTATTTTGAAATTAATATTGCCAAACCAATTTTACTGTGAATTTTATTACAGTAAGTTAAATTATGAGTCTGGTAATAAACTGCAAAGTACATTTGATTTGTTTTAAATCTGCAAGCAAAAAGAAAGAAGATCCAATTTCTTTCAAACTGAGTTTTCAAGGTGTAACTGTTTTTAATTAGGGGAGCTATTTACTGCAAATTATTTGTACTGCTTAGAGGTAGAATTAGAGGTATCTATCTAAAGGTAGAATAGGTTCTAGTGTGGATATTGCTTGCCATAGATATGTGAATAGACTACTATACTTTTTCCAAGGATGGAATAAAGTACAGCTCAGGAACAGCTTTCACCATTGAGTTAAGTTAGAGAATGAAGAAAGGAACTGACATCTCCAACTACCAATTTCTCCATACTGAATATAACTATTCTGTACTTTGGGAGAGTTACTAACTTGTCATGGGATGTGTATTGTACATTAGCAGCCCTATGCATGCCCATGTTGCAACTTACGTTGCATCCACACTGGAATCCTGTTGTGCCTAGTAGTTGGGAGTTTATGGTGTGCAGCTTTTGCAGCTGAGGTTATGGGTGCAATATGAGATTCGGAGCGTGTCTTTGAACAAAATGGGGTTTGTATGCATTGCTGAATTCACTGTTGAATTTTCTGCCATGGGAATTATGGTGCGAGCATGTTTTGGGGAATTGACAAAGGAAACTTGTCTCGTTCGGCAGTTTGGCACTTCAGTGTTAATACTGAAGGGACAGTTTTTTGATTTGGGATGGAACATGTGTTTTCTAAGTCACTGTGCTTTCAAGTTCTACAGATGATCTGTCACATATTCTGTGCCATTGCACACACTTGACAGTCTCTGTTTTGAGCTGTAGCACAATATTAGTGAAATGCAGTCAAAGTCTCCTTAGGGAGGCTGTTTGTACATATACAAATGGCACTATTGGTAACTATAAGAGGAATTCAAGAAAGCTAAAAGGGATGGTAATTTAGAGGACAATATCTCCTGTGTAGCTAAAACACTATAATGGATTCCTTCCTTTTTTCCCCACTTATTACTCTCTACCTGGAACAAAGAGGACTCATGAATAGCTGCCTTCTCCCCTTGCTTTCCTGATAAAAGAAATTAATTAGGAAAATCTGGTTCTTTGCAGAAGAGAAATTCTGCTGTTTATAAAGATTTGTCTTAGCAGTGTGAAATAACATCATGCATTAATAAAAGATGTATCCAGCTCTTAGCAGGAGAACACTTACTGCTCAGTGCTTTCCAGTATAGTCTCTTTAGATGTGCATTCTCACTGAATGCTGCTCTCATGGGATTTATTTTATTTTTGTGTAGCCCATTGTTTCCCTATAACCCTGTAGCTCAGGTGTCACAATGACTGACGTTGGCTGTTTGGCCTGCAAATGACTTCTGGAAAAGTTAGTAAATCTGTGAATTGCCTGGGTTTCTGTAACTTGAAGACAAAGTGGCTTCTAATCATATCACAGAGTAGACAGAAGAAACTATTTAAACCAGGGTTTGACTATCAGTCACTTGCAGATTTTCACTACACCTGAGAAACAGTGCGGACTAGGGGTGCTTTAAAAGTAATTAGCATGTATTCAGTTAATGATTTCTCACTCTGGCATTTTTTTGGAAAAAGAAATAAAAAACTTGTTTCGCATACTTTTAGTTCTCAGCTCTAGTCCATCAGGAATTTTAAACAAGCACATTAGAACTAATGTTATTACAAGATATGTTGTTGATTAGTTTTTAATTAGGAAAAGTATGTTGAATACACAAGTATAATTACAGATTTTTTTTTAATAAACCAGCAATTACTGGAAAAAATGTTACTGACTCAGGAGCTTTATTTATAAATATAAATTTTCAGTGATGTCAATACAAATATAAAATGATAGATCCTCAGTATCCATCTTTATCACACCACTGCTGTTGTCTTAATTATGAATCTTCAACTGGCATGAGATGTACATCCACACAGTAAGTGTCCTAGAAAAAGCAGTGAGAAGGCTAATGAGCATGTTGTCAGTTTTGCTTATGTTTTTTGGGGGGGAGGGGGCAGAAATTCTTATGATCAAGTGGAACTTGAAAGCTTGGTAAATAAATTGATACTTTGGGTGAGTTGAAGACTTCACTAGACAGAAGATGTTTTAAGGGGTGGGCCTGTGCTGGAAATTCCTGTGAGAGAGGTTTTGGGAGGACGTGAGAAACACAAACTGAATGTGGTATGCTGAAGATACTGAAAGATAAGCTGCTCAAGATGCACACAATATTAGTGCAATGCTTTTTTGTTTTTTTCCTGAATGACAATAAAGACGTCAGAATATTGCAGACTCAGGAGAAAAATATATGCGTGTGTGCCTATGATTCTGGCTACTTGCCAGATACTTGAAATAATGTGTTAGATACATGAATTTCTATGGCTCTTCTCTGCACTCCCCTTGCCTGCTTCCATCCCCTCTTCATTAAATTGCTGAAGAGACTATCTTTTACCTATAGTATCTGTGAGAGACAGACTGTGGAAAAAAAATTTAGTTCACTGCCTCTGGAAAGCTGATAGTCTGCAGCTTAAGTCTAAATTGTCTTAATGGGTTTTATACTGCTAGATAGCAGGCATTCTGCTCTATGACAACTCTACTTTGGAAATTCACTGAACAGACCTAATGGAAATGGATATAAAGTTTAGTGATTGTTAAACTGTGATGCTGAGAGACAGCACCCTTGAGGTAAAGTCCTCCAAATGAACTGCAACTGCAGAACAGTTGCAGATAAGGAAATTTGTCATACAACCACTAGGATCTGACATTGCTCCTGACTGGCAGAAGAGAAGATAAAAACATTTTGTGGATTCCTACAGTCAGAAGCAGAATTTCCCAGTTTAGAGTGAATCTAAAGTCCTTTTTTGTGTGTGTTTTATCTTTGTAAATACTTGATTATATTGATGTGCAAAGAAGCCTATTAAAGAGGTCATATTAAATACTCATAACTCTTGCAGTAAACAGTGACAGATCCTTTGTTACAATGTCTATTTTTTTTTTCTTAAGAGAATATGTCAGTGTCTTTATTTAATTTACTTGTTTGAGAATTTCAGCAAGGATATCAGAGATTCTCCCTGACCTTGTCACAATGTTGTCCTTCACTTTGCGATGCATTATGGAAGGTGTGATAGGATGCAAATTTCAGGAGTCTAAAGCTGTAACTAGGGACACTTTTTACTTTTCAAGTTTATACTAGGCTTAATTGAGTGCCAAGCCAGGGTTATGCACTTGAGCTGCACAGCTCAAAAAGTTTGGCTTCACAGGCAGATGGGGACTGCTGACTTTGTTCAGCAGCTCCTTTTAGAGCAGAGCAGGAACTTTTTACCAGCCTCAAAATTAAGAATTCATAAGCTGGCATGTTACAGATGTCATTTTATAGCATGTGGAAATCTGTGTGGAAAGGTATGCATTTCAGTAGGTTTACTAGTAAACTCTGATATGAAGACCCTTCATTAAAACTCTTTCCTTTAGACACCAGATGCTCTGAAATCTGCAAAACTGAATTTGGATTTAGGTGGATCCATTCTGTATGGAAGCATAATTCATGATGTTACTGTGAAGATGAAGAAGGGGATGTCTGGTTTTTTTGAGAGTTTTACAGTCGTAGTAGTGTTCAAAGAGGACTTGCATGACACTGGGAGTTCTATCTCTGAGATACCATCATGATAAATAACTAAATAAGATGTCTTGGTGAGTAGAGTCCTTTGTAATGCAGTCCCTTTAGAAAACAATAGATCAGACTCCTAGCTGAGTTCTCCAGTATTGTTCCATGGCTTGAATATAAATATATGCATATATATATATTTAATAACTTCTGAGATTTTGCTCTGTATTTCTAGGAAGTTCTTCACTGAAGTGCATCAAGGTGATCTGGGAGCATTGCTATAGAGCAGGTTGTTGGTTGAAAGGATCTTTGTGTGCTTCAAGTTGTGGTTATAGAATAGTCCTTTTTCTTTTACATTTTGAAGTGTTTGGGGTTTTTTTTTCTGTTTGAGAAGAGGTCTAAGAAATTGGGTGCTTTATCTCAAATTGGAACTGTCCTAGATGAAATCTCAACACTTACTTTTATATGCTCTACATTAATATGTTTCTGACTATGAAATAAAATGCATCATCTCAACAGAATAGCTTCTTTTTTACTGCTATTTCACTCTGCAGAGCATCTTCTGCAATATGTTTAACTTCCCAGTAGCAATTCAGTTCAGTTAATATACTACAAATGCAGAACTTATATTAAATCTACAAAATGACTGCTCACCCAAAAATGATCTCACTAAAGAAACTCTCCTAAAATCTTTTAACATATCCTAATAAAAGTATGTAACAGCTTTAGAAAGTTTTAAAGAAATGCTGTAGAACTGCAAAGTATTTCCAGAATCTATTTTATCGCACTTCTTAGGTAATCAAGGTATGAAGGCAGTTGCTGTCAAGCTGTAGCTGTGAGAGGCACAGCTTAAGGAGAGCGCAGCTGGGTGGTAGAGCAGCTGAACTGAACTTTTTCTAGACCTCCTCCACAGTGTAATTGTCCCATCCAGGGCTGATGCCACTATCCCACCACATGTCTGCTGGAACGTGCCTCTGCCTCTCACTCTCCCACACCACCAGGTAGGCAGGAGAAGTACAGGCTTCTCTTGTGGAGTTCCCCAAGCACTGTGTTTTGAGGCACTGCCTAGAGTAGACAGGCTGCAGTGCCATAGTTTTGGGGACTGTTGCTTCCATGGAAACAACACATCTTTTGTGCTCTTGCTCTGAGGAAGCTGCTTCATGAGACACGATTAAAAGAATATGCTTACTTAAAAGCATAGATTTGAAGTACTAAAGCTACACAAAAAAGAAAATGGTAAAATGCATTAAGATTATATTTAATAAGGATTTATCTCAGCTTTCAAGGCTGTTGTGTCCTGGGGAAATTAGAACTATGTCTTTCCTGCTTCTCTTCTGAAACATTCTTAAAAAGAGGTTTGTAGAAAAGTCTAACTGGATGATCTGCTGGTCTTTAGTCCCAGATGAAAAGGCTTCACTGTTTTCTTTATCTACCTCCCCTTCCTACCGGCACTAGAACATGGCTTGCTATGTTGTTTTCTTCTCTTTTCCTTCTCAAGGTCTCTTGAAATATGTATGCTTAATTTATATGTTTCCAGCTTGGCAACTATTTGGGATTTTTTGCCTATTTATTTGAGGCCTTTTCAGGTATAGCAGTAGGATTTTTATAGATTTTGTTAAAGTTTTTGTTTACTACACATGCTTCTTAGGCACTGCTGAAATTAATTTATTTTCTGCAATATGTATGCATAAATTACATCTTGATTTTTCAGTTAATGAGGAGAAAAAAACCCACGCACTTCTTCATTTTAAGTAACTTTCAGGAGACTTGTCAGACTGAGTGGTGTCTTATACGTTGGGATGCTCATGCATTTGTTACTCATGAAGAAATATAACTTCCAAGTTTGCTCATTCTCCTGTTGCACTGAGCCCTTTCAGTTGAAAGCCAGACTAGTCGAGCTAGATCTCCAGTACCAGACTTTTCTGGCAAAGCATGCAAAGAATGGCATTTATCCATACCATGGTGAAAGAAACAAGAAAAATAGGCAAGATTATGAGTGTGATTATCTCTTTAAGTCTGGAAAGTCTGATTGCCTCCCAGTAGCATCTTTAATGATAAAGCAGCTGGCTGACTCTTGTACAAAGTTTCATTGGCTCCTATTTGAGTATGGAAGAATTTCTCTACATTTTCGGTAGCCCCGTTAGGAGATCATCATGAATGAAGAAGGAGTATTTTTATAATCATCTTGGCTTCACTGAAATTTTGGGTAAATAGAACATGCATGATATTTTCTTCAGTTCACTTTTCTGTGTCTCATTTATTTAGCTGCTATATATATTATTTTTTTATAGCTGCCTGTTGTGTAATTCTGGATGTCTGGCATCTGTAAGACTTGCTTTTGCAATAATTAGCATTAAATGATGCAGAAAATTGTTGACCAGACTTAAAATAATTTTATAAACCTCTTATGATAACTGAATTATCAACATATCTTTCCTTACAGAGAAACTTCAGCTTTAGTTAGTATCACTTAATCTAAATAAGGTTGTAAAGACAGATGAAATAATGTGTACATATTAATGATTTATTTAAAAATCACCTGCCTTGTGTATGTTTTCGTCATGTAAAACTAGATGATGGAGAAAAGAAAGATGCATTCTTTTTTCAGCATTGGGCAGACTGAATCATACAGGAGTTTTTCAAAACACTGGTATCTCTAAGTTTCAGTTAGAACACCTGGTATTCTACAAACCTTCCAGGCACACAGAGGGCTCTCATTGCTCCTTCTAAGGATATTTTTTAATCCTAGATTACGGTGACAAGCAAGGATTAAGAAATTAGTTTGGCAGAATGATCTTTTTTACCTGTTTCCTAATCTCATTTGAGAGAACACAGAATATAAACTTATAGGTCTACTTTCAATTTTTTTTAACCAAAAGATTTAAAAATTTTCTGGAGAGTATTGCAAAATGGTTATTGACTATTCTGGCTCAGGAATGAAACTTCAGTGATGGAGCCCTGTGAGAAAAGGGAAAAAAGCTTGTTGAGCATGGCTTTTTGTGTTTTTATTTTTTTGTTGTTTTCTTTGTTTGTTTGGTTGCTTTGGTTTTTTGTTTGGTTGGTTTTGTGTGTGTGTCTTTGGGGAGGTTTTTTGGTTTTGGGTGGGTTTTTTTGTTTGTGTTGGTCGGTTTTTTTGGGCTTTGTTGTTTGGGTTTTTTTTAAGTCTTCTGCTTCCAAGGATACCGTTGGTTCATTCAACCCTCCATCTGTAAACTGCTTGGCATGGGGGATTTTCATAAACATAGAATTGAGAGCAGGGAAAAGACAGATTTGATCCTCCTACACACAGTGACATTCTTTTCCATGAGGGAATATATTTACTCCTCTGGCCTCAGCGGGGGCAAGATGCTGGTGTGTTTGTGGCAGTGGAGGTGGTGATATTTGAGTTGGTGGTGTAGTTATCCACACATACTTCTAAGTATCTGCTGATCTTAAAATGTGTTGTTCACCTACAAAGTTGTCACTGGTGGGCACGTGTGTAAGTGCCTCTGCAGCTTGCTGAGGAGTAGGAGGGATGTGTGAGCACAAATGGACTGCATTCCCAAAAGGTAGAGATCAAGGAAGCAGGTGAGGCAGTCACGTGGTCATCTGCTTAATATGGTACAACTGAATTTTCAACTGTTGCAGTAAAATAATCAATTGTCACGGTTTTAGAAAACATAGAGCATTATTTTGTACTCAGTTTTCTTCCAAGTAAAATTATTTTGTGACTATTTGAATTACACATTTAAAACATTTTTCAGTAACCTCTAAAACCCAAAAGTTCTATTAGGGAAAAAAAAAATTAGCTCCAAGAAAGTACAGACACCCCTGACTAAATGCAGACATCCTGAAATGAACAAGGAAGGAAAAAAACACCCCACAAAATCTATTGGAGAAATGTAGAGCACTGTAAATAATCTCAGACAAATACAACTGTAATGGAATAACCTTATCCTGACTCAGTCCACTAATCCATATTTATTCATGTAACAAATAGAGTTCAGAAACTCAAATTTAATTTGTATCTTGTTGCCAGAATGCATATGAAAAGACTGCTAAATTTGCTTATATAAAAATTCCATTTCATACCTTTTCATCAGAAGTAATAAATAGTTGTTCCCTCTCTATTTTGTATTAGTGTAAAGAAACTAAATTATTTTCAGATTCATTCCTATTTAAAGTTTTGCATAAGTAGAGTTCTTCAAACTGTATTATAATTTCTGTTCAAACCATGGGGTAAAGAATCACATATATATATATATATATATATATATATGTATATATATATATACATACACAAATTGAATGGATTTCGTAGACAAGTATTACTATTTAGTCTAAATGTAAATGTATCATCCCCTTGTATCATATAATTGGCTGAAAAAAATGCCAGTTTCCCAGGACAGGTTATTTTATGCAACCCTGCAGAGGTATACACACTGCACATGTTAACTTGCTTGTGTCAGGCTGCCCTTGACAATGTAGTAGGAGCTTGGTTTCTTTCCTGATTAACTGGCTACAGATCACCTCAAGAAGAGGAATGAAGCCAGTTTCAGAGAAAATTAACACCGCTGCTTTCAGCTCCTGGTATTCAGTCAGATAATTACTGATGTTTGTCATTAAATTTGGGAAAATTTATGTTCCTTTTGACTTCATTTTTCAAATTTTTATTTTGCACTTTGTTTGAAATGTCAGATATCTGCAAATGGTTTTGTACTAATAATTAATTAAATCATAAAGCCAGTCAAAGCTGTGTAGCCTTTTCAGTAAAAGCAATTGTTTATTCCAGCTGTGTTCTCCAGAGCAGTCTTTCAAAATTAGTATTGGAATATTTTATTCTATATTGCCATGTTTAACTGTCTTTCATTAGTCCTCATTTCTGTTCTTTTATATTCCCTTTCTCTTTGTTTCAATTATTTTTCTTGTTAGTACTTTCTGCTTTCCAGATTGTTTAATGAAAGCTAAATTATCCAAAACATATAAAGATTTAGAACTTCAAATTAAATGCCATAATGTGTCCATTGTACATTTTTGTCATATTACTTAAAATATGCGAACAGAAAAGATCACAGATGAAATTACAAATTTTAGTCCTGATTTCATTAATATATGGCTACTAGAAATAAAAATATCTTTATATATAGTGTAAAGATTGGAGTGATGCATACCTTGGCATACTTGGGGACTGAGGAGACCCTGGATCAAAAAAGGCTAACTCAGTTGGGGTGTTGTTTCAGCTAAACTCAGTCTCTCTGAAATACACTAGAAAATTTAAGACATCAGCAGATACCACGTGAATGAGGATTGTGGAAAATATCTTTCCATTAATCTTACAGAACCACTGCATATGAAGTTCATCAGGGTATCTAAACCCCAGTATTATATAGCAACATTCGTTTGGATTTTGACATATAAATAGTGGGCCATGTCAACATTGAAGTTTGGCATTTATCTGCCCTGCCCAAGGTAGCTGAAATTGAGATACCTATACCCATGTTAATTTTTTTTCTGTTTCTTGGGGTTTTTTTGGAAAGAGATCGCCACTTCTTCATGGCTGATTCTCTCCTAGGATATAGGTGTCTAAGACTGGCTGGATGAGATGCAGTGATAATCTTTCATTCTCTACAGATAGCTAACTTAAAAATGAAGCCCTTGTGAGCTGACAAAGGGGAATACAGGCAGTCCTTTCTAAAATGTTAGATTTCTGTAAGACAGCTTGCACAGGGCACCCAAAAGTGAGAGAATTTGCTTGTTTTGAATGTGATGTAGCAAGAAGCACATGTAATACTGATATATATAGAAAGTCAAGAGAATTTTAAAGCTAGAATCTAAAAACTAAGAAAGCTAAGCCTGTGCATTTTCAACTGAGAAGCACCAAGTTTTCCACGTTTAGTTGGGTTTTGGCTACTGTGCTTCATGTGTGTGTAATTCATGTGCTGTTGCTGCTTTTGTCATCTTTGCCCTTCTGCAAGGAAAACAACTAACCACTTTTTGTCATGTTTATTAAACTTCTAGTGTTTCTTTTTCTATCCGCACTGCTAAGGTTCCCATCTGTGTACTTTCACGCACAGAAACCTGAGACGCATCAGATAAAGTAGTCTGCAGAGATTATTTCGATTCCCTGCAAACATACAGGGTCTAATTCCAACATACTCTTTATGCAGTCCTTCCACTGATTGTCATCTTAAATAAAAAGTACACAGAATTAAGATGAAATAATGTGGCTTATCATGCCTCAGCTTGATCAGTCAGTTTAAATAGTTAGTGGGTAGCTTATAGGAGATGATGTAAAGAAAAATTTTATAGCATGTTTTGTTAGTTATGATTAAGATGGAAACATTCGAAGCAGCGTGGGGACTCTAATGATGTGCAGAGATAGATACTTTGAGCTTCCTTATCACAAATGTATTCATGTATCCATGCTTTGCTGACCTGTATGGATTATTTGAGGACTTGTAAAATATAGGCACAAAATTGAGGCTACAAAAGTTTGCATACAGATACTTCTGGGGACAGTAAAAGATTGGCTGGGAATTTGTCATGAGCTATTCATTTCCAGAGTACTTGTCCTGTCGATGTAGAACTCATACTTGAGATCAGCAAGTATATGGCAATCCAAATAACTAAGGTTTCAAATTTCAAACATTCAATTATTTTGCTGCATTTTATCATATCAGCATTGGTTATTAAAAGTCTATTATGCAGCTTATGAGAATCATGACATGGTCAAGTGCTAATCATTACTAAGACTGTGGCTTCAGATCACACAGCTTTGAATGTCATGTTTGGAAGTTTTCTGAGTTGCAAGTTATCATTTTGCAAAATTGTGCAAAATTGTGCAAAATTGTTTCTGCCTGTGATACAGGTCAAATGATAGCCACATCATAAATCACATTCCATTCACAAATGGAGTTGAGTTGTATATGTAGTTGGTTGCTAATCTGTGAGTGATGGAGGAGGTGATAAAGAGGTAAAGAGGCAGCAGAGACTAAAAAAAGTTTCTTACAATAAGTTTTCAGCTGTATCAGTAACAGATTGCAGATGAGACCAGCATACTTTTCAGTGCTGCAAAACTGATATGTGATGGGAGAGATCTGTTGATCTTTGCTTGATCTTCATGGGCTCCTCTCTGCCTTTACAGTACGGTGTAGGCTACGTAAAGTATTGGTGAAAACCAGGTTTCAAGTGGCATAAATTGATTTCACTATTTTGGTGTTGGCTAAACTACAGAGACTCAGACCAGCTGTTGAAACTATCTGGATCCTTAACTGATACAATTTGTCATTTACAGGTGAGTTTGAAAGAGAGAAACTCAGCCTGGTTCCAGGGTTTTCCATGTACCCATAAACATGTGCATGCAGGTATGCATACAAGCATGGAATGATTTTGAGTTGATACGTATTTACTGTTGACTCACAAAGTCAGCAAATTTAGTGTGATTGAGACAGCTTATTACTTTCTTGTATTGCTGTAGTAATGTTCTCAGTAATGGCATATGAGGGCTGATTTCCTAATGTGTAGTTTAACTTAGTTAAGTTTACTTTTCAGAGCTAATTCATCTATTGCTGGCAAATAGAATTTTTTCCTGCTTTGACACACTTCAAAATACATTTTTCATATACTCCCCCGTAGCTGGAGATAAGATACACAGAAAAAGTGAATTGAGATGAAAAACATTTACCTTTTTTGTCACTGGCTGAAAGAAATGATCCTGCAGCAGCTGTCTCATCATCAGAACATTTGTTTCCCATTGAGATTTCTATTGACCTCCACCAAAGCTTTGTTTGCAGTGAGAGCAATGAGCTTTCAGCACATTGTTTGGTTCCACCACAGGTCCTGCAAACAAAAAGATTGCTTAGGTCTCAGACCTGACCAGGAAAGGCATTAATGCCAGCACACTGCCAAAAGCTAAAAGCAATGGGATTGTTTATGCTTTGGAAGGATCTCATTTTGTGAATTTACTGCATGGACTCCCTGTTTATTTCGTTTTCCTTTCTTGTGGTGTTGTAGCATTTTATTTCTCTGTCTAGCTTTCCTTTCTGAAGTCAGATTCCTTTGTGAGGATCAGACAACTGCTGTCAGATTTCTCACTTTCTGCAGCTGATTTTTATTCAATTAGGAACAGGTTTTGAGCAAGGCTGCATGGTCCAGTGGTAGAAAACAGACACTGACAAAGATTGCTCAGTTTTGTTGCAAGCCTTTGTGATAAGGTTGAGAAGGGTTAGATTCTGACTGACTGCCACATTGCTTTGGTTGTTTGGTTTGTAGCACTTAAAGCTTTTATTGTTTTGCTATTATGTCAGTGTGCTTTATAGGCAAAATATTTGAAATCCTGGGTCCAGGTTCTGGATCTAGACGTTCTGGCTAAAATGAGTTCCAAAGTTAGTGAATGAAGATCTTATTTACACTCCGAACTTGATTACTCAAGCCTTTGGTTCCCCCCTTGCAGCAAATCTGCCTTTCTTCCTCATCATCCCACCCCATGCTCTCTTTAGTGTCCCCAAAAAAGAGCACTGCTGGTGTAAAGGAAAGGTGAAACTATCAATACATGTTAAGAGTTGGACAGGCTGCAGGCTGCAGGAAAGTCCAAAGTCTTTGGTAACAGCCAGAAGAAACTGAGTCAGGAGATTTGCAGTCTGACCTACAGTTAGGCATTTTCCCCGGAGGACAGTAGGTGATGCTAACATATCCCAGGCCTCAGCTGGTGGTGCCTTAATGGCCGTGACTGCTCTCTTGGGCAGATGTAGGCAGTTGAGGTGTGGCTGATTTTGGCACCCTCTCGTCTCCTCAGCCTGTTGTGACACATAGAGAGAGATGTAACATCGACCAGGATTGGGGCTTTCTGCCTTTCTCTACATTCAGTGTATCTCTTTCATCAAACCTGTCCCCAAAAAGAGTTTTCCCTGCATTCATGCATCTCCTATTGGACAGTTAATATAACCCTGCACTCAACGGCAGCCCATGGGGGCTTGTCCTATGCTGCATGACACAGGTAGTTTCCAGAGGGAAATAAAAGATGTTTTACACCTCCTATGCTTTATGAAGATTACTGCAGAGGATAATTTGTGGCTTTAATTGCAAAGGAGATACAGGGTCTGTGAGGAGGTGTCAAAACTGTCCTGCCCGCAGGGCTCCTGAGTGACCAAGTAGCTTGAGAGTGGTCAGTGAAGGTGGCTTCTGTATGAAATGTGTTGACAAACTTTTTACAAAGGATAAAATTAGTGGACAACAAGTGAATGTGCTGCATTGGAAAAGTGCCACTGTGGCTTTTTCAAGGGGACAAAATACCTCAGAAATGGCCTGGCTTTCTCTGGAAGAAAAAAAGTAGTTGGTGAATCAGGGGATGAGCTCGACAAAATTATTGAGCACACTAGAAGCTATTAAAGCAATTGTCATGTGGGAAACCTTCTCATGGGTTAATAGCTTGTTATGAAGATTTGTTTTTTACTATTGACTTTTGTGTTTTTCTGCTGTCCATCTTTCTCTAGCAATGGCTACAGGTAGATACCAGGGTGAATGATTAGATTTTTGGGTCTAATGTAATACATCCATTCTTATGGTTTTGGTATCTGCACCATTTGAAACCTCGATGTTTGAAATCTTGCCTTATTTTCACCAAAGTGTAATACTTCTAATATCTGGAAATATTTTTGCCTGAACTGAAGTATCTGGTGGAGAGAAAAAGCTGATTTATTGTTTTAAATTGAGTGTAGGAGGCATAGAAAGCTTAGTTTTTATTAAGGAATGCTCTTTTACTGAGACATTAGTTAAGAAATTAAACTTTTTACTGCAGAAACTGAGAATACACACCCGCAATAATAATTAATATCCGTGTCAGTTGGAACACCACATTGAAGTAGAAAAAATTTAAGATTAAGACATTTCAGGCATGGTTAATGATTTTAATTCACTGGCAATTTTTTTCCAAGCATCACTGTAATTTTTTTGAGGGTAATTTTAAATAACCTAATGATCTAAATGACTTGCAATTCTGAGGTTTAGCATACATTACCACTGCTATTTAAAAAGCTTTTCAGAGACATTTTCAGATCTGGTTTGAATGTTATTGCAGTACAAGAATAATTTCTAATCCTTGTTGTTAAGAAATAACTGTTGAATTTTTAAACACCTTGTTAAAGATTTTAAAATAGGTTAGGAGGTCATCTAAGCTTTTCTTTTTTACACCCAGAGAGGTTATAGAAAACTCTTACCTAGCTGAAGAGACTAATAAATTAAAAGTATAACATCTGAATGTGCCGTGTGGGTGGATACCTAGTGCTTGTGTTGGTGGTAATCCCTGCAGGGACTAATTTATTTCAAAAGCAGTAGGTAGTTAAGGAAGCTGACTTTGACTAAAATTTATTTCAAGAATTCACTTTTGCTTCCCTTTAATGTATCCTACCAAATGCTAACACAGGGTTTGAAAAGTATTACCAGGACATTACAAACATGAAAGCTCTGTCAGTGTGAACAGTAAGATTGTTGATTAAATGCTGTGGTATTTGCAATGTGAGGTATAAGACAACCTTAAAGCTGACTGTACTAAACTTACTGCTGAGTATTTACTGAGCAAATTGAGTTCTGTTCCTTCAATATGAGCTGGCATAACTAATCTTGACTGAGGTTAAATTTACTTGAGCGGCGCTGCCCCGTTAGGAGCACTGTTTTGAGGACAGGTTGTGGAGGTGGATGCTGTGTTCTCATGATGAGCTTGATGTGCTGTCAAAATTCATCTAGATTTGGCTGCTAGCAAGCATTTTAAACCTAGAGCTGAGATCCACCTGTTCTCGGACTGTATAAGTGAGATACAAGCCAGTGTTTCCTCTGCCCCTCTCATGATATCCCTGGAAAGCACCAGTCCCATGAACATACGCAGTTTTAGGCCATAAACCAACAAAAGTTCACTTGCAAAGAGGACTTGTGCAGTCTGCTTTAATACAAAAATTACCACGTTCATGAAAAATGTCCTCTCTTGCTTAAATTTGAGAAAAGATTCTTATCGTCAGTACCTCTGCATTGCAGCCACACTGGATGTAGATGAAGGCATCTCAGTGGGTCTCCTCGGTGCTGACTGATGCAGAACACAAGAGGGACTTCTGAAATGAAAGTCATTAGTCTGGATGAAGAAGAGACTCTAAACCTGAACTGGAAGAAAAATAGTTTTAAAGGTTTGATTTTTCAATGATATTTCTATTCCAATTGAGGTTTTCAAGTCCTACTGCCTTGGATACCTGTTATTAGCTTTCCAAAACAGCCAAGCAACCCTTCCTGAGGGTTGAAGGCAGCTTGCACAGAGGGGTGACATTTTTCTCTGATAATATGGCAGTGCAGCATTTCTTAATGTCTACTGAAAATGATTAACGTCTGCTATCAAATACAGCAGTAGTAGCTGGAATTGTCCACTCTTCTCCCTTCCTTCTCAATACATGGAGAAGAATGTGATCTTGAGGGATTATATTTTATCCATGGATTCATTTTCTTTTTTTCAGTTCATGAAATAACAATGACAATAGTTGATGGTTGGATGAGGTAAAAATTTAGGATCACTGTTGGATTACTGAAGGAAGTGTTTTATGGAGATAATGTCACATATGTCAAATTTCCTGTGGCTCTTGTGGCTCCTGTGGGTAGACTAGAAAACCCTTTCATAAAATGTCAGTGACTTTGTAATATTAAAAACTGGGAAATACGAGTTATTGTCTTTCATGTGTTGTGATGGTTGTTTGCTTACAAAAGATGAAAACGGATATAAAAGGGGAACACATTCATATAACAGCATCCAGGGATATAACTTGTCTAAAGATCAGTGTCAAACAGAGTCTGCTCTCTACTCTTTCCACCAGGTAAACCAGTGCAAGGGTCCAGTAGGATTGCCAGGGAGGGGAGGCAGGCACAGGTCCTGCTCTGCTTGCTCCAAACATGGGGGCCCAGGGAGTTCCAGATTGGGTGGAGTCTGGATGAGTGGTTGAGGTAGGACAGTGTCTTTGGCAGTGAGCTTTTTGAAGGGAGCAAGTGTAAGGCTTGATGCAGATCTCTACGCATATTCAGGCTGTGATGTGGTGCAGGGTCACACAGGCCTCTGAAATAGGGGTAGAATTAGAGCAAAAGTCTCTAATGCATTTGTAATTGACCTATAGATGGAAATAGTTTCTGTGGTTTTCTTTCACTGACCCTTTTCTCAAAGCAAGACTTGAAAGGCCTTGCTGGCTGGATCTTCTTTCTGAGGTTATTTCTGGATGCAGGTACAAGTGAAATGTGAGTAGTATAGAAACCTGATGTGGAAAACCAGTGGAGAAAACAAGCCTGTCTAAGCCATGGGGATGATCACTTTGTGCAGGTTGGTTTTTCTGTGCTTTGTCACATTGCAAATACTGAAATGTCAAATTTTAGAACTTCAGTCATATTTTCACAATCTGTTTTTTGACAACACAAATCGCTATGTTTAAGAATTACACACACCTCTTTGCTGTATCTTGTGCTGCTAGTTTTTAAACAGTGAACACAAACCTGCTGGCTTCCCCTATTCCGTGCAATGCTGCGACTAACTAACTGATGAAATATCAACACCTAGAACATAATAATTCTTTTGTCCTAAACTGAACAATTTCTCTCTCATTTTATTTAATCTCTAGGGCAGCTGTTCTGGTGAGAGTCCTTCTTACAGTGTTAAATAGCATAAATGTCTGCTTACAAGAGCTGTTGCCCCATATTCTCACATAATATTAGCTGGCAGGCGATAACTGCTGTAGCTGTCTCGTGAGGGCTATAGTGACAAAGATAAACCTCAGGCTAATTTTCTGAACAGAATCAGTCAGCTTGAGTGAGTCTTCTTGTTTGAAAGTTAGGTAACAATGATAATAGCTGTAACCTTTTAAATTATGTAGTAAATAAAGAAGTTGATGCTTCCTCATATAGTTAGCTCTTAATTGTCATCTCCAGTGGCAGTGATGGGATATGCTGATGTTTATGATGCATATAGAGGTTGTTCCAAAATTTCTTTAGATGACAATCTGGAAAACCTACATTTGCTTACGCTGTGCAGAATAACATCTGGTTTTGTCTTTCTTGACAACAGGCACCAACTATATTTTATCATGACATAATTTCCCAGGGAGTAGGTATTGATGCATAAATTGCAAGGGGTTTTTTTTTTGGTGTGTGTTTTTTGTTCTCAGAATAAGAGATTTTCTATATTAAAAATAAGAAGCTGTGCTTAGAAGAAGTCAAAAGACAGGTAGACATGATCCACCATAGCCAGATGGAAGGCTTCAAGCTGGTCTCACTGCTCTTCTTGACCAGTGCCCAAATGGTTTAAATTAGCAGTTGTGTGCTTCTTGGTATTTATATGCTCTGGAATGAATGTGAAAGAGGGTTCAGGACACCTTTGTCCTCTATCATTGAGATGGGCTCCTGCAAACAGGCAAGTGTGTTCACTAGTATGTCAATAGAGGAGATTGTCAGCCAAGCCAGAATAACCATCTCAGCTAGTAAATCACAATTCACGCCTTAAAATGGTATTCTAGTGATGCCACCTACCCTTGAGAAAGAAGAGAGATGCCTTACTGGAAGTGTTGGTTTTGAGGTGAAGGCAATACTCATGTTTGATATGATAAATATTATTCTTGACTCATAATTTCCAGTGACGTCAGTATTCAGAACTGTCTCGTATAACTTTGTTCCTGCGAAGTACATATCAATGTGATGGATATGACATATTCATCATACTGCATGCTAACATACCAGACCAACACCTTAAATCATCACCTCAAAATATCCTTCCTATTGCAGGGGCAGACAGTGCTGAACTGGGTCTGAATCTGGGCTGGTGGCTATGTGCTTGTGACTGGTAACATCAAAGATATCCAACTAGAGCCTCTCTGGGTCTTGTCCAAAGCTCCTCCAAAATACAGACTTTTCTGAAGTAGTGACTAAGTTAAATCAAAATTTCATGGGAGCAGTTTTGTAACCATAATCCAGAATGTGATCCCAGTATAGAAATGCTCAGAAATTGGGAGAGGCAGATTGAAGTCCTGTTAATTGTAATCCTAATTTACTCTTCCCATTTCTAAGGGCTGGATAGGGAAAATTACTTTCTCTATGGTTGAGGAACCACATTACTTAAGACCTTGGTGTTCAGAACTCACATATTGGCTTTGCTGTGAACCAGTCAGAGTTTCAGAACACAGCCTCCCAATGAGATCAGTCAGAAAGCCCAGGGATGAAGCAGAAATACTGTGTAGCAATGCGACAAAAAACTTCCTGTACGCTTAGCTATTATTGTGTGGCAAGTCTGGGCTGCAGATTGTCATAACTGGGGCATTTTGCAACTTAATTTTGTCAGGAAACATAGTTTGCAGCAAATAAGTCACCAACTTTTGGGGCCTAAAATATGTAATTTAGTCCTATTAAATTTGTTTTCCTCATTTACAGCAGCACCACCAGCAAGCAAAACAGTGATTCTGTGCCATTAAAATTTCCCAGATGCAATCTTTGCCAAAGACTACACAGACGCTGCTAATAAGTCTCCCTGAGAGACTGCTTTGAACAGCAGAAAATGTGCTATATTTTCCGGATGTCCTCATAAGGCTGAATGTGAAATTAGACTTATTGTCTCAAAGCAAAGCATGCATTTAATGAGCCAATAAATAATAGACATCAGATGTCATACTAAACTACTGAGAAACATATATCACGTGCTTTTCATAGAAGGCTGGAAAAGACCTTTAAGATCCTTGAGTCCAACTGTTAAACCAGCACTGCCAAGCCACCGCTGAACCATGTGACTAAGTACCATATTTAGATACCTTTTTAATATTTTTAATAGCTCCAGGGAAGTGACTCAGCCACTTTCCTGGGCTCCCCACTTTTGTATATAATCCTATAGATTTGTTTATAATACTTTATATTTATTCTGCTGGATTCTTCCTCTGGACTGATCACAGATAAGCTATTAAATGAAAATGAATGAATGGTGCTCTTTAGTTTTGATCACCTAGAAGGTTCCTTCCTGAAAAGTCTTGACTTTCACCTCGGTGACTCCTTCTGTAGGTGGTCTTTAATGTACACCACAATACAATACAAATTAAATTCTGTTCCACTTAGAATCTATATTTTCCCTTTAACTACTTTTTTAATTACCTAGGTACTTTTGTTTCCAAGGGTGAAGTCATTGCAGTCAAACATGCTAAAAAGTCCCATCCTGTCTGAAAATGCTATTCTTCTGTAATATCTTTTTTCACCTGCAAGCAGTTGGAGGGCTCTGAAATAATTTTAAAAGCCTTGGGAAAGACTTTGAACTTAAAATAAAGCCTTCAGTGTAAAACAAAACAAAAAAACCCACTAACCCCCTAAAAAAACAAAAGAAAACCCACAGTTTTAATTGGTCCCACCGTAATGGTCAGTGAATGAAGGCATCATCTCTGTGTTCTTAAGACGGAAAATTCTAAGCTTCATTTTGTAGGTGATTTTATTTCAGTAGTGTTTCAGCTTCCAGAAGGTTTTCCTTTTTGATCCGTGTCTGAATTTGAGCTTGCGTGATGGACCATTTTTGATAAAATGGAGGGGAGGGGATCTCATGTGAATAGATCA
This sequence comes from Lepidothrix coronata, assembly GCF_001604755.1. Lineage (NCBI taxonomy): Eukaryota > Metazoa > Chordata > Aves > Passeriformes > Pipridae > Lepidothrix > Lepidothrix coronata. Next base: position 1,802,849 of record NW_016690343.1, on the reverse strand, counting down.
CTGAAGGGTTTTTTAGTTGTGGACAGTCTCTTAATTTTTTGCTGCATTTCAGAGGTGTGCTTTCTGTGCATTGAAGTCTGTCTCTAGCTGCGGTGCCTCCAAAAGTCTGAAGAGTTTGGTTTGACTCTCTGAAAAGATGCAATGCCTTTGCTAGCCTGACCCTCTTTCTTGAGATGTAATATTTCACATCGGAGGTTTTGCTGTGGCAAACTCTGTCACTTTAAAGTGATGCTAGAAATGATCTAAAAGTACAGAAGAACTGCAAAAAAAAAGAAGAGGCTTTTATCTTGAGATGAAATCTGGGCTAGCAATGCACTTTGTAATGATCACTCCTAATATCCAGTCCTTATCTGGAACACCTGGCTTTAAGAAGAGATTGCTTTAAAAGACAAAGCAAATGTTGAGCATTTCAGTTGATTAAAATTATGAAAGCAATGACACTGAAGTATGTATGGTACAGTTCTGCTACCATATTTTTTTTCCCTTTTGTGTCTGCAGGCGAAGTGTAACACCTGTTTCTGTGGTGCTGTTTAGTGTCACTGCTTTCCTAATAGACTTTATGGTTAAAGGGATTCAGGATCCAGAGGAGTGATAGTGGTAAGTGCTCTTCAACTTTGTGCAGTATTGTGAGCTGAGAAAGGCTTGCATACATTTCCCTACTAGCATTGCTTTCTGATGGAATAAAAGTCTTCATGTATGGAGGAAAAAACCCATCACCTCTATGATAAGGGCATATGGCTTAATTTCTCTAGAGATCTAAGCCTCCAAGAAAGGGAAATTTTCTTGGGTACTCACACAAGCACACTGGGAGGGTAGGGCACCTAGTCTGACCCAGTCCCTACCCTCAGACTGTCTCCTCTCAGGCAAGTGACTACCTACGTCCCCTGGATACTGCCTTTTAGATCAGTTCAAAAAGGATTCCATGTTGACACTGGCAGTGAAAAAATTGGAGAGGAAGCAGTTTGCATTACTCCTGTGCTATGTGTTTTGTCACAGCATAGGTGCCAACCCCAAAGCCAGGACTGATGGGAAGAATAGGGATGAAAAGCCTTCCCACTACAAATTTTGATCCATTCTCTAACCATGTATGGAAGGTGGATCCTGAACAGTACTTAGCTGCATATCAAGCATCACATAGATACTGTTTTGTTTAGTTGTTTTTGGTGCGTGTGAAAAAACGTCTCCAAATGACTTGGAGATATAAAGGATTTTAAAAAGCAATTTGTTGGGTAATTCACAAACAGTAAAAAGTGCTAAAATCACTAAAAACCCTCCATGTCTTCATAGTTTTCTGGCTCCAACAGTGGCCATTAAGCAAGTTTCAGCAACCTGGTATAATGTAGTAGTAAAGGATGCCATCCAGATTTCCCTGTGCTGAGACTTGTCATTTGTTTGGATACAGTTCACTTGCTGTTTGCAGTTGTGTTAGTAGCTCTGGATAAACAATAAAAAAGAATTTAAAGCTAGCATATTTATGCAGGTCTTGTCTAATCTGCCTCCTCTGCAGGGTGCATAGGAAGTTAGTGTAATAAAAACATCTATGAATAAGCAGTGCTTTGATACCAGAAATATTTTGGAGATGTGGATTTGTTTTCATACTAAAAGGCCATGTTGGTGAAGTAAACACTAGGAGAGTTTGTATTGACATCAGCCTTCTAATTTCTTTAGTCCAGACCATTATATTAAGCCCTACTTTTTTTAGAACAAATGTGAAAGAACATGGAAGTTACAGATATTAGGATTCCATTATCTATCTTAAAATGCATCCTTACCAGTTTATAAACAAAAAATTGAAGCCACAGCTGCTGAGTATCTGCATACTTCTATGGACCTCAGGTTCAATTGTACTGGCACTTTCAGTAGATCTGGTTTGAAGAGAAAAAAAAACGTGGATTTTCTTCCCTGCATCACATATAATCTCTGTTGCTTTCAGACTACCATTCAGTTCAGAGAATTGTTTTTAGGTGCAGGAAAGCTTCAACATTTATATGATGGAAGTGCTCCACAGCAGTGCTATGGATGATTTTATAATTTTATTTCTAAAAGAAATGTTATTGGAAAAAAAACCCAAACCAAAACAAAAAAAGTGAACAAAGTTGTAATTACTGAAGAAGTTCAAAAACAGACAAGTGAGAGGAAGACAACTAAGGAAGACAATTACTTGAGGTAGTTTCAGTATGGACATGTAGTAAGTATTTTGAATGCTTTGTAAGACAGAGGTAGCTTTAACCTGGTAATCTGGTAAAAATATCAAAATATGGTAAAAATTGTCAAGCTTCTAACTTGAATATATGTATTCACAAGCAACCTTGAAACCATGCAGTTGCAAAAAAGTATGAATAGAGCAGCCATACAGCTGGAAACGAGGTGTCTGCTTTCAGCCTAATGAGGATAATTAGAGTTTGACAACAGTATATGGTTATGAATAGAAATTACAGCAGCCTTAAAGTAAATATTTGGAGGAAAAAATGTAACTCTGTGGAAGTTTGGATATGAAATTGGAGCCCAGGTTGGTACTTCTCTCTGCTTCTGGTGACCTGGATAGAACCAACCTTTTTTAGCAGAATTACAAGTGAGAAGTATGATCAAAGCTAAGTGTGAGGGTTTCCTTGAGCCAGTATATACTGCTTCTCTTCTGTAATTACATTCTGATTTTCATGATTCTGATAATCTAAAAATAGTATAGGCAACCATGATTTAGAACTTTGAGCACTTTCCTGAAGTGATAGAACAAACCAGGAGAAAGTCCAACAAACAGTACAGAGAAAAGAGATTAAAAATCAATGCTTTATGCACTTGCATACAAGATAACATAGAAATTATGATAAAGTACTTCTCCAAGCTATCCTGTTTTGAATTAATTCCAAGGCCTTTTGGGTGTGGGGAGGGGGACCCTGGGAGACAAACTGAAAACAGGCAGATCTGAAAGCAGCAACGTGTACAGAATTTATTAAATAAATATTCTGTCTCCTGCCGGGGGGGATAATGTGTTTTGAGAAAGGAAATGTTAAGTGAACAAGAAGCATTTAAAATAGTTTGACTGGTACAGCAAAGTCATGATGGAGACAATAACCACAGGTACTCAGTGGTGCTTTCCACAGCACTCTAGAGAAGGTACAGAAAGAGATCAGGAAATTGGTTTATGGATAAGCCTTGCAAGAAAGACTTTGAGCTGCTTGGAGGTTTTAATTTAATGAGAGTGGTGTAAAATTTTGGAAGGAATGCTTTTTTTGAAGCACTGAGGTGTCTTTTATATTCAATATGCTAGAGTGACATGATCTATTTTTGCCCTAACCTTAGTAAATGAGCCTACTGTGACAGACAGCACTGAAGCTGTGGCTGTCTGGGGTTTTCAGCTTCAGATGTCATTATATCTGACATTGTCATGCGAGCACATTTTTGAGGAACAGCAAAAGAGTGCATTTTGCCTTCAGGAGAGCTGACCGAGTAAATGTGAAATGCTCTAGGGATTTTTCATTGGAATTCAGTAATGTGTTGGAAGTAAACAAAGAAATAAAGATAGTTTTAAAAATAGAGTGATAGGTAGGTCTGAACAAAATCGTAATATAATTTTATTTCAACAGGGAAAGCACAGCAATATCTAATTGGCAAAAATCTGAAATGGAGTAGTCAGTGATACATAGCAAAAGATTTTATGTTGTGAAGCTTTTACTGTGTTTTTAACCTCCCCTCCCAGCAAATAAAGAAAGTCCAAACAACAGACAAAATAAGACATTAAAAAAATCCAGTCTGGTAAGTAAAACAGTGTACTAAAATGTAAAGGAAGTGGTCAATGTACAGACCAATGAAGATGTCTATGCTGGATGGTGCTATAAGTCTTAGCTAACACAATGCTTTTCCACACCTAAAGAATCTGGATCATTGTTCATGGAAATGTAGGTGAGTATAAAGGAAAGAATATGTCTACCAGCATAGCTACAGAAAGTTGAAGTAATGAATTTGAAAACAAGCATTTTAGAAAAGGTAGTTTTTTTTGAAGCTGTCTTTGCTTTCTGCCTTTTTATGAAGGAAGCATGGCACAAATATGTTTTGAATACCCAGAGAGAAGTGAAAGTGGTTGGTTATAGGAAGGCTGCATGTCCCAAAGCAGTTTTCAGAGTTAAAAAAATGTAGATCCTTACTTAACACACTTTATGAAAATTGAGTCCTGCTCTGGGTGGGCCAATTCCAGGAATGCTAATGTAGCCAATCAGAGAGCTGGGTTGTCAAAATGTGTACAAACCTGCTTTTCTTTCCTTAGGAGTTCATGAGATTGAGCAGTTTAGGCTGGTTACCTTCAACCTTAATTGCTCTCCCTCTCTCTTTTTTTTTTTTTTGTACTTGAAAACTGATTAGGTTTT
>NW_016690343.1:1588999-1794480 GCF_001604755.1 Lepidothrix coronata | reverse complement strand
TTTTTTTTTTTTTTTTTCATTTATGAGAGCAATTGCCATCTAAAATGTGCAGCTATTTTGATTCTGATGAAGAAATTAGGGAAAGCAGGAACCAAGAAAAATTGTTACTTTAGAGTAAGAGGTCCAAGAAGATTATTATTGTCATCTCTTCATCTCACCATATGTTTTTTTCATCTCTCCTTCAGGCAGCCAGCTGATTTGTTTAAAATGAAAAATACTGTTTTTCTATGCTGCTTCCAAAGTACTGTTCGACTTCCTGGCTGATTTTGTAGGGAGACCTTAGGAGAACATAGTTCATGGGAATAGCTGTCAGGTGTGCCTCGCAGAGGTGTCTCTGCAGAAAGCACCATGTGGTCCTGCAATGCTAAGGCAATACTGTTTGCACGACAGGAGACTGAAAGGAGCCAGACCAGCCTGTGGTGATTAACTTGTGTCCTTGACTCTGTGTGCTCTAGAAATGTGAATCTGAGTGCTTAGCTTCTTCTCTCAAGGCACATCTCATTCAGTTGTTTGAGGTGCTGGGTGGTTTGAACTGATTTCATCCACTTTTTTCTAAGCTCACTCGGAGCTTGATTAATATTCCACTGTCCTAAACAGGAGCGGTTCCTTGCATAATGCAACAGCTGTGCCTTGTAGCCCTGGTACAAGCGCTGTGTGTTGAGACAGCTGGTCTTATACCCTATAAACCCAGTGCCAAGCACTGAACAGTTGTGCAGACTAAAGCAGCCCCAACAACCATCTCCTTGAGGAGCCTCTTGTCTGTTTCGACTGATGGTGTTTGTTGGAGCAGTTCACTGGTGGAGAATATGAATGAGAGGAAATGAAAAAAGGAGGAGGCTTCTGCAGAGGACTGAGTTGGCAAAGAATGCAGCAGGAAAAAAAGAAAGAGAAGATGAACAGTGGGGAAAGTGACTGAAAGAACAGGAACCAATTGAGTCATCAATTCCTGTCTCTCCATGGTGAGGTGAAAAGTTACATATCTGTAAGTAGATATGTGCATACATACTGATGTATGTACTAATAATTAAGAGACCATATCAAAAAGAAAAGGCAAATATAAAAAGCAGAATTAGAAAGGAGAATGTACTGGACAATGAAATAAAAGTTTCTCTTAGAATAAGAATAGTGTATATTAAAATTATTAAATACAAAAATTAGACTGTAGGACTTTACTTACTAAGAATGACTTAGAGAAGCAGACAATACCAAATGGTAAAAAGGAGGAGTGAATGAATACAGATGAAAACAAAATGTAGGTTACATGATCCATTAAAAAGATACTATAAAAATTTTCAGAGATATTTGCTTTTCAAATGGAATTAAACTGCACTAAATTGTTTTGATTTTAATAAGGAAAATTAAACCAGACTTTTTAAAATATTAGTATAGATTCCTATTGTACCTCTGGTCCTTTTAATCATCTTTCTAATGTAGCTTTTCCTTATTTGCCTGGTGATGAAATGAAAGCTTTTCTCATCTCTTTCTTTTTCTGAGGTATACCCGGTACACATAAGCTGGAATTAATTTAATGCAGGAAATTCAACTAGATGGCAGCTATTAGTATGTTAAGAAAGTAGATATAAAGTTGTTGTTGTTAAAGTCGGAACGGCCAAAGCGACACAGATATCAGACGTTGTCCAGGTGTAAGGTGATCAGGAAGCTGTTTATTGCTCTCAAGTGTTTCTTTTATACTCTTTGTACACTATCGTACCACAACACAATTGGTCAAAAGTCTCAAGCATAAAACACTGTATATACTTTAATTGGTAATACAGAAGACACTGCACACACTCTTATTGGTGACACTGAAGACACTGTGCATGCTGTGACATGCTATTGGTGACACTATACACATTTTGATTGGTGACCTTTGGTCTGGGCTGCATTACGTTTGTTCCGTCCGGCATTACAGTAAATATTTCCTAAAAGTTGTTTAAATTCCTTGTCACTAATTGCCAGGTTGCTGACAGGTTCTCTGTCAACCCCAACATAAAGTAAGTACAGCTTTTTTTTTTTTTTAATGAAAATATCTTGTTTTCTTGTACTAGGCATGGTTTTTAAAATGTCACATCTTTAAGCAGTGATTGCAATGTTTGAGATGACCTTGAATTCACTACATTACTACATATTTGACAACCGTCAAGAGGACTGTATTTACAGTGACAGTACTTCACACAGTTGTTCGTTTAGTTGCCAAGGCATCTTCTCAAAGGCTCTTTACTCAGTAGGTAAATGCATGAAGCCCTAATCTGCCACCAGTTCTGTATGTAATGAAAATGCTATTCTTTCTCCTAGATGAGTATATTCTCTCCTATAGAAATGAAAGACCTTAAAGAAAATAGCACAGTAAGCATCTTAGATGGGCAAATATCTTATACAGGTGAAATATGAAGTACATAAACCTGTATATACACAATATGTAGTCAATTGGTTTTGTATAGTTTAAGTAACTGAATTGAGAGCCAAGCAAGAAAGGATGATAGTGGAAGCTAATTCTGCTCGTCTGCAATAACTCTGAGCAAGCTGCTCTTGGAATTCTGCCCTGATCCCCTATGTCAAGAAGGAAAGGAAATATTCTGCCTTAAGATTGCTTTTCTTTTTTTTTTTTCCTTGATTTGTTATTTAATCTTGAAAGAGTTTTACATGTCAGAAATTTGACCATTTGACATTTGAAGCCCCCACTCAAATGCTATGTTTTCCTTGAAAATGAGTACTTAATTGTTGTTCTTGGAGCTCCTCCCTCGTGGTTACGCCTGGGTGAAGACTGGTTCTCTAAAGTCTTTCAGTTACTATTTGCTTCCATAATCCCTTTTGACTATGTTTTTGCAGTTCTGTTGGTCTCGCTTTTTGAGTCCATCACCTAGCCACCACTTCTCTGAGTTTTGTTGCTAAATCATGCTTTTGAGAGAGGATAAGCTTTGTGGAATTTTTGTTTGTTTGAATAGCTGAGAAGGAGCTGCTAGGGATCTGTTGTTACTGTGGTTTGAATCCATGGTGCTTTGTATTGCCTCTGAAATAGATATGCTTCAAATTATGAAGAGTTTTCTCCCAGAGGTCAGATTCTGTGTGAGCCAGACTCCAAATCACTTGGGAAACAGCTGCCCTAACACTCCTTTACATACATAACTTCTGAATTTTTACACTCCTTAGATATGATCTGAAACTACGTGTTTGGAGGGTTCCTACACAAGTATGTATCTGCAGCCGTAGTGTTCACTTTATATAGTATTTCTTTTTTACGACCTTTTCAAGCTAAATTACTTACCATAACTTACATAAATAAAATGTGCAAAAGCTGCAGTTCAGTTTTCACTCCAGCAATTCAGTTTGAGAGTTTATATGCACACGAGAAGGAAGTAGTTAGACATCTGATAATCTGTCTCACAGCCTAAGTCATAGTCTGAAAGTATTTAGTGCCTGAAAAAATGATCTCTGCAACTTCTTCATGTTTAATTCTTTTGACTGGACCAGTCCACAATGTGAAAAAGAAGACTGTGACCATATTTATACTCTGACGTTGTGTAAGAGTATTAAGAATTATAATGTGGAGGAAGAATTAAGTCAATTGTAACTTTAGGAATAAATCGGCTACTGTTCATTGGTTAGTAAGGCTTTTGAGGTATCATGGACAATCTTCTTGTTTTCATGATGGGTTGTCCTTGGTTGGCTGCCAGACACCCACCCAGTGTCTCTCCCTCTGTCTCCTCAAACAGACAGGGATAGAAAATAGGATGTAAAAACTTGTGGGTCAAGCTAAGGGCTGTGAGATCGTCTTACTAATTAAGGTCACAGGCAAAACAGACTTGAATTACAGAAGATTAATTTAATTTGTTGCCAATTAAAAATAGAGTAGGAGGATGAGATGCCCCTGCCCCTACCCTTCTTCATTAGGCACAGCTTCAATTCTCTTTTCCAGTGTCTCTACCCTCCCTGCCTCAGAGTCATGCAGAGGGATGGGGAAGGGGTTTCAGTCAGTTCACAGCAGTGCCTCTCCACACTCCTTCAACCTCATGCTTTTTCTCCTGTGGTGCCTTTTAAGATAATATGTGCAAAAGCCAAAGTGATATCAAACAGATCCTCTCGTAGCAGTAGTGAGTGGGATAGAGCCCTCTCCAGGCACTGAAGGCCTTTAATGACCTGTTTAAAATTTGGTAACTTATTTTCTCTAGGAATCAATGGCTGTTTTTCTCTAGTTCGTTCAGTGAAGGCAAAGAAGCTATTTAGAAAAATGCTTGGAAGTAATATTCTTAAGTAATATTTAGGACCTGACTGTTTAAAATTATGTCATTAGAATACACTTTACAGACTCTGTGTGTCAGTATCCCTACATGGCTGTATTCCAAGCACATACAAACTTTCCAGCCATCACTGTATTCCAACCCTAGAGAAAGGGGTTTTGAAAAGGCCAGAGTGTTCTTTTATATCATTCCTCTTTTCCTGATTTCCATTCATAGTCGGTAATATTTTAATTTCTTCCTATAAAACAGAGTGCAAAAATCTTATGTTTTTGAAGTACTTCTCTTCAGGACTGTTTTCCTGTCACAATGTCTGGTCACCTATACATAGTATAAGTTCAGGCTGATTGCAATGAAAAGTTGGTAAATTCATGTCATTAGCTTCTAAAGTTTTTTGCAAACTCCTGCCAGAGTGCAAGGTTTTTACTTTGCAATAAGGTTTTTACCAAAATTACAGGAGTTACTGTAAATTGTTGATCTAGTTTTGCTGAGATAAATCAACCACTTCTAAGCAGGAAAATATTACTATTCATGTTTGTAATATTATACTAATATTGTACTATTAGTGAGGAAAGTGTTTACTGCTTTTGTGGATTACTTTCTGTGGAGGAAAGTTTGTTTGGAGTGAAAGACTATGCTTGCTTTGATGCCACCTTCCTTTTTGTAGGAATTATGCAATACTGCTAAATATGCCTTTGGCTGTGGGAACCGTGGACACCTTCATCCTCTGTCTTTACCTTTCACCACTCACACATGAAATGCCAGGATGTATTCCTTCTTTTGTATCTTTACTTTTGATTCAGTGAAGTACTGGGTGAGGAGAAAGAAGATTGCTAACCGAGATGTGTAGAAGCCTACTAGAAACAAGTAACTTGCTTTAGACATATTATTGTGGAATGCGATATACTGAGGCATTATTTTTGCTGGCTTCTAAAATTTTGAAGCTGACTTCACTCTAATAATCTAGGTAAATGTATTTAAGGTGGAATGTAAAGAGTCTTGGATGATCAATGCTGAGAAACACAGAACAATCATATTTTGTAACCTCTATTCTGAACATTTAATATCCATATGTGTTGTCTCTTGGATGAAAGAGCATGTATAAACTAAAAATTTCCCCTGCTTCCCCTTATACTGACTTACTGGAACACCTCCTGGGAGGCCCTGTCTTCACTGTTCACTGCAGCATATGGAAGTGGCTTTAAAACCTAAAGAATTAAGATCATGAGACAATCCTGTAAATTCAAATCTCAAAACATACTGTAGCAACATGTCCAAGTGTGAAAAGATTTTGATTTACAGTGTTTTGTTATAAATAGCAACAGAGATGGTAACACATCATGCGGTGGGTGAGCAAGTGGCTCGTGGATCCAGCACAGAGGGTAACATCAGACTGGTGACCTGTCACTAGTGGGGTTCCACAGGGCTCCATCTTGAGCCCTGTGCTCTTCAGCATCTTCATAAATTATTTGGACAGAGGACTGAAAGGGACACTAAGCAAGTTTTCAGATGACACAAAACTAGGAGGAGCTGTTGACTCCCTGGAAGGCAGGGAGGCCCTGCAGAGACACCTGGGCAAAATTAGAGCACTGGACAATCACCAACCATAGGAAGCTGGACAAGGGAAGGTGCCGTATTCTGCCCTTGGGATGGGGCAACCTCGAATGTTCATACGGACTGGTGAGTGAGATGCTGGAGAGCAGCGCCATGGAAGGGGACCTGGGGATCCTGATTGATGGCAAGTTGAATATGAGTCAGCAGTGCCCTGGCAGCCAGGAGGGCCAACTGTGTCCTGGGGGCATCAGGCAAAGCATCACCAGCTGGTTGAGTAAGGGGATTGTCCCACTCTGTTGCCCTTCTTTGGACACTCTCTAATAGCTTAATACATTTCTTACATTGTGTCACCCAAAACTGCACACAATATTCAAGGTGAGGCTGCCCCAGTGCAGAACAAAGATGGTAAAGGGCCTTGAGGGGAAGCCGTAGGAGAAGCACCTGAGGTCACTTGGTCTGTTCAGTCTAGAGAAAAGAAGAATGAATCTCATTGCAGTTACAACTTCCTCCTGAGGGGAAGAGGAGGGGCAGGTTCTCTTCTCTGTGATGACCAGTGACAGAATCTGAGGGAATGGCCTGAACTTGTGTCAGGGGAGGTTTAGATTGGATATTAGAAAAAGGTTCTTCACCCAGAGGGTGGTTGGGCACTGGAAAAGGCTCCCCGGAGAAGTGATCACAGCACCAAGGCTGACAGAGTTCAAGAAGTGTTTGGACAATGCACATGGTGTGATCCTTGGGGATGGTCCTGTGCAGTGCCAGGAGTTGGACTTGATCCCTGTGGGTTCCTTCCAACTCAGCATATTCTGTGATCCTCTGACAACAACCATAAGAAAAGAGTATTGCTAGCAGAAAGTGTGTGAGGTGGGAAGGTCTAGAAATGGAAACACAGTAATTTTTTTTAACATGCATTTGATTAAGAATCTTCAACTACCTTACTTATTTATGTGGTGTCTTGGTACTAGGTTATGATTCCAGTTCAGGGAAGCTCATGCCCTGATATCCCTCTTTTTAGAAGACAGGAATTGTTTATGCCTTAACATGCTGCCTGTATGCTAGGAGGTGGACTTTCTGAACTCCATAAAGAATTCGTGACTGAATTATACAGTCACACCCCCGACCCTTGTTCAAAACTATTTGATAAACATTGACCCCATGTCCATGTCCAGGGATACCAAATTATGCAGCCAGAATTGGACTCCAAACCCATCACTGGTTTTTCCTCTCCTGAGACTGCAGCATAACATTGTATCGTCCCAGAGCAGCGATGCAGGATCTCGTTCAGTGGGACAGATATTCACGAGCTGACAACCACAGTAAGGCCCAGATATCCACAAACAGCAAGGCAAGTGGAATTCAGTGCTCAAAGACTATGAGCTCCTGTGTTTGTATTTCTAACCGTGGTTGTAAGGTAAACATATGCAGGTATTTTTCCAAGAATGCTAAGGCAGTGGAAGGATTAAAAAAAAGGTTTATTTCAGATGCAAGGACCACTTTTTTACGATGCTGCACGCATCGGGTCTCCAGGGGCAAAAGGAAATGCCCTGCTTCCTCCAAGGCTTTTTGTATCTTCTCTCTCCTCCCCCACCTGCTCTGGCCCAGGGAGGCCTTGTACATGTCTGCAAACATGTTCTCTCTCTGCATACCAGAGAGCAAGGCTGAGAACTTCTCTTGCTATGCAGGAGGGGAGAAGAAAGCATTGAACCTGCCTTTGAGAAAGAGTTACCGTTTAGGCAGAAAGCCTTCCTAGCGAAAACCGAGTTCAGACTTCCCGTTACAAATTCTTCTGGAAATGTATCTATTCCTACAGTGGTATTTTCAGATTTCATGGGTTCCCACCGCAGCTAATTGCCCAGTCCCCAGACACTGCTTGCTGTGTGTGAAAGACAGCCTTTGCACATACTTATTCATGTGAGGACAGTTTTATACATCATCTGACTGTGGGCTAGAACACCAGCTGTTGGACTCCACTGAGGTGTGCAGCACTCATCTGTACTGAGTTTGATTACTTTTGCATTACTTTAGATTCGTTAACTCTTCAGAAGCTCTGACTGTCTAATAAGCAAATTGCCTTGTTCCTTTTCTAGTTTTCGGTCCTTGCTTTGTGGCAAAAGATATTTTCTTAGGCTGCCAGTAAGTCTGGCTGCTGTTTTCAAGAACACCATAAAATTAATGCATCGAGTCTGATTTATGATAAGGAGATGCCTTTTAATTTTGATTGCTATAACTGAAGGAAGGCAGAAGCAATGGTATGCAGTGTGTTTAGGTTTCTTTAGTAGCTATGCAGTGATGGATGAACAGAAATGCCATGTTGTTTACAACCAGGGATTTGAAAGAGACAATAGCTTATTTCTAATGGACTATTGTGTTTGTGTCTTATACATATAGTATTCACATGCTGGTGTATATGATGACTATTGCCTAGAAGACTGTAACCTAGGAAATGGAGGCACTATCTTTGCAGTGTTTGAATTAAAAATGGTCAACCTGTTACTACAGATAGTTGTTTGCATTGCTAGTCTATAGGTGACTTTCGAGAGTAACTTATTCCTTGCAAGAACCTAAGGTCTAAAGTAAATGCAACAGCCATGAAAAATAACTCAATTGCCTGAAAGCGTTTGACTGTCTCACATTTCTTAGTGGTGGGTACTGAGGTACTATTGTATTTCAGTAGCTATTTGCATCTGTTTCATAATAGTTAAAGACTTGATGCAGAGAACTAAATACTACTATGAAGCCGTAGGATATTCCTGTCCCTTGCTGTATGTTTGGTCACATTGGTATTATCATTTTGGCTAAGAGAGTATGCTCTAATTAAGTAATAGTAGGATTTTGCTCTGTTTTCCCACCATACTGCTAAATCCCAGTACTTTGGATGTGTCAATGCTTACCTATGTTGCAAAATAAAGGAATCTGTTTGCTGATACCTGCCCATGGTGAGGGGTTTGGAACTTAAATGACCTTTAAGGTCCCTTCTAACCCAAACCATTTTATGATATCTAAATTTTCTTTGCTTCAATGATTATTGCATCATAGCTTACTTGTCCAGTACATACATGACATTTTCTTATTAAATATATTTGAGAAAGAAGGCTTACTGTAGAGCGCAGAAGTACCCTGTCAATGCTAAACTATGCTTTGACTGTCATCTTGGAGATATGAAACTGGAGGGAGTGACAGAGGGTACCTGTGGGCCTCTGTGGGAGAAACTCTACATACCAAATGCACAGAGAAATTTTTTTTGTTTTTTACTAACTGTCCTGAATTTTATGATGGAGAAGGCCACTGCAAGAGAAGGGAAGCTCTGTCAGGGATATTGGATTCTTCTTTTAATAGGCTTGGAGAAATGAAACTAAGTTTAGGAAAGCTCCTGGGAGCTTATTTGCTTTGATTGCTAAATGTTCTGAAGTGTGCTTATTGCTGTAAGGAAGGAAATCTGGAAAAGGTCAAGTATGAATTAGGTGAGAAATACAAAAAGGAATTGCTTGAGATGGTCATTAAATAAGACAAAAATAAAATTCAGGAGTAAATGGAAGAGTATCACTGTAAAGGTGAAATGCTTCAGCATAAATCAGTAAAGACAGTGAAACTGCAACAAGTCTATCCAAGATGCACTGACTTTGTAGAGGTCCAATTTCAATCGGGTGAAGTTGACATTTTGGAAGAGCCTCATATCCCAGTCTGCATGCCTGTTTGTAAAGACCTTGTAAAGACTAAAGGTCTTTCTATCTGCCTTTGTCTAACACAACCATCACCACCACATCTAGGCAATAGGAAAAACTATCAATATTATTGTCCCTGGTGTTGGGGAGTATCTAAAGCCCTGCTACGTAAGACTCCGTTGAGTCTTACAAAGACACCCCCAACTCCTGGGAGCCCATGATCTCATGTTTTGATTGGCAATAGATGAACTATCAGATGAGCAGGAAACTGAAGTATGGAAGTGACACCTCTTTGCAGTTGGAATAGTATTGTGTAGCCACAGGTGGCAGGAGATTAGGCCTCCAAAGTATCTAGATGTTCATCTGAGAAGGGACCTCTTCATTCTTCATGCCATAGCATTAGGGGGTATTGGAGAAACACTTTCTGGTGCTCTGTTGCCTGCTTTGTATGTGGGAAGACTGAGTCCTGCTGATCCTATGTAGTTATTCACACTATGAATCCAAACATGAATTGCAGATGTATTTCTCTGACTTTAATCTTATTTGTCCCATAATTTAAATAAAGCAAAAGGCTGCTAATGTGAAGCAGGTAATTACTGTGAAGGGGGCTCTGCAAATGATAACAGAGATTAAAACAGAATGGATTAATACAAAGAAAACCTGCTCAGCGCATTTCTTTGGTCCTTACAATATTTGCCTTTTAAAATGTAGGTTTTGTGTGAGGAATGTTAATACCAATATTCATATCTGCTGAGATAAACAAAATTAGCAATGTAATAAAAAAAATAAATGTTAACCTGCACAATGAAGTTTTCGGTGGAGAGTGGAAGAAAGCCAATGAAAATCTACAAGGACTGATTGCATCTCTGAATTTTAGACTGGTGTCATTGTTCTACTCAGTCTGCCAGTGTTCCTTGCTTGCTTGCTTTCCTTTTAATAATCTGTCTCTATGCAGTGGCAGCTGAATATCCTGCAGAGAAGAACATCTCTAGTTTGTATCTGCATGAATGTGCATAGCTGGCTTCAATACTTAATTGTTTGATATGTTTAACATGCTGCCTGTGTCTTTTAGAGAAGATACAATAACTATGTTTAATATGTGCCTTTTTCCTGCAATTTCCCTCTAATTGCAAATAAAATTTGTTGGTTGCTTATTTCTTTAACTGTACACTTTCCTGGTATTTGAAAACACTTTAAAGTGGAAGCAGCCTTAAGAGTTATTTTCAATAGAAGACGGGGATTATCCTTTTTTGTTTTTCTTTTTTTTTTTAGTCTATTTTCTTTGATTTGTTTTTGCACAGGAGATTTATGCTTACATACATTCAGCCATTGGGAGAGGAAAGAAAATGCTGTATAGCTCTATAGTCAGAGCCAAATGCAAATGCCCTGTCCCAGCATAGGTCTCTGGTGAAAGCCCAGAGCTGAAGCTACCTGGGCAACCATTAGCAGTGAAGCTGAATATGTGCAGTACCTGCCTATTTGGGATTGTGGATGTTGGTTCTAGTGAGAAGTCCACCATTGATGACTGGTATCACGCTTGCTCAGATGTGCTTGAACATACTGCTGTCATACTGAATTACAGTGTGGATCTGCTGCGACAAGACAACACCTCATCTTTATTGCCCCCAAGAGGTTTAGCTGAAGCATCCCCTTATGGTTTTGAGCTCTGGGCAATTGCTTGGTGTCTGACAACTCTGAGTCCCTGCAAGGTACAGCATGTCCTCGAATTGGCACATCGCTCATAGCCATGCCTTCCCCTGCCAAGCCACAGGAGTAAATTTTGCAACTCTCTTCCTGATTGTTGTGACAGGGAAATCCACTGTCCTGTGGGGACTGAAAGCTGCAGATTGTCCCTGATGCCATTCTGGGAGCCTTAAACCAGGGCCTGGTTACCTTTGCCTACAACATTTGCAAGAAAACTGTGAGAGAAGTGGCTCAGGGGAAGTTTTCTCCAGTGACAAATACTTGGGATCTCATTAGGACTATTTTATTCTGTGAAACAGGGGGCCAGAAGTAGCAGCTGGTGTAAAGCAGCATTGGTCCCCTGAAGAGATTAAGGAGATGCTGCTTTACATTGGCAGCTGCATCTTGTCTTGAGTTTTCAAATTAGGTTATTATGGATGAACACCATGAGTTGTTCTCTGAAGAGACTAAATTTTCCTCTGAAGAGACTAAGAGGATGCCACTTTGCATAGTCAGCTTTATCTGCATTTTGGCCCTATTGACCTGCAATCTGTTAGCAGGTTTTGGCAATTACACACTTCATATAAATGATAAATGACTAATATTACAGAATGCATTCATTTTACACCCTTTCACCTCCTAGTTTTACTGCAATAAAATAACAAGTGTCTCCTGCTTTTTGGTAAATGAGTAAAAACTTTAAAAGAAGTGAAAAAAGATCACAGGAATGGCATGGTAGAGCTGTCACCCTCTGTGCATTGCACTCATTTCCTGCAATAGCCTAAAAAACACACGAGGGTGACTCTATCTTCCATTAATTGTCTCTGTCTGGAGGGAGAGGATCTCCTACTTTGTCCAGACATCTTGTGAGGGTAATCATGTTTTTCTACAAATTCCCCTAACCTGATTTATTATTTATATGGAAAGAAATCCCCCTGCACTTTCCATTCTTCACGCTCTTTGTTGTCCTTTGCATTTAATCTGTTGGTTTCTTTTCTTACTTTAAATGTTGATCCCAGCAACATAGTGTAGGGATAGATACAGTCTCGGAAGAATTTGTAACAGAAACTCAGGGACTTGGCTTTCCCTAGGAAGGCTTTCTGCCTAAATGGTAACTCTTTCTCAAAGGCACTTTCAATGCTTTCTTCTCCCCCCTCTGCATAGCATGAGAAGTTCTCAGCCTCTCTGATATGTGAGAGGGGAGAGATAGCCCTAACAGGCATACACAGAGGCCTTGGGAAGGTGGGGGAGAAACAGAGAGGATAAAAGGGGCCCTGAGAGGCAGGAACTCGCCTTTCCCTCCCTGAGGCCCAGTGCGCAAATCACACTGTTAGGTTTTTTGTGTTCTGGCCTTCTAAATAATTTTTTTTTTGAATTCTTCCACTGCCTTGGCATTTCTGGGGGTACCTGCGTATCTTACCACGCAAGATAAGTCCTGCCTGGTTCTTGGGCTTTTCATAACACTTGGCTTAGACAGACCATTGCCTACTTGGCCGTCCCACCTCCGGGCCTTTGGTGGGGCATTTCTGCTCATCAGCCATTGACTCTGGTAATTGCTCCTGACATGGCAAATAGCTTAGGCTTCCCTTTCACAGAATAGCATGGTGACAAAGAACCTTGTCTGAGGGCCAAATCTGGCTGTGGGCCTTCCTAAAATGGCTGCTAGCACAGGTCTTTACTGATTCACTCTCTGTGGTGGCATCATGAGATGAGGAAGTAGATTCATTGCAGTGTGCTCCAAATGCTATTTTATGTTATGTTGTTTGCAGTGCTATAGTTTACTGCTTTACTGCCATTTTCATCACCTTCTATAAAGCTTAATTTAATTGTTCCTTAATTACCTCTTTGGCTTAGCATATAAATCTCAGATGGAAGCTGTAAGCAGCATACATAAGGCTACAGATGTCACAAAACATTACTTCTCTCTATTTTCATGTCCTTGTCTGGGCCAAACCTTTGCTGCTGCTGTAAAAATGTTCAGGGTTGGGAGGAAGGTCACATGCTCATAAAACTTCATTTTTAGACAAAATTCTGGAAGGAACAGCAAATGGTTACTCCAGGTTTTCCAACCACTTTCTACTAGAGCATGTATTATTTCATGGTGTTTTGTCAAATTATGTGAAGAGAAGTAATCTCTGATAGCTCATATGAGTTATTACCTGAATAGTGTCAGGACCATAAATGTTTCTACTTGCAAATAACTCTTTAAATAAACCACATATCCTACTTTGGGAGTGAAACAAAGCTGAAATACTTTTTACTTGAGTTCTTAATCTACTTTTTGCATTAAAGGCAGTTGCACCAATCTTCTCCTCTTTGCCCACCTTCCCAGCTCCTGAGAAGTCCTGGGTTTAGGGAGATTGTACTGTGCTTTCATAGCTTGCAAGGTGCTCTTCTTGCCTCCCCCTGTGCCAAGTGGGTGTGGGAAGATCTCACATTCATTTTAGACTTTCAATATGAGTCTTTAATGTTTTAGTGTATGTTAATTCAAGTGTTCTTCCTTTCAAAGATAATGCAGTTCTACTTGTCAAATAGATTTCTATTTGGAAATTGTATGTTATATATAGAATTAGACAGAGAAGAATATTGACCACAAGGGGAGCTGACATCAGCAGATGCTATGTAGATCATTTGTTTACAAGTAGATTATTTTCTTATCTGTGTTACTCTTATTATGCTTTTATGTGGTTTTTCCTTTTTTTTTTTTTTCCCCCTTTGGCTTTCTGTTCACATTGTACTCTGTATTTTGCTTTACTTTGCTCTGTTTTCCTTCTGCCTCCTTTCTCCTACCTCAAGTAGGCAGAATAGAAAGCCAGTAATACTAACCTGTTGACTGAAGCTTTTAAAGCCACGATGTTCATGGGAATTCAGAAATGAGCAATATCAACTTCCCACCTGTTATTGAATCTGCATTTACAAAAAACAAATACACTTGACCTTTTCATGAGCTTTCTAAATAATTTTTGTTGAATGCCTCTGTGAAATTCTGTTTATTAGAAGATTGTAAATAAAACTTATACAAAGATCATGAAGCTGCGCCTTGGTCTTCTGAAGCTTTAGATTCAAATAGCTTCTACAAGTAGGACTGGAATAGGGCTATAGGGCTTTTTTTTTTTTTCTGCATATCAGACTTTCTTGTTGATGACTATAGGGGGAGCAAGAGCTCTCCACCTGTATATTCTATCTCTGGCTAGTGCAACTGGACATTTAATTTTGCTGTGATCTGTCCCTGCAACACCAGTCTTCCTGGGAGAAGTGATGAGATTTCAGCACTGAAACATATCTTGAAGTTTTACGTGAGGATTGAAATGCACATTAAAATATCTTGACTTATATTATAACCCCTTAAATTACTTAGAGAAGGAATTTTGAAATACAATTTACACTTTCTACTTATAATCTGGCTTGTGCTTGACATCTATCTACTTTTAGCTGATGAAAGCAACCAGGCCATTTTGTTTCCATTTTCAGACAGGTTCTGGGCAAGTCTCACTGTCACTTTTTGACACACCATCAAAGTCCTGCACAGCTGAAGTAGCAAACCCAGGGCAATGTTTTACTTAAAATGCACTTTAAAGCACTTTAAAACTTACTTTCCCTTGTTATTATTTCTTAAAATCATAAGCATCTTCTATTAGCTCTTTTATTTTTCCATAAAATATTTAACTGGGGCTAAGTTTCACCTGGTGGTGTCTCTTCAGATACCATACTTTGCCTAAGGAAAAGATGGGAAGACAGATGTTGTACTAACCTCCACTGATTGCTTTCTGATTGCCAGTTTAGTTGTCTGTCTTCAGCCATTTCAGATGGCCATATGGGAAATCAACAGTGATGATCTTTATTAAAGTACCAGAAGCAAGGTGCTTCACCTACACATATTTTCAAGAGAGGCAGAGGGATCCGAACCCAATTAGAAAATTTATGAAACTGCTAGAGCACGCTATTCATTTAAAATTGCTGAGAGCTGCAAAATGAACAGAAAGCTTGACAGAATATTCACACTGTTGCAGGTCTTGTATATCAATTAGTCTCAGAAATGGAGAGGGCCGCAAACTTCCTATATTTTGTTTTCTTTCCATGTAAAAATCTGGGTAGTTGTTGTTATTGTGAAATGAGAGATGAATTAATCAGAAAGGCCTTGGAAACTTCAGTTATAGAAAAGTTGTCAGAATTTGCTCCCACTGAGTGACAGGATAAATCAGGATCTGATCTGGTATTTCTGATGCTTCCTGTTATGTTAGGAGTTAAATGTTTCTGTTTAACATTTATTTTCCTAACAGAAGGAGTCATGATAATTTAAAATTCTTCAAATTGTACCAAAGTGCTTTGCAGCAGGCATGGGAAACAAGACGAATTCAGTCACTGAGGAGATGATGGTCTTTGGTTTTGGATGACTAATTGTAGTGTGTTCTTAAGTTAAATGTATAGGCTACACTTGCAAAAGCAGCCAGCTTCACTGGGCTAGAAAGTGAAGTTCTTTGTTTATCTGCCCAGTCAGTGTAGCAGAGGCTGCCTCTACGTCTCAGCACTGTTGAAATCTCCTCTAGTGTACTTGTACCTACCTGCTGCAGCTACATTTATTTTGGCATTTCTTATTTTGTTCCTCTAAAGAAATTAAATAGAATTTGTCACTGGCCCAGCTTTTACCATTTAGGAAAAGACACCACATCTTTCTCTCCCAAGTCATTTTATGATTTGTCAATGGTTTGGTGGAGTTGTAGATTCAGTTTTACATCATCCTTTGATTAAAAACAAGTTTTCCACACCACCAATTCCATTTCAGTCTCTAAATTTGTACCATTTGGATACGTATGGTAGTAGCCTGATGTGAGATCCAGGAACAGCTTTATTTCATTCTTCTTTTTATCTGATAGTGATTTTGACAATGCTTGTGGTATAGAAAGCTATATGGAATTTTTTGTATGAATATAGTTATCATCTCAGAGGGTCAAAATGTCACCTAGTTCATGTTAACTGAAATATCCTATGAGGTTCCCTGTGGTCAACAACTGGATGATAAGACATCAAATATACATTAGTCGTTTTGCTAATTAAATATCTTCATTGCATCTAAAACACATAGTAGCATTTTCTTGCTAATAAAGAGAAAGGACACTGCAGTCAGTTTGTTGCAGATACCTCATTGCCACTCTATGCAGTCTATTGCAGGAATAGGATATGAGCGTAATGTGTTGTAAAAAGTAACACATAGCTGTGATTTTACAAAGTGTTATCCTATTTATTTTAAGTGTCATGTAATTATCAATTCATTTACTACCTATTGTAATACTATGAATCATAATGAATGTATTTGCATAATAGGTAGTATCACACGAGCTCAATTATAATTCAGTATTAGCTAAATGTACCATGAAAACAAAATGTTTCCTGTAAAGGTAGTCTGGGGTTGATATATAGCCTGTCTTATACATGGTGTATTGCAATTGCTGTCATGGGAAATTGTTCCATTTGTGGACTTGTTCTCAGAGGGAACTGCTTTGTAGCCCTGCCCTGTCATTCATTTATTTCCTGTCCTGTCTCCAGCCCCCCAGTTTAAATGCTCTTCAGCTCTAGCAATCTCTTGGGTGAAAAAAACTTCAGAAACCTGTTTCTGCTGTTTAGCTGGTATGTTAGTGCTCTGCTCACTGAGGCCACAATGCAATGTTTGCCTAAAGACTGAGCTTACTGCTTCAGTGATGCCTTGAGACCTGCACACCCTGTGCTGGGTGACTAAACCAAGGAGTGGTCACACTAAGGGCCAGTGGATTGCCTCAGCTCTGGGTAGGTTCTTTAAAAATTTGTTTCCAGACATTCCTTTTAAATAAAATGACCCCAAAAATTACACATGCGCCATCCTGGAACAGGAATTAGCTCTGTGTTGCTGTGTTGGGGAGTAGGATACAAGGCGGTTGCCAGCTTCTTATTTACATAGTTTGCTCCAGTTATCCTCTATGTCTAGATTGCTTTGTGCTCTCTACTGCTTACTCATCATCAGCACAGTCAGCTGTCTCTTCTCTCCTGCCAGTGTTTAAACCAAGAAGGTGGTCTCCCTTTCAAAACCAGGTACAGCCTGTTACTATATACTCTGCATGCATATACTTGGCTTGAAGAATGGCCAGATGTCCTTTTTGCTAAAGAACAGGGATATCTGCAGTTCCTGGCTTCTGCATGGCCAAGCATCGCAGATACTGCTTCACCTCTGCCCTTTTGTAGACAATGATCATAGGTGATGCACCAGCCCTTGGAGTGTTACACCACTGCAGGGAGAGGGAACAACCCTGCGCTTGCACCAATTGTCAGCAGTTCAGAGGCCAGTACTACTCCCCAAACCTTCCACTTAGCCATGTCAGAGCTGCTTCTCCTACCCCACATACTCTGCTGTATTGTTTTTCTGCCTTTATTACATGAAGATTTATGCAAGCAGAAATGAAACATATGTCATGCTCTGCATACAAAATAAGTGGTCCCTTTTGGCTATGGTTTAATGTGTTTTGAAGACATGCGATCTTGCAACAGTAGAGGGCTTAGAATAAACCAAATGTGAGCAATATCTAGTTTCTGAGAAAAATCTTAATGGTTCGTAGCTATCTTTTGGTTCACTTACAAGTTCAGCACATTTTGTTGCAGAAGAAAGACTTTCTTATGCAGTAGCCTGAAAATGATCACTGTGTGAACTTTTGTGTCTGTAACAGATGTGTATAATCCCACTTTCCACTTTTTAAATGTATCCCATTTCCAAGCAGAATATGAAGTCCTTACTTTCTGGCTAGCACAGTTGATTTTTACTTGCTGCCTACAAGTTATATTAAGGACATTGAAGTTGCAGAGGATAAAAAGAGAGTTATTTCCACAAATACAGTGGGCTTACTGATACCTCAAGGATTGTGTAGCCTGGTACCTCAAGGATGGTGTAGCCTGATCTACATTCAGAAGCACTGCAATGGCAAAAAGCGAGCACAATTGAGAACACTTAATTTGTTTGGACTTATGTCACCATTGGCTTTACAATTTGACAGGAGAAATACATCTCAGGAACTGATGAAGTAGTGCCACATTTGCACAATACTACAGTGCTCCACAGTCATTTAGGGTAAGTTTTCCTTCTTTATGTACAAGGTAAAGCTTCTGATTTTCATGTGTGTACCCTGACCGGTGTGCAATTAAAGCCACCCTCTCTAAGTTATAATTCAGTTTGGCTGGTTAAGAATCAAATGGGCAATGGAAATAGAGCAATGCCATTTTTGGATTTGGGTAAAGCTAGAGCTGTTGCAAAGGAAAGACTAAATGTATGTTACAAGGGATCCATGCAATATTTGTACGACAGACATTCTTGTCCAACATAGAGTTGATAATCCCCTTAACTGGGACAAACACTGGACATGATAGAATGCAGTTGTCCATATGAACATGCAGAGGATGGTATACCTGGCAGTAGAATTACTCCCCAGTGAGAAGACTTATTTGAGAATCTGTATCTTCACTAGGCCAGCTTGTCAGGGAATAGCATCCCCAAAGGAAGTGACACTTGAGAATTTGAAGGAAAATTCTTGTTCTTTAATGGAGATATCAACTTATGTTTCCGTAGTTCTCTTTGACGCGCTGCTAATAGGTGGGAATTTCTGGGCCTTGTTTCTTAATGGGAAGTTTGCAAATAAGGTTTAGGAGAAAACTAAAAGCTAAAGTACCCGTGAATTTCACAGGGGAATATTCCATGGTGTTTAAATTCAGAATATTATTTCAGTTTTCAACCTATATCTTTGAAATGTGCCTTAAATGTGGTTTTTGTTTTGCTCTGTTTTTGCTCCTAATGGCTTTTTATAGACCAAGGGCTTATTCTCATTGATCACAATTTAGAAGAGCCTACTGTGTAGGAATCAAATTCACTAGGTGATTGCACTTGCACAGTAGATGTAGTACTAAACCTGGTCAGAAGAAGGGCTAAAACCACTATAAAAACTGGTGGTGTGATGTTTTTTGCACCATAACCAAACTTACTGTCATGTTTATACCAACTACTGATGATTTTGTGAAGTGAATCATCTGTCACTGGACAATGTACAGGGATCATCAGTTCATTTTGTACAAGTTATTAGCTCTCTGCTAGCCATGAGGTTAATTGCTGTCCAGGATGATAGGAGGTCTTTCTTACTAGCTGTCGCCTTGCACTAGATTTCCAACAAAATTACAAAGTCCAGATCAGTTTACATACCTGTTCTCTTCCCATTATGTTCCTATCATCATTATTATTATTATTACTACTACTATAAAATAATAACACTGTATCCTCCAGGAAGGGTAGAGCCTGTGGCATATTTGAATCCTAACCGCCATGTATCATGTAAGATCCTTTTCTGACGTAAATTCTGATACAAATAATCTGGTCTCTAAATAAGAGAAAAAAGAACAGAACTGCCCTAGAAATCAGTCCCAAGGAGTTAAAATCTACTTGATATGTCATGTGATTCTTGGTGTAATTTTTACCAATCCATGAAAAGTGAAACTGTGCAAAAAATGTTCATTTACCACCATAATTATTTGCCTCCCCCACCCCCGAATCAACTATTTAGTGTTCTGTTCTGCTGTTAAATGTTTTGAAAAGCATCCTGACATGTGTAGTGTCTTCCATCCAAGCTGCTGTGATGCTAGCCTTAAGTCTGCTAGCTGGGGGTCAACTAAATCAGTACTAGACGGTAATTCTACTCACCTATCTTTTTTCTTTGAGGAAGGAAAGTCTCTTTTTCTGTTGGTAGCTGCAGCCTTAACTCAAAATGGCTATAGGTTCCTTTCATTTGGTGACACAACAGTGTTGTGTCTATAAAGGTTTTGGGTGCCAAATGGGAACCTACATTTGGCATGAGCCCTGGAGCGGGGCAAAGGAAAAAACAGAGCAGATAACTGCAAAGGATGTTGAGGTAGGTCCAAACACTGCAGGTGATCGTTCTGCCATTTTACACAGTATGCATTATATGCACTACTTCCAGAAAAAGAAAGCTCATCTTGGACGTATGACTTAAAGCAAAGAGATGCTGATGTTTCTCTATCCTACTATACAGACTTTCCACTTGCTTCTAGAGAGCATATTTCTGCTAAGACCATCCTTCCTTAATTTTTCCTACTGTGATACATCATTCATAAACATTCTGAAATAAAGACTTAAATGGGATATCTCTCCAAAATCATTTGTATCATTGGCACAATAGCACTTTTATATAAAATTTTAAAGCTTAGAGAACCTATCAGTGTCTACTCCAATCAAAGCTTAGAGAATACCTTCTTATCTCTTCTTCCGGCTTTCATCTTTACAAGATAGACTTTCTCAAGCTCACAGCAGAAGTGCCTGGAAATTTTGAATTGAATAACCTGCTTTTCCCCCCGGCTTATTAACTCCCTGTTTTCATGCTCTGACAGCAAGAGAAGTAAGGCTGTAGCGTTGTAAGACATTAGTACCAGCTGAGGAGAGGGCTACATGAAACCTTTCCCTTGCCCAAACCAGCTTTGTGCTTAGCTGGAACATGACTTGTTCAGACCCCGATTCATGCAAAAGCCGTGTTGCCTGTGTGCTTCTGTCCTGCTGCACGTGAAGGGTCTTGGAGGTCAGCAGAAGCCAATGCTGACACACAGTGTGGGCATCTTCAAGCAAAGGGAGTGTGGAAAGGACGTCTTAAATGCCCAAAGCACTCACTGTATGACTGTTATTGCATTGGCATGCCAAGAATACTGCTCAGACACATCTATATGTTTATTTGTTTTAAAGGCAAGCTTTACGTGAGGGGCAGAGCAATTTTAAATTCATTTTGTCGTTTTGAAAACGCCTTTTCCATCTAACACTATAGCTTTGAGGCAGCTCAGATATGGACTTTTTTTTCCATCTTAGTAGTGACTCTATCAGTAACTTCATAAAATTATTTCAAGGATGTTTAATTTCCTACCTCCATTCAGTTTCTACATGATGCCATTTGTAAATGGCTGCAAGAATGAAAGTCTGGAGAAGATCTTTTGCCTTTCTGATGTGGTTTCTTATTCTTGGTCCTGTAGCTGCTTACACACATCTATTGTGTTATGTTGGTTTTAGTCTATGGGTGGCAGTCACTTTCTAAATTTCTTGTACAATGTTTGCAGTCTTTCCTGCACTAGGCTTATCAAATTTGCTGTTAGTAACACACACCAACAGGCAATCGATAAAATCAGAGCTAATTACATAATGTGGGTTTTTTTTAAATCTGTCTGCAGCACAAGCAGATGTTAAATGAAAGCTAATAAAGTGTATCATCTTTTAAATAGGGGTATGCCCCAGGATTTTACACTGGACAAACTCTGCAACACAAAAGGCAATTTCCATAGAGGTTTGTATGCAAGAAAATGAGATAATCATGCAAGTAAAGCATATTAGAGCTAAATCTGAGCAGTCATTGCAGATCTCTGCAAAATCTTGTGACCCTCTTAGAAAATAAGATACTAGGGAAAGGCAACAAGCAGTGCTGCAAGCAGGCTGCTTAATAGAGAAGATACACTAGCAAAAGTCCCAGCTGTTCCCATAGGTTTGCATATGTGTTCCGTGGAAATCCATTGTTTGTCTAAACAGTGGTTCTTTAGGCGTAGAAATAATGGTTGTTTACTTGGCTTTCATTCAAGAAGGGAGAATTTATACTATGTGCTATGCTGGAAGAACAGCACAGAAGGTATATAAAGTAAAATCTTTTTCTTTTTACTTGCTCCATTAATAAACTCATGTAATAAACTTCTATACTGCTACAAGCTATTTTTAGTCTTTTGTTTTCTTTCTCTGTATTTTTCAGCAATGCTAGTGACAGGCAGATCTCAGTGATTTGAGGCTGCACCTCTTTCTGAGATAATAAGTAAGTGGGTGCTAAATCTCAAAGCTGGCTGTCAATGAGAAGAACCAGTGAGAAATAAAAGGAGAAGAAAATCTTAAATTCCCCTGAAATCAACAGAAAAGGTGAATTGGTGCTGCCTCACAAATACCAGTAAATGTCACGTTGTGAGTTAAGTATTGTGCAGTGCTGTGCATTTGCTTTCTCAGAAAACATGTGATTCCTATGGGCTTGGGGTTCTTTCTGCTTGTCACTTGAGTAAAACTGCCACCACTAAATACCTAAATGTCATGAGCTAGATCCTGGGTATCACAGAGGTAAGTAACTTAGATTTTTGCAGGGAAAGCTGAAACACTTTTATTTACCATTTGTTGTTGGATTCCTAAGAGTTCACATTTTTTAGCCATTTTCCCCTGAATTAATAAAGGCTTAATTTTTTTAAAAAATATGTTTTTAAGAAAAGGGTGTGAATTTCAGGTACTTACATCAGTTACATACTGGGGATTTTTAATGATGGCTCAATTATCCAAAGACTCGAAGTAAATTCTCAGTATATGGTACCATAGGAAATTGGAGATTCCAATCAGAAACCAGGAGATCATGTTACATTGTCTGACAATCATTTGAGTTTCTCTTAAAATTGTTGAGAAATTTAATAGATAAATTAGGTTGAAAGTGAAAACAGAAGAATTACAGTAGGTAATTCCTACACAGAAGCTTAACAGACCAGAACCATGAACAGGTGAAATGAAATATTATGGTAGGCCTCCTTTGGTGGGGTGTCTCTGATTTTGGGATAATTTACTAAGCAATTTTTTAAAAAGTAGATTTTATTTCTGTATTCCTAACTTATTTTTCTTTGAGACAAATGAAGGAATGGCCTCTTGACTTCAGTGCTGGGAGCAGCACATGAATCAGTCACCTGAAAAATCTCACCCCAAGCCTCTCAACCAGACTTTTGTGTTGTTATGAGCTGTTAAATGGCCTCAACTCTGTTTGCTGATCCAGTTATACAAGTGTTAAAAAAAGGAAAAAGATAATTAGTTGAGAGTAAATAACATGAAAAAAAAAAGTTAAAGTTCACCTTAGTGCTCATGAACAATGACCAATGATTATTATCACATTAATAAGAGAAAAATATCTGAATCATTGAACTTCAACATGCTTTGTCAATATTCGTTTTCATTATTCAGCTGGCTTTATTTTTCCCTCCAGGAGTGGAAGTTGCTCCTTCATACTTATCATCCTACTCTTTGTGCCTTTTGATAACCATTTAAAAGGTTATTGGAATGATTTGTTACTCCTGTGTGCTGGAAAGACCATCTTCCCCAACACTGAAGCCCCAGTAAAATCTAGAATGCAGTGCAGAAGCCTCCAAACATTGGTGTAGACTTTGAAAATATAAAATACTGTGACTTTCACTTATGGTATCTCAGAATTTTTGGGTCTAGAAAAGAATAATAGAAAAAATCTTCCAGTAAGTAATTTTGAATGAGCTTTTTTCTGCTATGAATAGAGTACCCCTTAAAAAGCTATGCTGAATTGGAGTACCCTGGCATGGAAATGTAACTCAAAGTACTTTCAGTCAGCTTAATAAAATCCTGTATGGTATTTACAGCCTGCTTGAGGTCATCATCCATCTTGTCTGGAGGGATTTTGCCCCTTGTCTGACATTATCACCTGAGCTTTTCAATCTTTTTGTCACAGAATAGCCTTTTTTCCTTCTGTAACTGGATTGCAGAAGGTAAATACAAGATATCTACAGTGACCACAAGTGACTTTTACAGAGAAACAGGAAACATCAGTGATATCATAGCATCTTCCTTTACCTCCCTTCAGCACAGCCAATAGGCTGAGTTCTCAGTGTGAAGCACATTGAAGAAGCAAATCTAAAATGAAATAAATGTATTTATTGGATTCATTTTTTTCCATAGTATTTTTAACTCTGGAGTGATACTACTAGAGATCCTAAAGGCATTGTCATGTTAACCTTTCTTTGCTGTTTCCCAGTTGGTTGCCTTTCAGCACAATCAAGGCACCACACATAATAACTAATCAGATGCAGTGAGCAGAAGTGATGTGAGGGTGCATTTTAATTGGAAATAGTGAAGAATTTCAGCATATCTGTCTGTGCTACAGGGTGACATTTTTAAATGCTCAAAGGGCATGCAGGTCTCCAGCTCCTGGTGAAACTTCGTGAGAATGTGATGTGCGGCTCTGATTTGTGTTCTTTATAGTAATATATATATATAAAAAAGCTCTTACTGTTATTTATTTATTTAAGATCTGGATTTTTGACTTTCTAATAAGAAAAGTTGCCAGTCAGTGCCACTGACTAAAAATCCCCTCAAGGAACTATACCAGCATAGCTGGGGGCACATGCTTTCCAGTACTTATATTTTATTTAAGCAGAATATACAGACACCTTTTAAGATCGCATTATTATGTGTGGCTAAATAATTGCAGCCTTTTCTGTTATATTCAATTTAGTTTTGTCATTATGTTGGCTTCAGAAATTGCCTCTACCTCCTTTGTATATGCTTTTCATGCATGTTTTCTGCTGCAACTGCAAAGGTCTGTTGAGAGAGAACTTGAGAGTATTGAGAAAGCTCAAAAACTCTAAAAAGCCAGTTTGATATTTTCAGGATTCTTTTGTATAAAAGGTGTTTTCTGCTTAATCATTTAAGTATGTGTGTTTAGAAGGCTGATAGCCACTCTCTTGTACTCCTGGAGAAATGTGTGAGTCTGCAAAAAATGTAATATGCTACCTCAGGTGAAATAAAATTAATTCTTTTTGTGAAAATTACTCTTCATAATTAAGGTTCTGCATCCTGAGCTTGAAACCCATGAATTCAAATGCATGAATAATGTGTAAATTAGGAACTCAAAGACTGAAATACTTCAAGATTTTAGCATAACATAATGTTCATGTGAACTTCATGACAACATGAAGAACATATTTGCCAATTGGAAACAAGTGAAAGAAGTGGAGTGAGACGATGGCTTGTTGACTAGTGACAGGAGCTGACAGTGAGTGAAACTTCACCTTCCTGTGTGGAACCTCTGGCTGATTGGGAATTAGCTACAAGGAATAGCTCAGAGGGATTTCTTTCAAAACACAGCTGTTAGATGACACTGGTTGACAATGCAAGGCAAAACACTTGGTTGTGAAGTGCTTTACCTTACTTATTGTACTGCAAAATGATTTTTCTGTTGTTCTGGTTTCAGCCGGGAGAGTGTTAATTTTTGCAGTAGCCGAGGGAGTGTGGCTGTGGTGTGGGCATGTTAAGAGATTATTCCATACCATCTTATGTCATTGGCAGGGGTGTTGGGGAAGGGACTCTCACCTTTCTGAGAAGACTGGCATCCCTTTCTGGTTGGGGAAAAAATGTGTGGTGGATGGAGCAGTGAGGTGGTGCCAGCTGCAGTTGCTCTATGTCAGTGTCATGGTTTGAGATAGCCTCAAAATCCAATCCCCTAGTCTAAGCCCCCTCCCACATCTCAACCCAATGTGAGATGGGTTTTTCCAGACAAAACACACCAGACTCAGAATGGGGAAAGGGAATATATTACAATGACTGTACAATAAATACCATATCACATTATACACACGATCACAATATCTCTACCATGACATATGTATTTACAATGGACCAGATCTCTTCTCCCCTCCAAATAAAAGTCCAGGAGGGAAAGAAGGACAGATCCCTTCCAGTCTCTAAGCAGCATCTTCTAAGGCAGCAGGTCATCTGTCCTCTTCTCAAGCATGCAGCTGATAGCTGGATCTCTGCCAGCACTCACGAGGGAGGTATCCAAGCTCCCTCGGCCCCCTTGACGCAGGCAAAGGGGTCTTCCGTGGGCTTCGTCACCCCAGACAAGGTCGTTTCACCACGGTCATATCACGAGACGCAGGGGGGTCTTCGTGACGGTCTGGTATCTCCAGGAGACTCAAGCTCCTGCAGGGCCTCTGTGCCCTGTTCTCAGGCTGCCACCGTGGCAGCAGTGCGAGGGGGGAGCCAAGGTCACCCCCTCTGCATTCCATCTGGCCATCCCGGTCCAGCTCCAGGACATCTTTGAGCTTCTTAGCTCCTCTCTCTCTCCGGTGCTGCATGTCTAAAACTCTCTCCAAAATAGGAGTCCATGTCCCTCTTCTCTAAGAGGGGTCTCAAGGGAGTTTTGGGGTCTGGTATTCAGTCTTACCCCAAACTCTGTAGCTCTGCTGCTGGCTCTCTCTCTCTCTCCCTTTCTAGGAGTCCTTTCTGCGATGCTGCATGTCTCTGTTGCTTCTCCGGTTCAGGTCTTATCTGTCCTGGCTCTGTGTCACTGTTTCTCTGGTCAGTGCCGGCTGCTGCTCTGCGCCCATGGAGAAAACATCTCCTGGCATAACTACAGATGCTTAGTCCAGTCTAACACTGTTCCAAGTCTCTGCAGTCTTCCCCCAGCAAGGGGCTGGGAGGCCCCAGAGGCCCCGAGGGGCTCAGAGCCCCTTCCTCATCGCTCTACAACATGGCCACCACTTCTAACAACCAAACTACAACTCATCTCTTCCGGTGAGCTTGTGATATGTTTACATTTTTGCAGGAGCGCCCATTGGGCAAAACTTCATAACATGCAGGGGTTTCCACCCCTTGGGGTCTACCACTTTTCAGCCTCTGGGGGAAAAATCAAGGTCCAAACCACCACAGTCAGTGAGCATTTTACATATAAACACCCTCTCGTTTATACACTGTTGTTATTAGGATTGTTGCTGTTACTGTTTGTTTTCTTATCTCATTGCTGTTTCCAGTAAATTGTCATCTCAACCTGTAATCTCTTTTGTCTCTCTCACCTGAGGGGGTGGAGGGAGGGGAGCGGCTGCATGGGGCTTTATTTCTAGCTGAACTTAAACCAAACATCTGTAAAGTGCATTCTTTGGTAGACAAATGTAGCATAACAAACTTATCATAAAATATCCCTGTATAACATATAGCTTTGCCAGCTACAGAAGTAGTTCAAAGTTGGTTTACAAAATGTAGCCATGTTGAAAAGATTTTGCTGCATTAGCATGGCAAAGTTTTTTTTTTTATCTTTGCATTTCCAAGAGTCACTGGCCACTGTACAAGCAGAAGCTTCAGCTGTGTTTGTTAAGGGAGTATGTAACTTGAATCTAGTTATTTTTATAGATATTCATTATTTTGGTGGTGCTGAAACTAATACAATTGCAACTGGATGAGCAAATCATATATATTGCAATATAAAGAACTCCTCTCACCCTTTGAGAGTTTGTATCATTTAATGGAGAGTGGGTTATCTTGAAACATATAGGGGTCTATTATGTAGCAGCGGAGTTGTGTGGAATAAGTTCATGCAGAGACAGCTCTGTGCACTCTGAGGGACACATAGTATGTGAAATGGAACAGTATCTTTAATCTGTGGGATCATAAACCAAATCTTTTGATTTGTGGACATATGTATGTGAGTAGATATTGTGCATTTTAAATGATACCATGGAAAGATTATTGAATTTACTTACGATTTGTCTATCAGCTCACAGATTTTCTGATCGAAAGGAAAAAGCTGAGTCCAGTGTATTGCTTTCAGAGGAGTATGAGAAGAACCAATTCTTAAACTTTTCAGGTTAAGGTGGAAATGATAGCTTAAAGAAGTGAAATAATTCAACCATTAAATGACTCACTAGTCAATTATTGTGTGAAGTAACAATGTTGCTCCCTTTACTGTATAGTTCTTCTATACCCACACTTTTTTGTTTGCTTTCGTAATCATTGATCATTTCCATTACAGACTGGAAACAAGGATAAAGATATTTAATACATCTAACAATTGACATTCCATTGTAGGAAATCAAACTTTCTGTTGATTTGAACAGAGATTTTAAGATAAGATAAAGTCAATATGCTTCTAAGTCAACTAATCAGTAATTTTAATATGCAAGGATATTATTTATCTAATATAAAATGCATGCTTCAAAACAGAAATGTATGGTTTCTTTAAGCATTTTTCCTTTTGAATTTTATTAGTGCTAAATTACGCAACTAGGCAACTAGAAAATAGAGTATATTACTGTATTTTTTTAAATTCAGAAGAAAATCAAATTATTAATGTTCGTTATAAGTAATGCCAAAAGTTGTGATTTTTTTTTTTCAGATTTTATTTTCATTAAGATATTATTCCAAGGGGACTCTGATCAAAACTGTGGAAAACCTACTATTTTTTGTTCACTGGCTTTGGTCCATGTTGACTTAAATTCTGAGGACTCACACAACCTTACATTATGCATTGAGATTCTAACTCAGAAATTCAAGGGACAATTATGTTGTTTATGTAAGGCTTTTGCCACAAGCAATAAATTGGTCAGAGCAAAATTCCTCTGAACTCTTGAGAAACCTGTTTGTTGTTATGGATTCCTAATAAATAAGTCATGCAACTCTAATTGCATGCACTAAGGATTATAATCTAGATTTTCATATTGAAATGCATATTTTTTTAAAAGATATGCAGATTTAAAAGTTAAAGAGAACACAGTGACAATCTAATCTGAACTCTTGTCTATTATAGACGAGTAAAAAATGCAGAGGGTCTTAATTCAAGAGATTTAATGCAGAGACATGATCGGGTTTGTGCAAAAGTGTTATGGTCTAAGTTTCACAGTCAAGAAGGTGAGGGGAACTGGAGGGGAGCTCTTATGAGTTACAATTCGTGCCAGTGACCTGACTAACTTAATTTTTGCTAAGACCAACAGTATCTTGCCAAATGTGGGTTGGATTCCATACTGAAAAGGTAAAACAGGAAAATAAATCAAACAGGTTTTGTGAAAGTATGTTAAAATGACAAAATGGAAAAGCAGCTTTCTGTGTGAGCCAGCAGTGGCTACATTAGGATATCAAAGCTGCTGTTGGTATGGTAAGATGGCAGGAGATGTCAATCACATGAACTTGACTGGGATGGTCATCTGAGGACTTTGATGTTTCTATGCTGCTTTTCCAGATAATAAAGTCAGATTCATTTTCTTCAACATTCTTTAGACATTCATTTCAGTTCTTTGTTGGGATATATATTTCCCAACCTGCGAGGCAGGTCTGTTCTACAGTCATGCACAACGGTTACCTGGGATTGTCTAGCTCCACTGAAATGCTACTTTTTAAGGACAGTAAGTGAGGGGAATTCATATTTCTATCTAGCTTCCTCTGTCACTTGGCTGTGCTGTGTTGCCAGTGTCACTTTTCCAGTGGGGCAAATGTGCTGTGTTTCTACTTGCTTCAGACACCCAGTACAATTGTGCATACCAGCTTCAAAAAGCAACAGCAAGAAGTAAACCAAAATATGAGTAAAGAACAGTGGTATGGCTCAGAATTTTTATTTACTGTTAATATCCTTATTTGTTTTCTAAACAAAATTTTAAAGTTCTAGGAATTGTGTGTGTGCTTGGCTGCTTTTTCTTTAGTTTTCTTTCCTTCAAGGAACCCTTTTTAATGAGATACTGCTTGCAGATGCATTTCTTAATTAATTGTGAATGCGTAGTGTGGTGACAGATGCAGAGGATGTTGCCTTTATCGTGATCACATTAAAATGAGTTGTTTTGAATATTCTATGATGTTTGGGGAAATTGCTTAATCCTATTACTTCTTGGGGAAGATTGAGTACCTCCTAATGTGAAATATGAAACCTCAGAGCTGCACAGCGCAACTGCTGCCTCAGAGAGCGCAGCACAAAATGCATAGGATTTCTTCTAATGTGAGTCAACAATGATTTCTAGGCTTGTTTATCACATAAATGTTATCTGGCAAATTATTGGACAGTTGCTATGGAAACAAAGACCTAGTGGTAGAAGGATTTGTTACCATAAGTAGTTAAGACAATGCTCAGACTTGAATCCCTGCTGCAAACAGCCAGCTTCTAAGGATGGAAGCGACAGATAACAAAACACCTATTTTTTTACTGATAACAGAACAATTTAGAAATATTTATCAGCTGACCTTTGCTTTTCTAACAAACACAGAGATATATGAAATAAAGTCCAAAGGTGTGAAAACACTAAAAAGAAAAATATTCTTTTATCTTGTTTCATAATGTTCAAAAAGATAATATAGATGTTGGTATCTGCTAGAACACAATGTGTAAGACATGGAAAGCCTGAGCAGGTTTCTCTCACTGCTCTGTAGTGTTTCATGAAACAAAAGGACCATATATTCCAGCTGCAGGGAATATTAATTGTTGATTGTTGAACTGAATAAAAAGAAAAACGAGGTGTTTGGAAATGTTGTCTTCTTTCTGATGGAAGGTATAGTGGAAATATTGCAAAAGGGAAATGGAAATGTTCATGGAAAAGATGAACCATAGTTGGATTGTTCCAATTATCTTCCTTGTGGATCAGCAAAAATAGTATCTTCATTTTCTGTATTTATCTAGTAAAGAATGGCAGGTTATGGTATTGCAAAAGCTCTAATTTACATATAGGCTTCAGTGTCCTCAGTGCTTATAATCTTCTAAGGGGTTTAATAAAATTCTGTGTTTTATCCATCCCCTGAATTGGGCAGTTATCCGAACCTCTCAATTGTTGTTTTGGAAGTCCTGGTCCTTGAATTTGAAGAGAAAACCTTAGAAGATGTGGATGCCAAAACCAAAACCAAGCCCCATAAACCCCAGAAAGTAAAAGATCATCTTGTTTCTTTCTTACTCTTGCAATTTGGAAGCCAATAGCATATCTAGAAGGCTGGGTTGTTTTTCTCTTTGAGCAAAGTGGTCTCACTGTTTTCATGAATGCGATCAGTATTTCCATGAATACAACACTGGAATATTTTCCTGTGGCAAATTTCATCAGCAGAGCTCTCAGCTTGTGCAACAGCAAGCCATGTTAAGTGCAGGTAGCAATTACTGACACACAAGAGGGAAAGTCCCATGACAGTGGCACAGCTGAAATGGGAAGTTGATTCCAAAAAAATGGGCTCTGTTGTGACAACTGACATCAGCTGAAGTGATTTGCTGGTGACCTAAGCATATGGGAAAATGTGCAAAAAACACTGCTAGGAAGGGAGTTTGCCATCACCTTTATGATGTGCACAAAAAGAAAAAAAGGTGACATTTGTTGTGTGATTTTTTTTCTTTCTTTTCCTTAGCAACTATGGGCAGCAACAAAACAGAAGATGAATAGGCTATTGATCTAAAAGCAAAAGGATGACTGTTTATTTTAAGTTAGATGCTCATGTCCGGTCTAATATATTGCCACAAATTGTGTTCTAGCAATAAAAGAAAAGACAGAGGCACTGGAGGATTAAAAGACTAAAGCAGATGAATAGAGCTGAATTTCTATGTACTGAACACATATGTTGAATATGTGGGAAAGGCAAAATGACTCAACTTGTTCTAAGACCAGAAAAAACCAGACAACAATATCCATCATTAGGTTAAAATTGCATCAGATGTTTAGCAAGAGTTATCTTTATCCTTTGGCAGGATAAAGAAAACAAAGGAAATTTGGAGACATCACCCAGGGAACAGGAGAGCCCTCAGCAGAATACTGAACTGAGCTGAAAAAGCTCTGCTTTGCCACACTGTTAATGCCCTAGGATAGATCCTCCTGTCCCAAAGGCAAGAGGAAAAGAATGCCACAGGCCCTATTGCTTTGGAAACTTCTGAGCAAATAGAAGAAACAACAGGATGAGTATATTAATTTTTTGTTCTGTAGAAATACTTTATATATAAAGTATGGATATATATGTATAGATGCATAATTTTGAATGAGCATCACAGTAGGGTTCTGGCAGGACTGTGTGTGTGTTCAGCACCTTGTTTGGAGGGACTGTTTCCTCCTGCTGCTGTTTGGCTCATGTTCAACACCTGAGGTGTAGCACATTTTTTATGGTATAAGGAGCTTAAGTTTATATAGATTTAGTTTACAGTTTATATAGATATAGTTTATATTTTATCCAGGGAAAAACTATAGAAGAATGCCCAAAGGTAAACAGACAAGGATAACAATAGTGGCTCCAGCTGAGCAGATATGTACATTTTGAATAACAGAAATAAACTACAGAGGAGATGTATAGGTAGGTCTTCACTAACACACTTGACTTTGTAGGCAATGAAAAACATGCAGAGATTCTATCTTTTGAATGATGTGGAGGGAATTTGGGCCATATCTTACAGGCCTTGAGATGCTAGCTTGGAGGACGAAATTCATAACCTCTAGCATGCTGAGACAGACGCTTTAAACCTAGCTGATAGAAGTACCAGAGAGAGGAGCTTTGTTTCTGAAATTCAGTTATATTATTTTTCTGAGACTAAGACATGTATTTGCTGCCTTCAGTTATGTATAATGTAAAACTGGAATGTCACAGCCACCACAGGCTGTGAGAGAAATGACAGGTTTTTCTTTTAGTTGAATGTGAAGTCAGTGAAGGCAGTGAGACAGTAAGAGCAGCAGGGAACAGAACAGGGATGTGGGGGTTAAATTCCCTCCTCAGTCTGAGAAAAGCACCTATATATTACCTGCTGTTAGGAAATTGTCTTCACCACCCCCTTACATTTCCCTGGAGATCATCCATCAGCATTCCTATTGAAGCTGGCCATCAGACTGACAAGTATCCAACCAGGAAATTTCAAGTGGATAAAGGAATCAGAAGCATGACCTTAATGTCTAGAAGTAAGGCATGCAGTTGGAGGAGGGGAGAATGGGGGTCTGAGTCTCTGCTCCTGAGGGTGTTTGTGTGACAGTCGCTGGATAAGCAATGTGCAGCAGCTTTCTCTGGTCATGTCTGTGGATGATAGAGGCTGTAGTTTCTGTGTGTTTAGTTGAACTCTGTGATTCAGTGTGCTCCAAGTATGTTTTATGCTTGATGGATTTTGAGCATGGTTTAGCTTAGTTAGTTACCTGATCTGCAAATTCTAGACTGGCACCTGGAGAGAAAGTTTGTTATGCAAAGATGAGGGTGTCTGGGTATGTTCAAGAGCAGATCTTTGAACGTGCAGAGTTTTGCAATGCAACGTAAGAACATGAAGCCTCTCATATGCCTGAGCAGGTTGGCTAGCAGCTTTGTGCATGTGATGGAAATTTGGGATTTAGGCACACAATTTCTATCAGTTTTGCCTATGAAATGTTTCAATATTACTTTGTATCTTTCCCTTTGTGCAGAACACAACTGCTTAAACAATTAAAACTGTGAGCGCTCTGTGGAAAGATTAATGTCCTGGGCAGAGGGAGTGTCTTCTTGGTGGAGTTTTGAGAAACTTCTCTGGCAAATGGAGCAGTGTGTTATATCGTCTGTCTATTCAGAACTGTACCAATTATTAAGCAATTAGATTAGAATACAACTAAGAAGGAAAGAATCACTCCCAGTCTAAATTTTGTTGATTTTGTCAGCTTTCCCAGTTTCCAAAACCTGGACACCTTTTGTGGAAATACCTGCCTTATGATGAGCTCTGTCAGGTATACAATTTTAGAAGCTCTTTTGTTTTTAATATATATATGACTGTGTGTATATATACGTATATGTATATGTATAATATGTTTTATACACATCCATACACATATATGAAGATATTTTTAATGGTGTAGGCAGTACTCCATTTCATTTTAAGGTACAAATTAAGATATAATACTAATGAACCACTACTGATTTAGAAGGAAATGGCAAAACTAGAATCAATTTAGTGGCAACAGTAGTATAATATTAGAAATTACTTACTTATATTTCCCTTTCTTGATTGACTTCTACAAACACCTCATTCTCCTTGAGAATTTTTTATTTATATTTTATTTTGATTAAGGTGAATTTCCTTCTTTCTGTTTTTGTATAAACACTCAAATAGATCCAGAAAAGGATATTTTAATAAGAAAATCTATTATGTACACCATATTTAATCTATTACAAGAGCTGTAAAGACTATGTGTGATTTTGCATACTGTCCTATTTTCAACGGGAATAGAGTTAATTTTCTTCTTAGTAACTGGTACAGTGCTGTGTTTTGAATTTAGTGTGAGAATAGCGTTGACAACACACTGACGTTTTAGTTGTTGCTGAGCTGTGCCTGCACTAAGTCAAGGCCTTTTCAGTGTCCCCTGCTCTGCCATCAAGGAGATGCCTGAGAAGCTGGGGAGGGAGCACAGCCAGGACAGCTGACCTGAACTGGCCACACCATAGGATATCATACCCAATATAAAAGCTGGGGTAGTTACCCAAAAAGGGTTCCAGTCATGGTTTGAGGATGGATTTGGCATTGATCAGTGGGTGGTGAGCAACTGTATTGGACATCACTTATTTCTCTTGGGTTTTATTCTTCTCTATCATTTTCATTATCATTATTTTATTTTGTTTCAGTTATTAAATTCTTCTTATCTCAAAGTTTACTTTTTCTTTCCCATTCTCCTCCCCACTTGTGAGGTGGAGGCGAGGGGAGTGAGTGAGTGGCTGTGTGATATTTGGTTACCAGATGGGGTTAAACCACAACACATACACACATACTTTCATTCATATTTGCCTATTAGAAGTAAATATAGCCAAAAGTATCTTCCAAAGCACCTTAGAAAGTTCAAAGGACATCTCCTTTTGGAATATAATGCCACTGATATGCTTCCATATATAACTCATTTTTGGAAGCAATTCTCCTTAGTTATTGCAGCATGTGTGAGCATTTTTCTGTTAGTCAAATTCTGCTTAAACAGTTGAAAATCTGCACCTACTTCATTTCTTTTCTGAAATTGGGGGTCCATATTTCCCAACACAATAGCTAATGGCATTATAAATTATCTTGAGAAAGGTAAAGCAGTCCGAAAAAAGAAAAGAAATTGCTGTCCTTTTCTGCCTAGAGGCCAGCAGCTTCACTGAGCCTGGTATGGAAGAAGTAGAGCTCAGAATATAGAATATTCAGGGGAGAAAAAGGATTTTAAATATTTCCTTGTGTGGAGTTGATTTTAATGTGCAGTTAACCACCAGTGACTGTATTGTGTTCATGTCTTCGGTCTTAAAATTCTTTTTTTCCCATAAGAGATGGAGTTTATCTGTAAAACGCATAATCCTTTGAACCAAGCATCTGTCAGTAAGTGCGGTGCCGTAGATATGTGCCTAGGGAAAAACATTTTTTTTGTGATTTAAGTCTTCATTTGTCTTGTTTAGTGTTCGTATATTCGGGCAAAAGAAAACAAGGAAAGCCTAGAAACCCTCTTATTTCTCCCCTTATTCTTTCTCATTCATTAATTTCCTTTCCTTCACTTCACATCCTAAAACTGAGGTGAAATGCATTCACTTTTTGTGTAAGTACTGGTATTTTTTTTACAGACAGACTTTGAATCTTTTGGAGTGGAAAAATGATGGTAATGCTACCAAACAGTATTTTATTTTCTTTTATTCTGTCGGTCCAATGTTCAATAATTAGGAAGTGCTGCTCAGAGATGAAGGTCAACTGGTAATCTTGGCTGACATGTAAAATGAGGTTTCCAAGCTGCGGAGTCTAAGATTCAAGTCTAAATTCAAGAACTCTCTTGGTTTTATTACAGTTCTGCTCAATCTATTGATAAGGTTGGAGGTCATTAAGGATGAGAATGCCTCTTTATAATAACATTTGATATTAAAAGGTGGAGAGAAGGAGAAAGCAGAGACCCTCATATAGCACTGAAAGAATCAATTCAAACGTACAGTCCCTGATGGTATGAGAGGAAGAGGTTAACTGAAAACAGAGCAAAGGAATGCATCAAAAAAAAAAGAGCTGTGAAACCAGTTTTTATACTGAGAAGACTTTCAATGAGCTGCAGGGGCCAAAGCATTTGTGCAGATGGTCAAGAACTGACTGATCTGAACCAATCATTACTGAAGGAGACTCGTGTAAAAAAGAACCTTATTCTGAGCAAAGGAAAGTTTCCTGAGAATGTCCTGCTGGTAGCACATGCTTCAAGCTACCATTTAAAGACTTAGCAAAATGCAGTATCTAGCACTTTAATCTTCCAATGAGAGTTATGCATCTAGCTTGATTTCAAAAGGAAAGGTGACTTTCATGATCACATTCTTGCATATATATATGTTTATACACATGCACTTAAGGATGCACTTACTTGTTTTCCCCATTCTTCAAGATCTATTTAATCTATTGATTATTTTCAACCAAATTGCAGAGATGCAGAAGTCTCAGAGACACTACATTTCTAGAAGTTTTATAAGAATAAGCAGCCAGAAAGAGGAGAACCTATTACTGCCTCCACTGGAAGAAAGTTCCTATGAGAATTGGATCCTTATTAAACATCAGAAAATCTACACAAGGCAAAGCCACAGGAAACACCAATTTGTAAGAATTCGGTCTTCATTACTTTTATTGGTCATGAAACTACTCCTCAGTGTTTAACAGTTCTTGAGCAAACTTGTGTCTGAATAACACCATCTGCTCCTTCAGCTAGCAGGAGGGGAAAAAGAACAAAACTTGTAAGTGTGAGAGGGCAAGAAAATGCATTTCATATGCCAGCAACAGTGTGTTCCTTGTTTTTTTGTCAGCTGTTGTATTATGGTTAGACTTCTTAAATGTGCCGGTTTGCCAATAAAATAAAACATCTGCTTTTAGAAATTGAGAGGCTGAGACAGTTTTCTATCCTTATTTCATTTAAATCTGATTTATCTCGAAATATAATTATTGTGATCATAGATTTGCACACTTAAACACTTAAGGATAATGTTAAAATAGCTTAGATACCAGACTTATGTACTTATTTAGCTGACTTTCAGTCAGCTCAATTCTGCATATTAAATTTTACAGATAAATTCGATCTTGGCAAGCATGAAGGTCTGGGCCTTTGTGCAAACTACAATTAAAGGTCAATAGCATTAAACCATAACAAACAGAAATCTTAGAATATAAATTGTCTCTGTCAGATGTGCTTCAACTAGATCTAGACTGGAGGCTCCCTAAATGCAAAATAAAAGGAAAACTATATGGATTAGTTTGAGTAAAAAATTGGAAGTACTCCAGAAATCAGAGAGAGTTGATCATGATATTTTGGTCCAGGCTTCTTTCTTTTTTTAAACTAACAGATATACATTCTTTGTGTAATGGAGAGATGAAGAGATTAAATCTAATATAAATGAGGACACTTATGCAGTTGCCTTCTTGTAACACAGCGGTAAGGAATTTACAGCAAAGGTTTTGCTTAAATTCAATTCACATAGTTTCCTACTGTGTGTGTATCAGGCTAAATCTTTACATTAAATTGTTGTTAGAAGGAGCAGTATGTAGGAGATTAATCTTGGTCTTTCTGGTCCAGCTTTCTAGAGCCAGGCCAGGGGTGATAAACACCTGATGAGGTAGGCTTGGTCCCTGCTTTGCACCAGCAATGTGTGTCCTGTGAGGAATGCATCCTCCAAACCTACAGCACAGGCACTATAGTGCTCAAGTTGCCTCCACGTGCCCTAGCACAGAGATATACCAGTGCACAGGTACTCAGGCAGCTCTCCTATCACTTCCTGTAGCAGTGGTTCTGGACATTTCCCTTGTTTGTGCATTTGTCAATGTACCCTATGAAAGCAGAAAGGAAAAAGGCGACCTAAACAACTTGTCTTTCTTAGCTCATCTGTGAAACTTATGATCCCTAGGGGTGTGATAATTGGTTGTGGTGCTACTTTCTGTAAAGTTGATCATGTTTGCGAGGCAAAGGTTCGTTAAAAAAACACTGATTTGTTTAAATATCTTCACTGGGGTATTTCTAGATTGCCCTAAATAATACATTTGGAATAAAGCAGTAGATCGCAAGTTTAACGTCAGAATTCCCTTTTCCTGCAATACAGCAAATCTGCCTTTGTAGACAACAGATGGGGATAAGCTGGATGCTAAATGCTTGACCAATCACCTCAACAATACATAGAGAGATGAGGAAACCGGTGTGATACTTCAAAACATTTCTTGAAGAAATTGCATTGGAAAGAAATGCTTAATATTTGACATGTTAGAAGGAAGTATGGGTATTCAGTCTAATGGTAGCCTCTGTGACATGTTGAAATCTTCATATTTTCTAAAATTAAAAGATAGTGGCTTGTGACATTAATTTAGAAAACAGAAAAGAACACCTGTTTTAGAGAGAGGTTCCTTATTAATCATCTCCACTAACATCCAATGCATGTCTATAACCAAAGATCATGTATTATTGATTATCTGCATGTTAAATTCCTGTTAGTCACAATTTTTTCCCATATATTTTGTGTAGAAGCAGTTTTTGGTTGATGGGCTATATTTATATGGCGACCAAAAAAATGCAACAAATGTGCAGTGACTTTTTTTATTCTGTAGCTTTCATGTGTATGGAGACAAAAGTCATGTCTGCAATGGATAAGGAAGCCTTTCTCTTGTACTGTAAAAGATGAGAGACTTGGAGAGCTCACATGGAACACAGCTGGTGACCGATCTGACACAGGAAGGTCAGATTTGTGCTCAAAAATTCTCTACAATAAACAGAGCAGAGTATTATATATTCAAGAGGAAAGTGATGTTTCAACACAGGCATTTGGTTTATTTTCCTGGCAGGATTTTCAGCAGAAAATTTTCAGAAAAAAATTCTTTAACTGGCAACCCATGATGTGGCATCTATATGCCCACGTTGCTCAATTTAGACAGTTATTTTTATTCACCTCAGCAAATACTCTGTTCCTGATGCTGCGGGGGTTGTGTAAGGTAGCAGAGCTCTCAGAGGTACTGGTAGAGCAGTCTTGCTGCTGGCCTGTTTGCTTGTTAACAAGTATATTAGTCCTGATTTTTCAAGCCTGCAGCTGGGAGTCTTTGGCTTATCTGCAACAGGAGAGTGCAGGCAGTGGCAGCATGAAACGCTCTGTCCTGCAACTCTGTTTTCCAGCAATGACCTCTGGGAGCATGAGAGTCCTCATTTGTTTCTCTCCTGAGGCAAATTTGTTCACAAGGAGGTAACATTTCATGTCCCCTCAGAACTAGACTTGGAGCCAGCAGTTCATCTCAGATCATCTTGTTAAAGGTTCTTAAGTGAAATTAAAGTGTATTGTCTGTACAGCCCATGTCAGCACTTTCTCTGGACACAGTCATGGTGGGAATAGGTTACTATTTATCTCTGCCACAGTGCTTGAGTTTGCTGAGCTCTAGATGTACCTGTTTGGTTGGATGCAGGAGAACTTCCAGTCTCATTACAGTCAAAATAAGCAATTCAAGCAGTTATAGCTACTCCTGACAGAAGTGGGTCATGGAGGGATCTTCTGGCAGCACAGTCACTCTGAAGGGGCTAGAGACTCCCACTCCTCTTCCCCTGCAACAGGGGGAAGGGGAACAAGCAGTAGGTGGAAGGGCATCTTGGGCAGCCATGCCCAGGAGAGGGCTCAAATCTGCTGCCTCAGATGTGACATATTCAGCATTTTGGCAGTTCTTTTAATATGTTTTAACCTTTTGACATTTTTCTTTAAACCGCTGAGAAAAGGTTTTCAATGCCACTGTTTTCACCCCATCATGTCTTATGTTTCAGAGAGTAGTTGGTTCATCAGTGGATAACACACACCCATGCCTAAAGATAGTATAAGGGTCTAATATGTTCTTATATACTTTGTTACTAACTGACTATTTTATAGCCATCTATCAATTAATTTGAGTGTGAAGAATAAAGATAAGTAAAATATCGTGCCATTCTTTCACTGTTGATGGGGAGACGGTTGCTCTGTTGTTTCCTACAGCTTTTTATTTTGCATTTGAGATTAGCACTGTTTCAGAAGAACGGCTACAGGCAGCAGTTTGTACCATGAACTTTTCTTAATGGCTGCTCTTCCCCTACGGTGATGGTAATCTGATTTTAGCAAACCTTACTGAATTTCAACGCCCATCATATGAAACGCACAGCATGATATTAAAAATAAACAGGATGGCTGGAGCCAGAAAGAAGAGTGTGTTTCTGAAATTCCTGGCTTCCCTAGATGTTGTAGGTGAATACACACATTTATGTATCTCTGTATATTACCAGGGAACGAGAGATCACATTAATAGGAGTATTTAAAAGACTGACAAATTTTAAACTTAAAAACCCCTGACTACTAAATTTATATTGTCTGCTATGTGGTTCTGCATGCAACTGCTTGTCTTTGCCTCTTTGATGGTCAGGCTGCTTTTGTACTGGTGTACATATGAAACTGCACATGATGTTTGTCTGGGCCAATGCTGTTGCAAAATTCTTATTGTTTTGATGTTAGTTATGCTATTTTAGGATGCTTATATTTGGGTTC
Organism: Lepidothrix coronata; assembly: GCF_001604755.1. NCBI lineage: Eukaryota > Metazoa > Chordata > Aves > Passeriformes > Pipridae > Lepidothrix > Lepidothrix coronata. Next base: position 1,754,320 of record NW_016690343.1, on the reverse strand, counting down.
AGTATAAGGCAGTATTAATTATATCTTGATCTGCATACTTAAAATTTCCAGTTAATTTAGGCATCCTAGGCTGCATCAAAAGCAACATTGGCAGCAGATTCAGGAAGATGATTCTGCCTTTCTACCCTGCTCTGGTGAGACCCCACCTGGAGTGCTGCATCCAGCTCTGGGTCCCCCAGCACAGGAAGGACATCGAGCCCAAAGTCTATTGGAGCAAGTCCAAAGGAGGGCCATCAAGTTGACTAGAGGGATGGTGCACCTCTCCTGTGAGGAAAGGCGGAGAGAATTGGGTTTGTTCAGACTGGAAAAGAAAAGGATTCAGGGTGACCTAATTGCTGCCTTCTGGTACCTGAAGGGAACCCACAAGAAAGATGACAAGAGACTTTTTACAAGGACATATAGTTACAGGACAAGGGGGAATGTATTCAAACTGACAGAGAGTAGGTTTGGAAGAAACTCTTTACTGTGAGTGAGGTGAGGCACTGGAACAGGTTGCCCACAGGAGTTGTGAATGCCCCATCCCTGGAGGTGTTTAAGGCCAGGCTGGATGGAGCTCTGAACAACCTGGTCTAGTGAAAAGTGTCCCTGTCCATGTCAGAGGAGTTGGAGCTAGATGATCTTTAAGGTCCCTTCCAACCCAGGCCATTCTATGATTTTTCTTTGGCTTAAAGTAATTTCTGTCTTCAACATTGTTTTCAGAATGTAACTCAATGTTGCGCTGCTATCGTCTGGGAACCCTATTGCTTTAGCTGCCTCTGTTTCTTATCCTTCTTTTGCCTTATCTGGTGTCCAGCTGAACATTTTGTGCCAGCTGTATGGATGGCATTATCTGGAGAAGTATGTGTGCATGGAAAATATAATGAAGCATTTAGCAATCTGTACCTTGGTCAAGAACAAAATAACTTGATGAAATGTCTCAGTGAAAAATAATATGCCCCTGGTTTTCACATAAGTGATCAGTGGTTGTATGTTGGTGTCTTAGTGGAAACCACTCAGTATGTCCGTTTTTGTCAGCAATATCTCACACAAGCCTTGACTGAGTGGTGATTTTTGGGAAGGGCCTGAGGAAAGGTCAAAAGTGACTCTCAGTTCAGATGTGGTTGACTCTGGGGTAAACAACTGGCCAAGAACTGATGACTCTGCATCTTTCTTTGAGGAAAGCAAGGGAGAAAATTTACTGAGGATGAGGAAGAATGTATTCCTCTTAAACATGTTGTTAATGAGAAATTACTAAACTGGAAGTAAAATGGATAAATTCAGAGTGGTCAAAAGACAAAAGTGAAGGGAGGGACAAAAAGTAAATGAGCCATTTGCATGTTGCCTTTTTTGGCAACAGTACTGCTACCTTAATTTTCTCTACTGCACTAGTGGGGTACAGAGAAAGATTTTAATATATGGGAAGTGTTAGCTTCTAAAGCTCCAGCAGAATGCTGTAGTCCTCTCAGCCAACCTTGGGTGAAGTATTCAGAAAGGAATCTCACACAAGTTCCATTTAAGGTTGGAAAAGCCCTGAGTGATGGCAATAAGCTCCTTGTGGTTTTGATCAGCATTCAGAAGGTGGTGAAGAAGGGGCAGGTTGTTGCTAGCTGTTAGGTATGCTCAAAACAGAAATCACTTGAAAGCCCTGATCCTGCAGAACTACCTGCATGTTCTCCATACATTTAAGTATATTTATTTCCTCTGGACTCCAGTTTGCTTTGACTCAAGTATATAAGGAGTCCTGGAAACTATAGGAGAATGTTAGGTATCTGAATACTTGTGTGTGTGTGCATGTGGAAAAGGGGAGCGACGGTATCCTCCATGCTTCAATATTTTTATGTTAGCATACTCTTAAAATTTTATAGTGTGCATTTTATTTTTTTAATTACAGTATTATACACTTTTGTTGAACAAAACATTTATGTTTTCTATACAAAAAAAGAGTCTTGTGGGAATTGTGGGTTTTTCTTCCTAAAATAATTTTGAGGCTCTTAAAAGATCATAAAAACAATCACTTTTGGCCCACACTGGTTATCAGTATTCCAAAATACAAATCTAAATGTTAGCATACTGCTGTGTTATCCCTAGACATTCTTCTCTGCTTCAAAGGAAAAAAAAGAATAGAGAAGCCCATTATATTTTAATAAAGTAATTTGTTGAAGTAGGTCTTAAGGTGCTAGTAATAAAGTAACTTATAATTTGCAAAACTAATATTTCTGTTATTTTAATAATAGGGGTAAATTAAAATGAAGGCAATCATGTTTAGGAAGAATGGTATTACCCTTGATTGTGCAACAGCATGCAGGGTCTGTTCAAGTGGAAAAGATAGAAGACAATTCAATGTGGGACAAACACATACAGGGCAACATGATTACAGCTTTACTGAATAATATTTTGAAGTGCGAATGATATAATTTCTAAAGTGTTTCTTTAAGCAAGGTCTCTTAGCCAAAAGGAGCAATACTGCTTAAGAACTGCTGGAGATGAAGTTTGTGAAAATCATGATATGTCATTCACAGTGAGAGAATGAGTTACAGTTCTAATGGAGTTGAAAATGGAGACAGTTTTTTCTTCTCTTTTTGGTTCCTCTCTATAAATCCTCATATAATGAGGGAAGATTTACTTTCCCTAAACCCTACCTAGCTATGTGTGGGCCTGTGCAATACACATGATCTGCAGGCTGAGAGATGAACTAATAGATTTAGTTTTAATGATTTGGCCCATTAGGGCACCTACTTGTTATCCCAGTCCTTTTAGAGGTTAATGTTTTTACAGAAAGAATGACAGAGCAAGATATGAACTACTGCCTCAGCTTCTCTGCTTCACAGCCCAAATTATTAAGATGAGTGAGTACTGAAAATGATGAAACAAAGATACTGTAAGAATGACTTGCAAAATCTTTCTTTTATAAATCAATAAAACAGAAAATAAAATAGAAAAGAAAGGTTCTTTCCTTCTGACTCTTTAAAGTGATACCTATATTCCTCAGTGAAAGAAAAAAAAGAACAAAATAATTTTAAAAAATTATTTCAATAAAACAAATTTATTACTTTGGGTCAGAATTCAATTGCTTTTTGTGTTTCTAGTCTTCCAGTCAAGATCTATAACATTGGCACTCAGATATATGTGACTAACTTCATATATCACATTTTTTCAATTTACTTCAATGTAGTGGTCTTCTGCGCTAGAGAGAAACAAATTTCTATAGCTTTCTGGGCTTAGAGTCATAGAAGAAATAGAAACTTTAATCCCAGTATCCTGGAATGCCCAAATAAGGAACAACACAGTCTTAGAGAAGTCCTAGAGGATGCAACAAGGATGTACTCAAACAAAGAAGATGTAAACTAAGCTCTGTGTACCCAAACAGGATAAAGAACAAATGTAACAGGTTTTGGTGGTAGAACACAATGATGCTGCACCTGCTCAAGAACTGAGGTCAAGATGACGAAGACCTGGAAAGACCAAAGAAGGACTTCCAATAGGAGTGTAACTGTGTAAACAAAGTAATGAATATGTATTAAGTAAGCTAGACTATCTAATGAAAATGTAAACAGTATGTGCAATAAAAAGCCCTGTCCACCTGTCATTTGGCACATTCAAGGAGGATCTATCCTCTGAATGTCCAACATGCTGTATAAAGAAGAACACACTTTTTAACATCTACAAGTTAGTGTTAAGGAGTTTGTTTCTGTCACTTTTCGGTATCAAGAGTCAAGCCCTAATGTGTAAAATTTACTTGTGTGCTGGTTTCAGCTGGGATAAAGTTATTTTTGTTCATAGTAGCCAGTATGTGGCTGTTTTTTGGATTTGTACTGGAAACAGTGCTGGTAATTCAGGGGTGTTTGAGTTATTTCTGAGCAGTACTTACACAGAGTTGAGGCCTATTCTGCTTCTTGTACTGCCCCACTAGTAAGCAGTGAGGTGCACAAGGAGTTGGGGGGGGACACAGCTGGGCCATCTGACCTCAAATGACCAAAGAGACATTCCATACCATATGACATCATGCTCAATATGTACAGTTGGGGGAAGAAGGAAGAAGACAGGATGTTCAGAGTGATGGTGTTTGTCTTCCCAAGTCACTGTTACACATGCCATGGAGCTCTGCTGTCTTCGGGATCTCTGAACACCTGCCTGCCCGTGGGAAATCATGAATGAATTCCTTTTTTTGCTTTGCTTTTGTGGTGACTTTTGCTTTCCCTGTTAAATTGTCTTTATCTCAACCCAAAAGTTTTCTCACTTCTACCCTTCTGATTCTCTCCCCCACCCCAACACAGAGGGAGTGCGTGACTGGCTGCGTGGTGCTTAGTTGCTGGCTGAGGTTAAATCACGAGAACTTGGAATAACTTTAATATACTCAAATACTGTGATGGAAACGAGGAATCTATTCATTGTGGTTGGGTTTTTTTGTTATAATCTCTGTGAGATTTTCAGAGCTTTTCAAATATTTGTCAATGTTGGTAGATTGGTGTTAATCATTTTGGAAAATATTTTGAGAGCTAGTTTCACAGTTTGTCCATCTGGGCTTAAGAATTGTTGCTTAAATGAAGAAGAAAATAATAATAATATTGTTATAGATAATACTGTTTATTATTAATTACTATTTATGGCCTGTTCAGACGACGATTCAGAGTTAGGAAAGAATTAATAGCAAGACAAAGTTTTTAAGTACAGGCTATCCCAGCAAAGGGGCACTGTTCTACTTCTTGTGGCCAGAGGCAGACCTTCAGTCAACTTCAACAGCAAAGGTTTTACCTGGTGAAAATGTAGTCTTTACTGAATCAGACACTGAGTAGGCCAATACATCAGACTGTGCTGCACAGTTGTATATACAGAGGAGGGTTGTGCTCTATGATCTCTGGTGATACAGAGACTGTGGCTTTGTTGATGTGGTTTATCCAGCAGCAAAACTTGTGTTGAATGCTCAGGCTCTCCAAAGAGGCGTCTGAATTCACTATAGCCAAAAAGACTCCAGCCAGTGTAGGTGTGAGAATGAGTCCCTGGTGCACTCTTAGCCCACATCGGAAGTGAAGCCTGTTACCCCTCCTAGGAGAGTGCAAAATTATATCCTAACCTGGCTGTAAATGAGTCCACACCAGGCCAGTTTCTTAAAGTAAAATCTTCAAGTAAAATCTTAAAGTCGACTATTTCAAAATGAGAGTCTTGTAAAAAATAAACCTGAAGAACATATTAAATAAAGAAAAAATAATTTTCTGCCATTGCAGTTGGATTTTAGAGTGGTTGGTAAGTCTTAAGATGCATGAAAAAGATGCTGCTGATATTGGATACAGCTCCTTTCTAACTGCGCAAATGTGTCACTGCCTGTTTCTTCCTTCCCCATCCATGAGGCTTTTTCTGCAAAAAGCAGGAAAAGCAGAATACCAGAGTCCACTCCCCTCTACCCGGTTCATCGGGAGCTTTGTTACCCAAAAATCTGTTTTGACTTCCAAGGGAGTGTATAGTCCTCCAGCAGAGGACTGTAAATGCACAGTTTTCATGTTTCTGTGTTGTGTCCAATGGGTCACCTGAACTTCAAACAGAGTTTTATGAGCAGTTTCAGTGGCATTGCAGTGAGGCAGGGGGGAGTCACGGGGGAATTTGGTTTAACACTGAACAGTGGAAATATACATTTTATGGTTCTTTCTTTTAAGATCTCTTGTGGAAATAAGTGTAAAACTGCTGAAGTGAATATATATGTGACTGCAAATGAAGATTGCTGAACAATGCTGCTTGTGTTTCAGACCCTCTGTATTTTTAGTTGTCATAGGAGCAATAGATGAAAAATTAAAATATAATTTTAATTCATTATAGGACTTATATTTTTGATTAAAGATTGATCCTTTGTCACTCACAAGCAAAAAGCCATGAGAAGCAATCATTTACTCACAAGGCCAAGTCCTTAGCAGCTGTACAGTGCTTTTTAGAAGCTGTGTTTATTTGCATTAGGTGAACATTTGCCCTGTCATATTTGTTGCAGCATGAGTGTTTTGTTTTGAATAAAAGCAGACTCCTGTTTGTCTTCAGGAGAATGGAATAGGCCCTGAGTTGCTACAAACATCTGTAACACCTCTGGCCTTCACAGCTGTCTGCTGAAATTATGAAATTATAAACATGCCCTCATCTCCAGTTTTTAATGGTGCTGGACAGCACATATCCATCTGTTATTTCCTTTGTGCCTTTTTAAAACTCTTTTTATATTCTTATGTTGATGTACATCCAGATATATGCTTGTTACCCAGCTGTTGTTCCAGGGCAATGCCTTTTCTATGGTTAGAAATACTTTTGAAGGGCTAGTATAGTGCTGTCAGGGTCTCCCTGGCCGGAGGCCACCACAGCCAGGGCACCTTTGCCCATCAGAACAGTAACAGGGATTCTCTAATATTTTATTTTTTTTCCCCTATTTTGCCAATCCCAGTCTGTACTTTACTCTTTTTGAAATAGAGAAAAAACATCTGCTAAACACTGTCCCCAGTCCTACAGACCATTGGAACAGGAACTGGAGATGTGTATAAAATGAAGATTAGGATGAGGACAAAATAGTTATTTACAAGCAAACCTAGAGAGAAAAATTAGATATCTCACTATGTGATTTGATGTTTGAGCTAGTTATATCTAGGGATGAAGTCCTACCTCTGAAATAGGATCCAAAGGAGTTCCATCAATACTGGAAAAGGATGAATTGAATATAGATGTATTTGTTATATAAACCAGTAAATTATTTGGGGTAAAACATTGAAAGCCCAAAGTTTATATGGATTCTTTATCTGAAAAATAAATCCAAGTAAGGGCTATGATTTTTAGGGTTGATGATTTTTTAAAACTATTATTATTTTTTAGGGTTTGATCAGTTAAGTTTAAATTTAAAATGATTCTACATGTAGAGCCAGATCCTAATGTAGTCATTATCACGGGAGAAGGGAAAGTACAGTTGCTGGTCCACTTCAAGAAAATCCAAGTCAATGGATAAGAAGCATTTTTATTTGATTCCTTGCATTTAAAATAACCCACCCTTAAATAAAACAAAACCACTAAGAAAACCCCAAACCACCAGAACAAAACACCCCCAGCCCCTCTCCCCCAATTTAATGTGAAAAATCAATCTCTCTTATGTAGGTTGCATTTCTAGTGGGAGAGATAAACCATCTTAAATCATTGAGGACTGAATTTGGGATTTTATTGTAAAGATTATAACTTATTTTTAGCTTATTGTAATCACTCATTAAAATGCTGGTTTTCTTATCTTTATAGTCATGCTAAGTATGAAAGAAAAGTACTGAAGTACAAAGAAAAATAAAAGTATCTCTTTCACAGATAGGATCATAATCCTGTTAGTCTTTTGTTATTTTTCCTATATTACTGTGAATAACCATTTTTGTAACATAACATAAAGGCAGCAGACTTTAGAGCTCCCTTCTAATTCGTGAACAGTTAGTGCTGCCATAGTAAAGAAAATAACTCTCCTTTATGTATTTTACAAATATTTACACGAGGAATAATATTTTTTACCATTACCACTTCATGTCTTGGAAAACTGCTCTTAGATCATATGCATTTAGAAGCAACAACAACAAAAAAGCCAGCTCTTTACAAACAAAATAATCAACATCCATCTCTATGCACTAAAATTATTTAAAGCCACAATAACTAAATCTGCTTATACAAGCTTCTCAAATAGCTGTTAAAGCACACCAAAATAAGCCCCCTAACTGGCTGATGCAAGCTGCAGGATCTGTTCCGGGTGATCACACAGACAAAGCATCCTTTGATTCCTCTCTGTCTCTTGTTGTTTTAACCTGCATCATAATTCCACTGTTTGCTTTATCTCTCTATCGTATCATGTATGTGAAGTGATAACTCAGAAACGGTTGCAGTAAGTGAGCAAGTCTTAAGTAACAGGGACCATTTGAGGCTACTGGGATGAGCTACCCTTACTGGTGCAGTGATTGGAGAGTGATGTGGAGTAGCATGCCTGTATTTTCCAGTTGGTTTTAGACTTTTCATCATCTTTGATTGCTATCATTGCAAAGGTACCTTCACAGAGATGTACAAGTCTACAGCATTTCGTTGGTCAGGCTAGAGATAGTGCAGAAGGGTACAGATCTGAAATCTAAGGCCCTTCTCCTTTTAATATTTGAAAAAGTTCAGATCAGTGTTTGAAACTGTGTGCCTGGTTGACCTGTGCTGTGTAGCTGAATTGGGTTTGTTCTGAGGAAAATACCTGAAAATTCAGAAGCTTATCTGGGTTGTTTCAGTGTACAAAACTGAGCTGAAAATTATATCAGTACAAGTCTATTTGTGAAATTTATGGCATCTCACCATCTGGTCTAGACTGGGATGTCGAACTGAAAGATCCTTATCTGATCTTTTCAGATGTAAGAAAAATTATTTCTTTTTTTGGCCTGTAAGTGACAAGAGGTTGAACAAGAAACTAATACGCTTTCAGCATTTTATTCAGTTCATTTCCCGCACACCTGAAAACAGAGACATAAACTCTGACAAGAAGAGCTATAGATTTACTGGTAGCAGAATGAGTAGATGCTAATGTGCAAAATCTTGTAACGAATGTACAGATTAATTGAACAACTGCATTATAGAGCAACATTTTTCATCACAGGGAACAAACAGGCAAGGACAGGTGGCCTTTTTAATGTAAGCTGATGAATAATGTGATATGATCAGAGTTAAAAAGTATGCTGATAACCAGCTAAACCTCCTCCACATGGGTTCTCATGGGAGTCTTTAGAAAGGAATTATCTGTCACACAAAATAAACCTGTAAAAGTTTTAGTCAAGATTTGTTCTTTCTTGCCTCACCGTTTCTGATTAGACAGGAGTGGCACACCTGATTCAAATTGTACCTCAAAGCAAAGCTGTCTACCAAAAGAAATTAGGACAACTAACCATATCTACGAGAGGTAGTGAGATCACCAATTCCATGAAAAACCAAAAACACAATTCATAATCAAGGTGATAAAAGTTGATTTGCAGGTTTTGCATTTAGTTTAGTTCATTCTGTTTAGTTTTCCTGTTTTAGTGGAACCATGTCTCACCTTGCAATCCTTCATAACTGCATTTGTATGATCCTCTTTACTCAGACCTAGAAAAAGGAACTTTATGCACAATGTCGAGTTGTTGTTAGTTGGTTATGGGGGTTTGTTTGTTTGTTTGTTTGTTGTTCACTTATTAAAAAAAAGTTAAGAGGAATGCAGATTTCCAGATTTAATGTAAGTCCACCCTGGACACCAGATTTTGCTAAGAAGCTTTGGAGTGCATTTTCCTAATGTGTCTTTCAGAGACACTCTCTGGCTCCATTCAAATTGGTTGGATGAACATGTATTTCTTTGAATGGTGATAAATGAAACAAAAAATGCAGTGGATACTTCAGTGACCTTATCATTTCCTACCTGGAACTGCTCAGTTACAGTTGATATTATAATTGTTGTATTCATCTTATCTATCATTTGTAAAGAACATCTTCCTCTTGATGGGTAAAACCTGGCTGAATGTTTTGTTGCCTGTATCCTATGCTAGAGGGTCTCTTGCTTTAAGCACTTTGTTGATTATTTTAACTTTCTTAGTTTAAACTACATGTCTGCATCTGTTCCTTAAAGGACTATTAATTTTTAAAACATGGAAAATTTCCATATTCACCATTATTTTATCAAAAGGAATGAAATGTGCATATTCCATGTAGGCTGTTGATTAATTTCCAAGGCAAATGCACCCTTTAGCTTTACCATTTTACCCAAATTTGCCTGTTTTGTGCAAAGAAAATACATTGAGCTATGATCCTGACAACTGCAGTTATGAAAACATATTTAATTTTGATATTGCACAGCCTTAAAATATTACTGGGCACCTCGTTGGTCAGAATGTGCAGAGAAACATATTTTGTTTTGATACACATGGCTGAGCAAATAAATTACCTACACATTTGTAGTTTTATCTTCGGCATTTTTCTTGAGGGGGATGGATGAACAGTCATAGTAGTCTAAATCATATCCTTTTCTGCAAAATATTAATGAAAATTAGGTTGTTGATTCTTTAAATAACAATAGCAGAAGGAGCAAATAGAACCAATTAATCTTTATGAGTAGATAGATTTGTCATAGTTATCTGTTTGTACTGCATTGACATCAACCACTGGAAATAAATTTAGGAGAGAACATGGAATTCATTTTAAGAACTGTTTGGTGCAAAGGAATGCCATGTGGACTATTCTGGCTGTATGTGTTGACTTGGTTGTATCACAAACAATACCAATAGTTTTGCAAATGTTGGGCCGTTGTGTATTTCAGTGTGCATTGGTCACACTGCTGAAGTCATACAAGGTACACTGAGAAAAGGGAGATGTGAAAGGAAATTCTAGAAGGCTAAGCTTGAGGAGTACTGATGGTGATGCCCTTGAAATCTGAAGTCTGACACATCAAGTTTTGCACTGTTTTCTTCTTTTTAAATATAATGGATATATGACATAACATTTTACCTGCTTTTTACCTTAATCACATAATCTATGCATGGATATCATTATTTTGACACCAGCTTCAGACGATTTGCTATAAGAATTACTCTGTTTCTAGTTATAATAGGGAAAAGAGATGCAATACAAATTATGTGAGCCTGATTTTAGTTCTCCCTCATACAAAATCCATTTATTTCAGTGATGGTCATAAGTAAACAGTGAAGTAAAGGTGAAAAGTGAGTTTTGTACATGTGGGATACGTGGATATGAATCTCTGTGCACCTAGATGTATCTGTAAACCAGGGAGATACAGTAGTGTTAGTAATGCCCTCTTGCACTAAAAAGGAAACAAAATGATGAAAGATGGTATGCAAGCATTCAAATATATTAATTATTCATGTAGAAAACATTCTGCTTACATTCTCCAAAACTACACTTCTATTTAATCTTGTATTTTACTCCAAAATCATTATTCTTAGACACCATCATCTGCATCAAAAATGGCACAAAGCTACCTCTAGAAAAATCAGTTTAAAAAGTTGACAGCTCTCCAAAACATACGTGTTCCTCTTTTGTCAAAATGTCATATCCTCAGATAAAACAGCATTTATACTAAACAGAATATTTATTGTTATTGACTCCTAAAATAATTTCTGCATCAAAATAAACAGTTGAATGAAACACAACAGAAAGTTTTAAAAATCTTTATTCACTCCATCAGATACCGAAATGTGTAAAGACCATTATTAGGCAGTTACAAGATATAGTAGAAAAGGACTATGATTTTGTTTCCCCCCCAGAACATCTGCTCTAAGTCTTTATTCAGTTGAAGCCCAAATTAAGCTTGGCCAGATTAATTGCCTAAAGCAAAATAGCCCTGGATCAACAAACAGCAAATGAAGCCTAACATTTCCCTCTTCCAAGATTCAAAGTACCTTCACACATCTCTTGAACCATTGCAATGGAAATCTGTCTGCAGGTGCATCTTGAGGTGTTGACTTCATCAAACACATCAGGTGCCGTCAGGAAACTACACTAAGCCCTAGGACAAACACATATACAACTGCCAGTAAGGACAGAAAAACTCCTTTCAGAGAATACTTTACTTTTCATGTTTTTTGAAGTACATCTCCTACACAGCTTTTGTGAGAAAGCTGGGTAGTTTGGTGTCCCTGCTAAAGTCAGAAGGGCCAAAGCGACACAGATATCAGACGTCGTCCAGGTGTAAGGTGATCAGGAAGCTGTTTATTGCTCTCAAGTGTTTCTTTTATACTCTTTGTACACTATCGTGCCACAACACAATTGGTCAAAAGTCTCAAGCATAAAACACAGTACATATTTTCATTGGAGACACAGAAGACACTGTGCTTACTGTCATTGGTGACCTGAGGACACTGTGCCCACTGTCACTGGTGATATTATGCACATTTTGATTGGTGAGTTTTGGTCTGGGCTGCATTAAGTTTGTTCTGTCCAGCATTACAGTAAATATTTCCTTAGAGTTGTTTACATTCCTCGTCACTAATTACCAGGCTGCTGACAGGTTCTCTGTCAACCCCAACAGGTTGGGACACCAGGAGCTGGATTCCTTTCAGGTGAAGCTAGATGGCAAAATGCTTTCTTGGGAAGGCATCTAATGTGCTCCACCTGCAAATGGACTCTAACTGCACAGGAGTAAAAAAGAGCTTGTCAAATATGAGACCTATATAAGTATAGATATTTTCTCCCCAGCAGAGCTGCTTTGCTCTACATATCTGCTCTGAGGGGCTGCTCTGTTAAAGGAGATGCAGCATCAGGCCACTTGTGGCAGAACAATCCATGTCTGCCATTAGATTCTCTAATCCTATGGAGTAGGGTAGCTGTTTCCAAACCACTACTGGGATTAGTCTCAGGCACATGCTAAGCCTCCAGTCATGCCTGATAAAAATTGGAAGTAATGCTAATTGGAATGGGCCAAAATCATGCCAGGGACCTTTTTGACAATGGCATGGTTGTGGTAGTTGTGTTCTCCTGTCACGAAACTTCTTTGGATACCTTTATTTTAATAGTATATGTGTAGCCACTCTTCCTACAAGTTGATTCTCCAAGAGGACTGTCTGTATTCAGAGTCCAAGGGGGTCTGTGGCTGGGTGGCAGAACCATATTGCTGACTGAGATACAAGCCTGGCCCTGAGTGGTTTCAAGAAGAACCCAGTGCCCAAATGGTCCTGGAAGCAGGAGTGCTCTGCATGCCAGGGCTGCTCAGGGTCAGCATTTGGGAGCCCTGGTTGATGCAGGTTCAATTGAATGTATTTAGTGGAAATTTCTCACTTCTCTCTCAGCCTTCACAGTTTTGTAGATGTTTTCAACTACAGGCGTTCTGCCTTCATTTATTATTGCAAATTCACAAGTTCTTAAGAGTAACTTGTGAGAATTTGCATGAAGTGGTGGCACCAACAAACCTGTGAGAGTAGCAGAGACTATAAATCCCAGCTAGAAGTGCTGTCTCTGGCAAGATAGGGTTAGAAAGCATCTTCTGCACCTTTCTTTCTTTCTATTATTCCCATTTAATCACTTTTAGGTCTAGAACTGTAAATGTTTTCTTGTTCATCACAAAAGGATTGAGAGACTGAAGGTCAACAGGTAAACTTGCAGTTCATTTTCACAGGCTGAATTGGTACATATGTGATTAGTAGCAGTTAGTGTATAGGTATAGAAAGAGCTTCCACCAGCATTTTTCCTGTTAAGGAATGATAGAGAATGAATGTAGAAAAGTATACAAGATTTGTTGGATAATTTTTCTTTACTATTATGATCATTCCTCTTCATTTTATGGGAAATAGAAATACTGATTTTTTAAATCTTTTACTAGAAATACTTTGTAGGAGGTAAATGAACTCAGAAATAGGAACAGAACAGAGCAAATAGAAAAGCTAGGGAACAAGTAATGAACAAAGATGAATAAAATAAATTAATAAAATATTTAGAAACTTCTCTCCTCACATAAATGAAAATTTAAAGACACGAACTTATGCCACAGTAACAGAATTAAGAGTCATGGCAGGTTCTACAGCTTTAACAGTAACATCTGTGTCATAAGCAATGTCAGATTCCTGTAACACAAATGAAACAATCTTAATAATATCAGGAGGACAGTTTCTGGACTCTAAACTTTTATGCATCTGGGTTTTTTTGGAGTTGCTTCTAACTTGAACAGATATCATGATGGAATGAGGACTTCTTGCATTTACTAATGCACTACATCTATTATCCAAGAATCTTGTTATTTCGAAGTTGCGACATTCAACCTAAGAAAGGGAAGATTAAATTTCAGGGACTAATCTTTAATGTCTTTCTTGGACGTCTTCACCACTAGCATGGAAATTCTGCAGAAATGAGGAGTGAAACCCATGAAAACACAGGTAGTGTTTTTATTTTTGATTTTTTTTGATTAATCAAATGTGTAATATCTTAGTAAAGTCCTAGTAAATACACTGAGGCTATTTAAATAGAGATTGTTAACTACTTTTTGTTTTAGTTAGCTTTTTTTTGGAAGTTCTCATGGCCATAGGCCATTATTTCATACGCATTACAGAACACACCTTTGCAAAATGTAGAAGTAGGAAGGTATTTCTACCACATAATTAGTGTGCCATTTTACAGTGTGTCCCACAGCCTAGAAGGAATCTTTCTCAGAGGATTTAACCAGAAGACTCCTGTGGCCTCCTCTCTGTCACCCCTCTCTACTCCAATTTGGGCAAAATCTGGCCCAAACATTCTCCTGCTGTGTTAGACCACTGATCTAAGCATCCTCTTTGGTGCCAGTTTATTTATGGGATTGTGAATTAGACAAAGTTAATGCCTGTATAGCCCTCATGAGTTAGAAGCCAAGCTTTTTGTGTGGTTTTAAAATTGATACAAGGCAGAAACCACTGTTATATACATATTTTTTTTTTTCTTGCTGTCTGCAAAATCCTTTTTAAAAACCCTGCTTGGTCTTCATTACCCTGGGGCAACAGTTTTCACATTTTTAGCATGAAAGGATTTCTTTTATTATTTAAATTTGTGTTAGAGACTACTCCCTAACAAGATACTAGGCTAGAGCTGTATACCTGGGTGATATATTCCAGTTTGGCACAAATTGTACTATCATTTTAGACACTTACTGAGTCTGTATTAAATTTGGTCCTGTATAATTAAGAAAGTTGGTTAGATGAAAAATAAATCTGCAAGCCAAAAGTAATCCCATAAGTTGTGAAGAAAATGGTATGACTCTTGCAGCTTATTGCTGTTTATGTTAGGATAACACATGGCTCTGCAGAACAGTCCCAGGGCCTGGTCTGTGAAGATAGGATGGAAGACACCTACTCTGATGGAGAGAGTGCACAAGCAGAAGGTGCAAAAGCATATGCTGCATGAAAGCAGAAGGTTGGCAGTGGAGCTGGGTGAGGTGGGAGTGGTGGGAGGAAGTCTTTGTATGTGTCCAGGCAGCTTATATGCCTCTAATTCCAGCTACCTGCTCTGGGTAACAGAGGAGTGAGAAGGGAGGCGGGTGAGAACTTTGCTGTTGCAAGTCTCTCTGTTGTCTGACTTTCTTTGAGGTAGAAGATGTTAGGTTATGCTGGTTCCTTGGTGCCTTGATTCCCAGTGCTAGCAGGATGGTTGATGGGCAGTAATATACAGCACAGTGAGCCAGCAAGGGGAGCATCATCTTTAGTGGCTGGAAGAAGAGCTCCAGTTGGGTATGTTTGTATGGAAGGTGCTCCACCACCTCTCGGGAGCCTTATTCTCTGTAAGCACTGGATAAAAGTCTCATGCAGCACCAGTAGCCCTGGTTTTATGAGGAGATAATGAAGTCTTTTTTCTACACAGCTGTGCCCTTGGTTGGAGCTCTAATGTCGCCAGTGGCTCAGACAGCAGACGCTGACTTGGGAGATGGAATTTGACTGAGGACTTGAAAGTGAGATTGTTGAGATGAAATAATGAGTTATTTGTTCCAAAGAGACCACTGATTTCGAATGCCCTACGTTTTAGGTGTTGAGACATGTCACATTTTGGTTAAATTCGCAGAGGGTTTAGAAGCTTTCACTGAAGTCAAAATGAGTACTCATTTCTGCATTGCTTTGCACGAAAGGAAAATAACAGGAAGAGTATATGGCTATTTGAAAGGTGAATGTTTTGAACCAGAGGAACACTTTTAGCATAACAAAAAGGCACATAATCAGTGTAGGAGTGCTAAGATTTAAAAATGAGAAAGGATGGTTAAACATTTGTGGGGAAATAAATATTCGTAAGCACGATTACAGTATAGCTAATAAAATTAGTAATTAATAATGAATTATTAATTCTTAAATACTGCTGCTACTTACCACTGGAAAAGTCAGTTTACAGCTCTATATTTAGTGAGACTGTTATGCCCTAAAGCAGCAGGTATCTACTAATGTATAGATCCATCATTTGCACTTGCTGCAAGCAGTTGTTCTGCAGTTCGGAGAGGCACTGTTTTCCCAAAATGCTCAGTATGGGGCTAAATTCCATCTATGGCTTTCTCTGTGAATGCTAGTATCTGCAATGCAGTCTTTTTGGAGCATACATTACTCATTTAGTATGCATGTGTATTACACATGCCATTGTGTTGACCTTTCCCATCCCTTATTTCTGTTTCATTTGGCTTATGCAGAGAATATCCTAGGGTTTGCCTGCTCTGTCAGTCAAACAAGGGTACAAGGCTACTTCTAAATCTAGATTTTCCCACTTTTCCTGTTGCTTTTTTCAGAAGTATTACTTAGGTACAGGCTTAAAATCTGTTGGGCGTATAGTTCTATGTATTTTGTGCTGCACTGCAGGTTGCCTTCACTCTGGGTGAGTTGGACATAGACAGGGCACAGAAATGTATTATGGTTCCTACCAGAAGCTATTGCAAGCCACTGTTTTTCCAAGCACACCATGGTCTTGAGCGATGTTCAGAACTGTGAAGTAGAATATATTTGTCCAGGATCTTGATTTTCTCTGTTGAACTTGTTTCTCAACGTGTTATCATAGGTGGTGTCAGAAGGTTGGCAGAAACACCTGAAAAATGGAACTCAAATACTACGGCACTCTTTTCTTAGGTCTCTGTCCACTAGATCTAGAAGAACTTATCCCAGTTTTCTATCTGCATCATTCCATCTTTGCCTTGGACCTGCAGCAGGACAACCAGTATGTGTGATTTGCATTAGCAGAGTTAACACACAAAACAAGCATTCTCACACAGTTTACTAAAAAGCTGTACTTGTTGGCTTTCTGAAAATCAGAATCTTGTTTGTCAATAGCATACATAAGGATTCTGCCTTAGATTTTTTGAGTGCTCTTGTTTTATCACAAAGCTTTCTGTGTTATATATCACATATTTTTGCTGGCTCGATGCAAAAGTGCTGAGGTGGCAAAGGAAAAAAGTAAAAACTTAGCAGCAAACCAAATCCTGGAAGGTCTCTGCTTGTCACAGGTTGCTATAAGGATGGGTGCCAGCATCTAATAACGACAGCAGGCTTTTTCATTGAGATGAGATTCTTTTCTGCTTCCTTCCAGTTACCACATAGTCTTCAAAAAGTGTAAGGAACAAATAAGAGGTAAAAGTATTATTATAGTCTCACTGATATATGCAGTCAAACTTGAATAACACAAACTGATGGAAATTCTATCACTATTGCTTTTCTATATGTTCTTTTAATTTTCTATTGTATCACTTCCTGATTGTGATTTTTCTACTAGTCAGATCCAGGGAACTCTCATCCTTGTACTTTATAAACTATTAATTTTAATGAAACATTATACAAATGAGAAGATTAGACACGTGTCCACATAGTTGAATGGCATAAAGGGTGATGACATGTCTAAATATGGTATGTTAATACACTGCATCATCACTATTGTGTGGAAAGTATATATGTAGTATACATATACAATTACATTAATTAATTATAAAAGCAATACCTTTGATACTCAAATGCTGTATGTTTGATGTAGAAACATGATTTCAGTTGCCAGCTTGATATTTTAACATCAGGTAGGTTTCATTTGACAGGTTCTACTTATGCAATCTTCTTAATAAATAGCTGTTCATGAAAATAATGTTTCTTGTTCTCAGCAAGGTGGACCCAAGGAACCTGTTGTTACTCTTCAATGGAATTTCAGAAAGAGTTGGATAATGTAGTACTGGATTTCTCTAAAAACCCACTTTATGCATTCTCAAGGTAATGAACGTCTTTCTAGAACAGATTAGCACAGTTTGGGTGTAGTGTAGTTATATCGTGATATGGTATTGCTGTAGCCCAGTGTAGCCAGGTCTTAAATGGTGGCTTTTCAATTGAAAGAATTGCTTAGGTTTCTGTACCTGTTGAGTCAGCATTGCTATTGGTAACAGCATCAAGTACTGACAGCTTTTAAATTCTTCAGGGGCTTACACTTAGCCCTTATTTTCCTTCCTAATGTAAGAAAGGGTTACTTAGTCTGATACTTATTTTTTAATTTACTAGTGAGAAAATAAATGTGTCCTCAGAATGTGGAGCTTAGTATTAGGAGTTTAATATTCATTGATAGTAATATATCTGTGTCTCATTTAGTGTGCTGCCATTGAAATACACACATTAACAGCTTCTTTTTATTAAGACATCCCCTTGATAATACAGTGAAAGATTACAGGTTATTTGTGGCAAATCCTTTGCTAGGTATTGTATGTATAGCTATGCCTCAAGTAATTTATGTAAAATAGATTTCAAGGGAAAACATTTGTGCGTCAACATTTCATTTCATTCTTTTGCCTTATTGAAAACAGTGAAAGCCTTTCTGTGTCTGAAACAAGATGTATATGGTGTACAGCTCACCATTTTGGAGAATGCTGAGCGATCCATAAACTTTGGTACACATGCTGTAATTGCTTTCAAAAGAAGAATGAGTATGGCATGTAGCTGAATTAAGTAATGGATCAATTAAGCTATTTTTCTTCTCCCCACTCTGCTGTTTGCTATATATTAAGAGCATACTTTTAAAGTGTTTATTTTTGCTAATTTAAAAATGAAATAGTTTTATATATATATATAAATAAGAGCTAAAATATTCCTTCCTAAAATAGAGCTGATACTTCAGAAAAAAAACCAAACATTTCAAGATGATTAAAGCTCTATGGTAATTTTTGCCTTGATCATGTCTTTTATTGACTGTAAACATTATTACTTCTGAACACTGCCATTGCACAAGAATGCTTTATGAGATGATTGTATTATGCAATTCTTAGAAAGATTCAGTTTTAAATTATTATATGTGCTTAAGGCTAGCTTATTCTTGGGGATGAGCAGTTTCTTGTGTTTTAGGCACATTTATGTTATATCCATATAATCTAGTACAAAACAATGGGCATAATATAGAAAAATGTAAAAGAATGGAAACAATATAAAAAATATAAATCACACCTATTTATTTTTCCTTTAAAATATAAAATCTACTACTGGGTATTATGGAATGTCATGATCCAAAACCCATGCAGAGCACTAGAGACTAATGAGGTTTTTCAAGGAGAATTAGATAGAAATAGTTCCTTTCTGCTCTTTTTTTTTTTTTTTATATTTATTTTTATTTTTTCAAATTGACTTGCTGAGAGAAGTAAGTTGGCAGTTGCCATTCATTTCCAAAGTAACAGGTCCGCCAGAGTTGAAATTCATGTTGTTCACAGCTTGACATCTGTTGAAGGGAGATGGACAATGAAGGATTTTTGGAACCTTTTGCGATATAATTTTGAAGCCTTGTTTTAGCATCCATGAATGCTGAGTTCCCAGCTTGGTGGGAAAGAAGTGCACTTTGAGAGCAGATGAGTCCTTCTGACATACTGTAAAGCTTAGTGCATAGTCTGTACACATAGTACATAGTTTGTATATCCTACACATGTTAGTACAGGAGCATACAGTGTTTTGGATTTACTGAAAACAGCAAGCTAAAGCTCTGCTTACTACATATTCAGAAGCTCAAAATACGTTTTTTGATTGAGGAATGTAAAAACCTGCAAAACCACAGACAAGTGCAGTGATGTGCACAGGCTCTGTGGATTATGACTGTGTTGTGCTTGTTGTGGACAGGTGTTGGCTTTACCAGAAACTCAAGTTAACACTCTTTAGTTTCTGTATTAAAATGCAATCAGAGATGACTCATCAACCATGTTTTTCTTGTTAGGAGCTATTTAAGGTTGTGCTTGGCACAGCTGCTTTGCAGTTAATGCCAAACAGTGTCAGAGCTGCCAGCTCTATTGGGTCAGAAAAGAACAAATTAAGAACCAGAACAATTGGTTTTGTAAAGCAAAAAATTGGACTTGCAAAAGACCACTCATTTACCTGGTTTCAGCAGGGAAAGACATTTGGTTGAAACACTTGTATAAGGAGCTGGCTGTGCTTTGCAAGCAGCACAGTGTGGAAATTGGTGTGTGGCTTCCCATGCCTCCAATGCTATATCCACATTCTGCCCATAACCTGCTATGACACACTCATCACCAACCCCATCCTCCTTCTGGCTACAACCACAGAATGAGGCTTTGGGTAAACCATCCATGTATGAACTTGTGGGCTTCCAAAAGCTTCCTTCATGTGAATTATTTTCTTGTAAGCTTCTGCCAAGCAGAAGCCTGACCTCGACAAACTGAGAGGAAACTGTGAAATGTTTCACAATAATCCTCTTATATCTCTTTCACTAAGATGTGTAGCTTCGATGCTGTATATCTTATTTAGTTGACTCAGCATTTCCATTAAAATAATTGTGATAGGAGCAGCTTCTTCAAAAAATACTTGCAAGTTTTTTAGTTCCATAGAAATTCTATTGACAGTCATTCTTTAAAAGTCCTTTAAAAAATGTAAGCCTTTGTCAACATCTCTTGTGGTCAAAACTGTCTCAGTCTGGTTTTGAATAACATCCGTGCTTGACTATCTGTGGCTTTTAATTTACCTTCCTTTAGAGAGACATTTTTCTCTCTGCGATACATAATTGAAACCTTTCAAGTCTGCAAGACAAAATTGAAAGGATATCAGAATTCTCAAAGTGTTGAATGTTGATGTTATTTAGGACTCTTTTTTATTATGTTCAAAGATTAGTTTTGTGTTCTCCATCAAATCCTTTGCTCTACCTGCATAATGCTGTGCAGTCCAAAGCAGTGGCTTGTAAGCAGGTCTAACTGTCCTGAATGCTCCATTTAACTTAATACTCCATGCTGCTAAGCTGTTTATCCCTGCTCTGACCTGCCTATTTACAGAAAAAGTTTGGTTGTTTTTGAAAATCCTTCTTGCATTTTAAAAATGAGCTTTTGGGTTCTTACCTGCAGTTTAACTTTAAAAAAAAAAAAAAAAGAGAGAGAAAAGCTCTGCTGACTAAATCAGGGGCAGTTATGCCCCTGTGCTGGCATAGAGTAGCCACAGAGGATGGGATGCTGATTGTGGGGCTAATGCAGTTTTGTAGCTGGTGATGTGAGGCTCCTCAATAAGAAGTGTGAATTTGTATCCTCATAAACTCTGGCAATGCATTCAAAGGCAACATTTCAACAGCGGGTGAGTGTTACTGAAGATATTTTTAGATGTGCAGATATTTCTGCTAGTTTTCTGTGGGTGCTGACATCTGTGCTACTGTCTAATGTGTGTACAGTACATTGCCTTTGTCCACGCAGCATCTGTGTGTATATATTGGAAGTTACAGTCTTGCCCTCACCAATAGTGGGAGTGTAAGTATTGATGTATGTTGGCTTGGACTTGGTTGTTGGACAGTGGGTACTATATTTAGAAACGTTGCATGTTGAAAAATATAGCTGAAGGGGTATGTGTGTACAGTTCTGTGTGAACAGAAGCTGGGATGGCTGGTTAATAATTTAAAAGTGGCAAGCATATATCTATTAGTCAGCATTTCTCTCTTTGCTGTACCATTCTGGAGATGTTGCAAGCACACATTAGCCATGGAGAAATTAAGCCTTGGTGCAGATATATTTCCTGTAGTGTCTACTTATTTTGAAACAAGATCAGCTTGATCTAGAGAACTGGAGCTTACCTTCTGTGTAGAGGAAGACTTTAGGGGTATTTTTGCATACTTACAATTTGAAATTATGCACCTCTTCTCTGTCTTTAACAGTGGTTACCATAATGCTATGCTCAAAAGTTGACGGTGACATATTTGTTGGAAAATCTGTGAAAGAAAGGGGCCAAAATAATAGTGAGTTCTTATGAACTGAGTCATGATCTAAATGCCCAACTGAATGCATGCCAGGTGAAGAGACCTCCGCTTGACTGTTTGGAGCAGCAGCCAGGTGGTGACAGAAGTGCTGGTGCAGCCCTCTTCCCCCTCCTGATCTGGCTGTGATCTCCATTCACAGAGCTGGCTAATAAAATGCATACTGAGTCCTCATGATATCAGCAACTCCTTTGAGCTCTGCTAAGCAAGCTGTGCAGGCCAAATTATCACCTCATAAAAATCCTAAAGAAATGGCCCTTCCTAGGTTTTTAAGGAACAGGATATTCCTGACACAGCCCAGCTATATGTATACTATACCAGGCGAGAGGATTTTCTTGCTCTGACTAACAAGGACCTCTGAAAATTATTTCCATCATGCAAACCTGCAAGCTGGAGTGCTTTTATGTAAGACAAATGATTATAGTAATTTATGCTTATAGATTTTTTTAAAGCAAATAATCCTCATCTTACAGGTAAAGTCGAGGCAGTGAGAGGTGAAAAGACTTGCTGCAGGATCAGAGTCAAACCTGTGTCTCTTGAGGTCCAATACTGCTCTGAAGGATGGCAGCCCTGGCAGTGAAGTGCTATGTCTGCTGGCCTATGTTTTGCAGGAGGAAAAAAAAAAGAGTTTCAGACCCTCCATTTTATATCTTTCTCTCTATTTCTGATTTCTTTCACATGCCTCAGTCTTGTGGAGGTTTACTTTTTCCTGAGATGCTAAATACCTGGCAGGTTTTTCTGAAAAAGGTTGTTGTGTGGTGTGTTGAAGCAGAATTCTCAGAGTTTGCCTGCAGCTTCAATTAAGTTTAGGTAAACAAATGATCTACCAGATGGTCACTTGTAATCATATTAAATCATCACCACTGAACTCCTAGACCAAGCAGCAAAGGCTTTATCCTTTTCTTTTGTTTCTTTCTGTAAGGTGTACAGTTCTAGTGGAAGGTCTTGCGGGTTGTTTGTTTCTTTTTTTGTCAATTTATGTCATGGACTTCAAGTGACTTTCCAAGATGTCAGCTGGTTTTCTCTCAGGGAAGGAGAGGTCAGGATGGAAGGAGGTGGAGACTAGAACACTGCTGTTGTCCTAACTCTTTCTGCATCACTCAGAGAGTAAGATAAAATGACAAAAAATAGCTCCCGTCTACCTATATTGATTTGAATTAAATGTAAATGTGATTTGGTGTTAGATCTGTTGCTCAAGGATTCAGCTTTGATTATAAAGAACAACGTTGCAGGAACAAGGGATTTCATCGTGCTAAGTAGAAGAGGTGGGCTCTCCAGACATTGAGAATTCAAGTACTTATATGGAGTCAGATAGGTAATGTCAAATATCTCTGCAGTGAAGCTTTCCTGATTAATAATGGAGTAACACTAATTTACACCAGCTGCAGACTTCTACTCAAAAATTAACCAAAGTGCTTGTTCATTGCTGTTGGCTACATACCAAAAATGATGTTGAAAACGAAACAGATCAGTAGCAGAAAACACAGATAACAATAATACTCTGCAATAGGGAAAAATACAAAAGTAGGGAAAATAATAAAAAGTGCAGTTCACAACTCAGAAAATAGCACTGAGGAACGGAAAATAATAAAAAGTGCAGTTCACAACTCAGAAAATAGCACTGAGGAACTACTGTGCAATTAATAAAATTCACAAAGTGTCAATCAAATAAACAATCTGGTTTGGGCAGATTGAAAATAAAAGGCCAGATTCTGTCTTCAGATGCTCATATGTGGTTTTGTCTCCAAGGCAGAATTTAATCTATGCATGGATAACAACACAAAACAAGAGAAAGGATGTTTTAATGGTAGCCACAAATGACAGACATGAGATAAATCTCCTAGATTTAACAGAGCTTTAATTGAGAAGGTTGGTCTTGCATAACAGGAGCAGAGTAAGCTGCCAAACCTTGAACCTATCCTCTAATAAAATATCATTGTTAACTGTTAGCCCTTATGAAAACAGCATTGGTTTCTGGCCAGAGAATCATAAGCAGTTGATTGCCCAGCCATAATGGTAACAATTTCCACTAATACTGTGTTGCAGCAGCTTTAGAGGACACAGCAGCACGAGAAAAAGGTTCAAATGTCTGTGAAGAAAATATTATATTATTGATCTAGCCCATAAGAGGATTGAATGGCAAAGAAGTTATTAAAAGAATGATCAGATTTTTTGGAGTAGACTAAGAAGGTGAATGAAGAAATGTGTGCCTAGGTTTGTCTCATGCTATGAAAGGCAAAAACATGCCTGGGTCTTCCAAACAGGGTAAATAACAGTGGATAAAGAACATGAGACTGCTTTTCTAAGATTTTTGTTAAGATTAAAACTGCACATCTAATATGCTAATTTCAGTAGTGGAAGTGCTTAATGAAAAGGATGAAACTAAAACAAAGGACTACAGGGCTGTATTGTTTCCTCAAGGCACAGCAGTGTACTGAAGTTTATGGTATAGCTTTCATTTAGACATTGGAAACTATGGAGACCACAGTAATTTAGCATGTCTTAATACTTCAAATCCAATACTAGTAGCAAAATTGTCAAAGGACATGAGTAAGAAAACATTTGTAGGAAGAAGCCGTGCCATTTACTGGATCATTAAGTGGAAAACTAAACCAAGCTTTTGGCCTGCAAACTTTGCTTTGGCAAAGACTCCACATACGACAGTCTCAGGGTATCCTCTTGTCTCCAAAACCCAGACATCTTGTTTTCTGGGACGAGGGGGCTGAGAGATCACTACCAAAGTCAGTAATGGGTAGCAATAGTTCTTTTGGAACAAAAATCCTATTCTCATTCTGAGTGATGCAAGCATGACATTTGGCTGTTTTCTTAAAAAAATCATATAAGCTTCTGAAAGTACCTCTCAGAAAGACACTTGCTGTTTATGTAGCACCTTGTTTACTGTCACTTAGCCCAGACTTCATTGCAGTCTTTACCTATTACTGCACATTTTGTGTTTGTGTATTCTTTCTTCTTTCCTGCATCTACTTTGCGGTCTATATCTAGAATTTCATCCTATTGATTTCAAACCATTTCTCCACTTGATTACTGACTGTAAGCTTCCAACCAAGTGCTTCCAATCAGCTTGTTGTTGCCCACAAATTTTGTAGCTGGATTCTCTGTTCCATCGTGGAGATCTTTAGTGAGCTGATAAAACTGAACCAAGCCTCAGTGCTTTATTGAAACACCCTCCCAAAGTGATAACAAACTACTAATAATTCTGAGTACAGAGGATAATGCACTCACCATAGACTAAACTAATAATGATGTATTCCTCTTTCACAGAGGAAAATGCCATACCACACTATCTTAAAAGCCTTACGAAAGTCAAAATCCATCATATCTAGAGCTTTTCCACACTCCACAATTCCAGCTAACCTGTCAGAGAAACTAATGAGTTTGGTCTAATATGATCTACTCTTGACAAATCTGAAGTTGTCTGTTTAGCTTATTATGCTTGAGAGGATTAAAAAGTGATTATTAATAATTTATTTCAGTATTTTTCCAGGTGTCAATGTAATGCTACCTTGTCTACAAATCCCCAGATTCCTGTTTTTTACAAGCTTTTAAAAACTGTTCACTTTTATTTGTCTTTCCTCAGGCCTCTGGGAACTCACTATTCTCTGTGAGTTCTTGAAGACAATCACTAATGGTTTGGAGATTGTTCTAGCTAGTTCCTTAGGCACTCCAGGGTGAATTTCATCAGGCTCTATTGATTTGAATTCATCTGACTTTATTTAAATACCTTGATCTATCCCTAGTCTTGCCTATGTTTCTCTCCTCTTGCTCAAACTACTTGTGATAAGCATTTTCTGCAAAGATAGAAGTATAGATGTTAAACACTTCAGCTTTTTCTGTGTCTGTCATTATCTGCCTCCACTTTCCTTCAGTCTTTATTATTACCTTTATCTAGAGCTTTTTCCTATTGTCTTTAAGCTTGAGCAATCTGTGATTCATTTTATGCAGTAACTTCTCAAGGTTTATTCCAGGCCAACTCTTGGCTTGTTCTACACATCTACTGATGTGTTTAGCCTATGTGCATTCAGAGTGCAGACTGGCTTAAAGTGTAGTGTAAATGTACTCACTGAGTATGCAGTGAGTATAGAGTTTCTCCCCTCTGCCAGCATACAATTTATACAGTTTGACATATTGGACTTCCTGTGCCTGTTTGGAAACTATCCCCAAGGTCACTGGATCGTCTGAGATACAATTGGGCTTTCTGACTTGACCTGCATATTTTCTTCCTGTGCACAAAGGCAGCAAGATGGAAATATGGCATGGGAATTCACAAGTGAATACAATAAATCTGTAGTTTTCAGAACTGTGTGTTCAGGTTGCCATATAATAGGGATACTAGTGAATGGTATCTTCTTCGTCAGCCTGAAATCCAGAGGAAAGAATTGATTCCAGCTGCTACTGGAACTCCTTAGGACTCTATATAAAGGAAGGACTTATATAAAGAAAAAAAAAGAGTGTGCTGCTTGTGAAATCTTAAATAGCATCATTCTTCAAAGTTAATTCTTTATCAAAACATTTTTAGAGGTATTATTGGAATAGTAATTTTGTTTGCCTTGGGAGATATAGGATAGCTGTGGTGATTTGAAACTCCCAAGAATCTAAGTTTTAAGTTCAAGCCCCCCTCCCACAGTTTTCCCCTGTGAGAGGGTTTAGTGATAGTTTGGACTTAATATCTTTTTCACCTCATGTGGACAGTTTTCAGACAAAACACAACTATTCGTTATTGGGGGAAGGGGAAAATATTTACAAAGGTTTATTTACACCCACATATATATTTACATTAAATTAAATTTCTCCTTTTCTTCAATAAAAGTCCAAGAAGAAAAGAGAAAAGTCTTTCTGTCACTTCTCAGGTCACAGTTCCTTCATTTCAGTTTTCTTGTGGCACTGGTTAGTGTCCTCCATTTTCCTGAAGCAGCAGCTTTAAGTATGGCAGCCAGGATTTTGGTTCTTACTTTGTGGAAATTCCAACTCCGAGCCTGAGCCTTTGGGGGATTTCCTTGTAGATCTTCATTTCTCTTGGGTTAGAGCATTTAAGGCAGCTTTCAGTTCAGTCTTACCAAAGCTCTTTTGCTCTGTCTCAGCTCCCCAGCATGATAGAAACAGCAGCAGCAGAGGGCACGGCCACCTCCTCTGCATTCTGTCCTGACTCAGCTCTCAGGACAACTCCGGGTTTTCAGCTTCTTTCTCTCTCTCTCTAGCTGCTGCTGCATTTCAGAACTCCCTAAGGGTTTGGAAGTCCACTCCTCTTCTTCAGGAAGTCTCTGGGTTTTGGGAAAGTAATACAGTCTTACCCCAAACCAGCTCTGTTGAGTTTTCCTCTGTTTTGTTGCCTGCAGGAGGCTCTCCCTCCTGCAGGAACATCTCTGCGTCTTTCAGCTGGCTTCACATTATCTCGTTGCTACTGGCTATCTTTTTGGCTTTTAACCATTGCTGTCTCTGTTCAGGATTGCTCTGCTGCCGCTTTCAGTGTCTTCTGCTGCTGCTGAAAGTAAGGAAACTTTTCCAGCTCTTCATTACCAGACCCGGTCCAACTTTGACACTATACCTTGGCCCCCAGAGGGGCTCACTGGCCCCCTGCCTCCTCGTGGCTCAGATCATGGCTACCTACCTTCTAAACTATCTTCACCCCCTTCTCTTCCGTTTCTGTGGGTATATAATTTCCGTAGGGCGCATGTGGACTATTGATTGGTCCAGTATTATCAGTGGGGCAAATCATTACTACCTCAGAGAAAAGGTTTTTCAAACCACCACAATAGCTTACAAGACACTTACACCACTGTGGCTGTGCAGCAGAGCTTTGGGAAACTGCATCATAATAATTGATGATTCTGTGAAAAGAAAGGTTTAGTTTGTCATTATTCACTGGAAAGGTGAGAGGTGGCTGGTAATCACTTCTGAAAGAACATCAGCCAAGCTACTGCATCAGGGTTTGTTCAGAGGACATGTCATATAGGTCTCTGGGCGTCCTCTGAGTTTATCCTAAGCACTGAGAAGAGAGTTGCTGAGTAAAGTGGAGCTTGCTCTGCTCAGCCTCTCTCTGCTCTGACCCTGTGGGAACCGTCAGAGAAGCTGCTACTCTGTCACTGGGGTATGATGCTTGTCTGGACTTGTCCTGACACATTTTCCCTATTGGATCAGAAATTTCTGAAAGACCTGTTTCTTTTTTGATGTGAACAACTGTTCATCAGATGAATTTAAATGCTTGTCAAATGAATGCACATTAGGCATTCCCTCATTGCTGTAGGAAGTGTGTAGAAGTCTTTGATAACAGCAGCTTTTTTTTCTCCTGGCATGTCCTAAGCCACCACAGTTGTAGTGGGACCTGCAAGGACTTGGCACCCCTGGATATCGGCCTTTTACTGTGTAAAATGTGTAAATATTAACTCAGGAGTTGATTCAAAAGATGGTATCTCAGGAAGGAGGCTTTATGGAGGTATTACTGCTTGTTTTTTTTTGGTCTGGTAGCATTACCTTGAGGCCTGTATCAGTGCTCAAGAGTCTGCATGCGTAGGTAATAGCAAGAGAGTTCACTGCAGCACAGGAGAGAAAATAAGCCCTATTAAATACAACATATTACTAACAGCAGTGTTATTCTGTACCTGAAGTGTTGACAGTAAAACAGAATAGAATTCCCTTTTATTTTTAAACCTGTGACAGATTAGGAGACAAATCTATATGCAGCTGTATCAATTTGTTACCTCTATTTTTCTTTGTAAAAGCAATTTTGATTGTGGAGCTGTCCTGTGCCATTCTTTAGACTCCACTGAGACTTCATGTTGCACTGAATCAGCAGGCTGTCAAGCCTTGAGAATCATCCATTCAGACAAGGCTTTCACAAAGAGCTAACTATTTCTTAGCCAAGAAAATCCTGTTTCTCAGGAATCTGTAACAGTCACGCACTGAAACTGAGAAAGGGAATAGCATCTACATGTCTGTCTTACATCAGTGTCACTTGTATTCTTGAAAAATAAAAATTATTGGTTTAGTCGTTCAAAAACATCTCTGTCTTGCAGCAAGTAGTTGGTCATCACGAAAAGCTCAGGAATCAACCGGAAAAATCTTACTAACTGGAGTTTTGCAGAGAGGTCTGCTCAGAGTCCTCGGGTTTTTTGCAGGACACAGGTGTAATTTTCAGGCATCTGGCTGGTGAATTTCACTTCTGACAAAGGGATGCAGTGTGAGTCTAAGCTCAGGGAGTGACTCATAACACAAATTTAAATAAGGGTGTCTAGAGCTGAAAGGCAGTGTGTGTAAAGGAATGTGTGGAAGCTGTGTGAGATCAGAGACATACATACATGTGTAATTTTGCTTCTGCAGTCAGAAGCTGCTTATGTTATACTGAAGTCTAGATGAAAAATAGGCAGGAATCCAGCTTTTAAGTCAGGATTTAGGGGAAATCAAAGTGTTAATGAAGAATGCTATGTCCACCAGATTTCTCTTGTGCCTGGTGGCATGAATTTGTACCATATACAAACTCAATTTGAAATGGAATGTTACCCCCTAAGATTTGAATTTGAAACATTGTTTTCCATTGCCTTGTGTAATCTGGAGCTTCAAAACAGGTTTTTATGCATTTGTGGTGGCTGAATTCTTCAGAAGTCAGAAATGTCTCTATACATCATCCTATTATATGTCTATATATGACAGGCAGCAAACTACCTGTGAGTGTTGCTGCACTGGGGGGGATTGCTTTTAGGAGGAGGCAGTTTTAGTGAAATGGTCTGGGTATTATTTGGTTTAAAATGGTAGTGGAGTCTATTAGGAGACCAATTCTATGAGCATGAATCCATGCTGAACGAGAAAAATGCCTCATTGGCATAGGGACCTGAGTTAGCATCTTTCCTCCCTTCTCTGAAAGCCTCACTGCTCTCCCATGTGGTGGTGAGACTCTGCACCAGTTTGCAGGTGTCCTGCCACATCTGCAGGAGGGTAGGATGCAGGTTCTTAAAGAAAGGAGGCATTTTAAAGTTCTCTTAATATTTAAGCACCTTGTCACAAAAGCATAAATTTCTACTCCGTAGTTGCACTCTTTGCATGGCATAGGTTGACCTGAGAAACAGAAGCCTGGAGACCTGGTTCTGTCAAAATCTATGTTTCTGAATGAAATGAGGAGCACAGAACCACGGTAATGAGTAGTCCTCTATGGAATTGCAGCTTTTCCTCCTCCAAAATATGCCGTGGTCCTTGGCATTTGAACAGTTGTGGTTTTGTTTTTCTTAAAGTCCTTGTCAGGAAAGGACAAGGACAGAGCAAAATATGTAAGCACTCGCATGATTAAACACTTGATCTAGTCTGTGTAAACCTGTTGTCTTAGTTAAATATCCATTTGGAAGCTCTGATAGCTTACAGTGTGAAAACATGAATTCAGAGCTGTGGATGAGATTCTGAAAGTGACTGGAGAGATGCACAGGCCAAGAGTTGTTTTTCAGCCCTGTGACACGTCTTCTGACGCCACTCCCAAAGAGTGCCATGTTAGCAAGCACTCAGAATTCACGAGCATCTCTAAGGTATGTAAGTGTTTCCCAGTGGTGTTCAAGTATGTTCAAGTATATGAATAGAATGGAGTCATATAAATAATTGAAAGAACTCTGCTTTACAGCACTTGTGAACACATTATGAAACACAAAGATATTTTCCTCCATATTTATTAGCATTTTATTTATTGTTCAAAACCCCCATACTTTTGCAAACAAATACATTAATAAATACAATGGTATTGAAACATTTACTTGTGCACAAGTGTATCAGCTGTGTTGGATAGTCAGTATGGTTGCAAAGTCCCTACAGAAAATCTCTTGTAACAGCTAGTAGTATTATCAAATTGTCCCAGTTATATAATGATTTCCAGCGTGAGATTCACAGAACTGATCATTCCAAGCCCGAAGAAAGTAACCAGATTAGTAAGACAATGTGAAAATATATGTTGTTCCCCATTGAACCAATACTGCAGAAACATGTGTTTGACATACAGCAGAAAGGGAAAAAACCCCTACCACTTGAATGAACAGAAGAATTATTACCTTGGAGGTCTTGGAACCTTATAGACCCCTTTCTCATTATGAACCTTCAGCAATAAAAGCAGAACTGAAACTGCAGTGATTACTGAACTCTAGATGATTAAAGAGATGTTTGGTAATTGCTTGTGTATGTGTGAAGATGTTTTACGTATTTTGTACTAAATTTGATTATTTTGCATAGATTAAGAAGGATGCCTAGGCTTTGGGAGCCAAGTGCACTAGCTTCATTGCTCTACCCAAAAGAGCAGCTGTAAATCCTACGTATCAATTTGTTACTATAGCATCAGGAGCTATGCATCTACGTCTGTTTGTCCTTCTCTGAGCTGACTGCCAACATGTGCCATTTAGTATTTACCTTACTCTTTCATGTGCCTTGTATAAGCACACAAATGTACATACACAGTTTTCTGTTTTGTTGTTGTTTTGTTTTTTTAATTTCTGTAATCTTGCTTGTTAATTTGAACATAATGAAGATTGAGCTTTGTTTACAGTAAGATGTGCAGTCACCAATGCATGTAGTCAAGGTTTGGTTGCTCAACGCAGAGCTCAAGGAGCTGCTTGTACCTTTCCTATAAATCCACTCTCTTTAATGTGATCTTTTTATCTTCTGTCATCTTCATGTCTCTTCATGAGGCAAAGTTTACACTTATTGTGTACCCAAGAGGTTTTGCTGGTTTACACTTACTGTATACCTAAGAGGTTTTACTACCATTGCGAGTCCACATTGCTAGTTTCAACATCCTCTGTTAGAAGGATGTGGGGAAAGACTGTTACCTAACATAAATAAATCACTGAAACAAGTTTCCTTTGTGTCGTATTGTACTTTAGGATACACATCTGGAAGTCTGACAATTGATAGGTTAAATGTATGGCCGTTATTTGATGTATTAATCCAGTTTAAAACTTTCTAAAGGCTTGTCTCAATTTTACACTTAAAAGTTAAGAAGTACATAATAGTTAGAATGGGCAGTGCTTCAGTAGGTTGAGTAATATGTTCAGTATGAATTGAAGTTATATAATTACTGATAAATTGCTTTTATTCTTTTGGTTGTCTTTCAGGGAACTATTGATTTCTCCAAGGCCTCAGAGAACGTGCTGGTCCCAGGTGCATACGCAATTCTGCCATGTCCACATGGGTCACTGTGTCTCAGAGGGGAACTAGTGCAGACATGGAACAAAATGCAAGCAATTTGGCAAGGCTACGGTGGGTGCTCTGGACTGTTTGTACTTCCAGAGGTTCACCTTGAAAGAGAGCAATTCTCTTGTGCAGTCAAGGTTAAAATGAAGGCTATTAATTTCTGAAAAGATCATGAGAACTGGACAAGTGAAAAGAATTCTCCACTGAGGAGTCTATTTTTGTTTTAATAGTGCTTTTTGGAGCAATTTAAACTGAAATCTGAGCAGACTTGAGCTCTCCATTTTATAATATGGAAGGCTAGTACAGTGCCCTTGGGCTCTTCTCAGCTACCATCCTTTATTTTCAATAATTCCTTACCCTGTGAGTGTTAGCATGACCAGTAATGAGTAAATTGTCTACATTCTGCATATGCTTCAAGTAAATGAACACAGTGGTCTTGTAGAGGGACCACAGAATCATGGGATGACTGAGGTAGGAAGGAACATCTGGAGATCATCTATTCCCAACCCGCCTGCTCAAAGCAGTCAACTAGAGCCAGTTGCTTAGGAGTTCAGTTGGGCTCTGAGTATCTCCAAGGATGGAGACTCCACAGCCTCTCTGTGTAACCTGTGCTGGTGTTAACCATACTCACAGCAACGTAACTTTTTTCTTGTGTTTAAATATTCTTTCTTGTACTTCAGTTTGTGCCTGTTACCTTTTTTTACTGTCCCTGGATATTGCTGAGAAGTATCTGTCTTCATCTCATTTACTCCTCCATGAGGTATTTGTACACATTGTTAGGACACCTGGCCCTGAGCATTCTCTTCTGCAGGCTGAACAGTCACAGCTCTCTCAGCCTCTCCCTGTGTGAGGGATCCTTCAGTTCCTTAATTATCTTTGTGGCTCTGTGCTGGACTCCGTGTTTCTCTTGTAGTGGGAAGCTCAGACCCTGGTTCCATGCATTGTATACTTGTTTTTCATGTTTTAGTTGGAAGATCCTTGTGCATCCACGCAGGCCTTCTGCAACCTCCTTTGCTTGCCCTACTGCAAGGGCCATCCTTGGCTTTGGAAAACATGATTTTTGAAAACTCCCTCATGAAAAGTTCCTCATACCCAGCTGTGGAGCAGAATTTACCTTAGCAGCCTAACCTAATTTGCAAGACTACTATTTTCCTTTGTGTCTCAAGGAATCATTTGTATATTTTACTGCTATTTTTCAAGAAAACTTATTGAAACAAGGCACGCAACTGACATTGTGTTCTAGCTCCATGGTGACTGGGGTATTCTAAAGATTTAGAGTAAAATAGTATTGCTCATTTTCCCAAAGGCAGAATGAATAGCCATTTTGATGTCTTGACTTTTCACACAGCTAAAGAATAGGTGATTAAGGGCTTGGCTTCTGCATTTTTTAACCTGTAAGATATTGGATTATTTTCTTAATTTTTCCCTCAGCCTCTGCGTTTATGCTAAATCGCCATTTTGGCACAGAAAGGCTGCATTTAAAATTCCTAGTACGTCCTTTCCACTTAAATACTTTGCATCAAAATTTCCATGTGACTGAGATTCTTCGCAGCAACTCTACATTTTTTAGAATTATAGAATAATTTGTGTTGGAAGGGGCATTTAAAGGACGTGTAGTCCAACCCCCCTCCAATGAGCAAGGACATCTTCAACTAGACCAGGTTTCTCAGAGCCCTATAAACCTGACCTTGAATGTTCCCAGGGATACGGCATCTGGTACCTCTCAGACAAACCTGTTCTGGTGGTTCAGCACCCTCATTGTAAAAAAATTTCTTCCTTACATCTTGTCTGAATCTAGCCTCTTTTAGTTTAAAACCATTACTCATTGTCCTATACAACTGGAAATACAACTACTAAAAAGTTTGTCCCCATCTTTCTTATAACCCCCCTTTAAGTACTGAAAAGCCACAAATTTTAACTATTATTGCTAATCCTTTGGTATTCAGTCTTGATTTCCCTATGGATTAGATAGGAAGTTTGTAAGTTTGCACAGTGCGTACAACTTCCCTTTTGCCTGAGGCTAATTACAGCTGCTTGATCTGGATAATTGTGTCTTTGCTCTCTGCTCCCAATTCTTAGCTACAAGAATTGCTGCTGCTCCCACCTTTTTTGGGACTGATGCAGAGGACTTGTTTCCATTGCAATATTCATACTCATGCTGTCTTCTTTTGTAAAGGCTGGAGCAGAGTGGCATCCTCTGGAGGGAAGAGGAAAGCCAACCTGCACTTGTCAGGCTGCACTTGGCTGCTCTTTGGCACTGAAGGGCTGCATTGGGTTGACCTCAACTAGCTGTCAGATGCCCACTCGACTGCTCTCTAACATCACCTCCTCAACAGCACAGGGGAAGAAAATAGGTAAGAAAGCTTGTGCATTGAGATAAAGATAAGGACAGTACTTAACAAATAGTGTCATGGGCAAGACAGATTCACATACTTTACTTGGGGAAAATCAATTTATTTACAATTAAAATAGATTTCGATGCTGGGAAACTAAGGAAAATAAAACACCTCTTTGGGGTGTTAGGGTCTCTGAGGGGATCCCTACAGGAGAATCACAGAATCACAGCATAGCAGCATTAAGAGTTGAACTCAGTAATCCTTGTGGGTCTCTTCTAACACAGCATATTCTGTGATTCTATGATTAATTCCATTTTCCCACTCACATTCGAGTTGCCTTCTATCTATTCAACCCTGAGAATTGTTTGTTTGTATATGTTGCATTTTCTCTATTTGAAAACAAGCTTTAATAGGTGCTCCTTAGTGAAGTGAAGCCATTGCACTTCATTTGTAGTTACCTGTCAGAGGTTCGCTTACAAGAGCTTTATAAATCTGTCTGTCATATAGTAACTTTTTCAGTGGTAAATCCACTTCTCCTTGTCAGGGAGCAAAGTGGAATGATAAAAGCTTCCACAGTGTGATATATGAAGAGAGCACAGATGAGTTTGCCCATTAACAGAAAGAAATAAAATTTAGGAAAAATTACAGAATCGCAGAATGGGGCAGGTTGGAAGGGGTTGCAGTGGTTCATCTGATCCAACCTCCCTGCTCAAGCAGGGTCCCCTAGAGCTAATTGTAGAGGAGTGTCTCCAGAGGGTTCTTGAATATCTTGAGTGAGGGATGCTCCCATATCCCCTCTGGACAACCTGTTCCAGTGTGCAATCACTTGCACAGTGAAGAAGTTCTTCCTCGTGTTCAGATGGAATTTCCTGTGCATCAGTTTCTGCCCATCAGCACCTGTCCTGTTGTGCAGCAGCACCGAGCAGAGTCTGGCTCCATCCTCTTGACACTGTCCTATCAGATACTTACAGACACGATGTCTCCTCTCAGTCATCTCTTCTCAAGGCTGAACAGGCCCAGCTCCCTCAGCCTGTCCTTGTAAGAGAGATGCTCCAGTCCCCTAATGAACTTCTAATCATCTTCTAATCATTGGCCCTCTTGGCTACAAGGACACACTGTTGGCTCATGGACAGCTTGTTGTCCACCAGAATGCCCAGGTCCTTCTCTGCTGAGCTGCTTTCCAGCAGGTTGGTCCCCAGTCTTAGATTTAAAAAATTTAAACAGAAGCGGGGGAAAAACAATGTGAAATGAATATTGGGATATAGAACAGAGATTACATGTGTTGAATTCCCATTGAAAACTGTAGAATATATGGACATAGTTAACTGAGTACTTCCCTAAATGGTGATATCAGCCTTCCTGAATCTGTATTTGGGGGATGTGTGTAAAGATTGCCTGAAAAAGCTTTGTTTTCTGTCTTCTAGAGGAGGTTGAACTTGAAACACACACAAGAAATATTCTTTGTAGTATTTTTTTCCTTATTTTGAAAACTGTAATCAAGAAATTGCCCTAAAACAAGTGGTATTTTCTCTAAATTGCCAGTGCAAAAACAGAAGACTTTCCTAACACAATTACCATGTGTTTCTGAAACAGAAAATGTGTGCTAACAGACAAGAAGCTAATGCACACCTGAAGAATTTTAATATAAGCTAGAACTAAAGTAGATATTCATGGCAACCAAAAAAAAAAAAGAAAAGTCTAGATAATGTAGTGTAAGTGGGCAAAATGCCTTCAGGATTCAGTATGTGCATTAATAAGATAAACAAATATGAACTTAGTGTTCTTTGATTCATAAAATTTTAATACAAAAAATATAATAAGGAAGACAAGCCAAAACTGGTTAGGTATTCATCAGATTGCATTACAGAGAGGACAACAAAATTAGCCTTCTATTGATATGATGATAAGCAAACACAAATGCATAATTTTCCAGTTCACAAATTTTCTATATAAAATGCCATTAGAAAAGGAATACAAAACTTACTTTCAGGTGCATTAGTTTTCAGAGGCCTTAAAGGGAATTCTAAGAAAAAAACCACCACAACCAAACAACCAAAACCCGACCTGCCTTATTGTAGCATCAACAAAAGGTTAAAGGATTAGATGGAAGGTTTACCACACTGCACTTACTCATGGAGTAGTAATAGACTGGATGAGCTGTGAAGATCAGTGATGACCAGTCCATGGTCCTGCAGTGAAGAACACATGGGGTGAAGAGCACCATGAGCTCTCGCAGCAGGACAGGGTAGCCAGAGCCACCCACCAGCTGTGGAGATCCTTTGCAGTTTGGTCTGCAAGGGAGACCATTCCTTTGTGCCCTCATCACCCAGTGAGCACACAGCCTGGGGACTTGGTCTGATATAAGGGTCTGATGCCAAGTACAAGCTTTTAACCTTTTGAAATTTCAGCCTCAAATAGTCACCGAAGGCAACCGGGAGTTAAAATTATTTCATTACAGTTCTCGTCAGACTGAATCACTATCTAAATCACTCAGCTTTTCGGCACCATTCCTCTGTTATTTTCTTTGTTAGCATGCACCACCGTCAGAAAAGACAGATTTTTTTTTATTGCCCTTCAGAGCACAGCACTTAAGAAGAAAGTTAACTGCAGCAACACATCATGGAAAAAGGATTATTTATTGTAACATATACCTCATCCTTTGCATTATCTGGAAATCCTAGTGTAAATTTGTTCACTCTGCAAGTGTTTGAATCCTTTGGGTCTTCACATAAGCTAGATTAGTGTTCCTCATGTTACAGAAGTTGTGCATGTGGTTTACAGCACAAAGAGCGGTGTAGCAGTATACCTGGTTTGTGATTGCAGTGTGGTGTGGATATTGCTAAATGGACTTTAATCAACTCTCCTGGTTCCAGGTTGCCCTTCAGAGCCCAGGGCTGGTTGTACTGACCTTCCACGTATTTATTGTGCTGCTGAATTGGGTTTTGCAGCTTGTGTTAATGCTACAACGGTGAGTCTGCAGTACAGTCAGGTTGAGGAGGCTTAAATCCAAGAATGTCCAGATTTGTGGGGCACCCATTTAAGGAAATATTTCCTGGCTGCATCTACAGGTGTCTTTGGATTATTATGAATCTAGTTTTGTATTATAACTCTAAATTAATATATTGACAGAACACTTACAGCCCATGAATTAGCTCCCTCTATGGACTCAAAGACAAAAAAATGGTTTTTTGTTGCAATTTTCCCTGGACATATTTTGTACAAATGCATAATTGTCATTTGACCGTAATGTAATAGTTCTGCTATTGGTGTTGCTCCTACCAGCAGCCCAACTATGCTACAGAGTTGCTAAGACTGTTACTGGCACTAAGGCAACGAATGTGGAAGGGCTCAGCTTTTAGTTTCAGGAAGCCTCCCCCTTTCCATGAGCCAGGAATTATTGCAAAGGTTATAAGGCTCACCTTTTCAGTTATTTCATACAATTTTTTACTGACATCAATTTAAGTCTGGCAGCTAGGATGCTGGACAGGAATGCAGGATGCATTGGATATGCTCTTAGCTCTGTCAGCAGCTATACCTGATAAACTCACTGAGCCACTAAACATTCCTATGCCCCATTTTCTCCACTAGTAAAGCCACTTTTGCAAAGCTGAACTCTATGACACTGCTAAATGTGTTTTGAAACAGCTGAAGACAACACGTAAAACCCTGCTCTGTAAAGCAGGAAACGTGTTAAGCAGCATCTAGTCAGTATTATATTTTCTCCTATGGCTTCTAAAAATCTTACTGGATTCTGATTTCCAACCCTGTTTTCTTCTGCCACGGCTATCTCTCTTTTTGAAATGAGTTGTTGCGCTTGTCACCTTGGGACTGACTTGCTGATAAAGCAACAGATGAAGGCAGTGACTCTGTACAGTCAGATGTTTCAGACATGTGGAATAATCCATTGATTGTTGAGCATGTCTGGAAGAAGCTCTTCCTCAATCTACCATTCTCCACTCTGGAGTTTTTTCTGTAAATTAGAAAGGCTAGAAAGCCCTTGAGGTCATGGTGCTGCACTGTCTTTGCTGGATATACAATAAAGTTGCAGAAAATATCAGTTACATTAAACTCAGTAAATTGTTCAAGGTGAGCTCACAGAGCTACTCTGCAAAGCAATGAATTCTACAGTAGGAAATGTAGACTGATTGTAGAACTTTAAATCTCTTGGTTTATCATCTTTTCTGATGACTTAGTTTGACAGAATTGGAATCAAAAGTTTGACAGCGAAGGGATCAAAAAGGTAAGGTTTCATCCAGGGCTGCAAGATGCTGATCAGGTCAGTAGAATATGTGTATATTAATTTCATTTTTTTACCAGCTTGCTTTTTCTGTCAAAAAAAAAATAAAAATTGAAAGTTAGGTTTTCTCCAATTCAAAAGGTGAGACCAAAAAAGAAAGAGATCATAAAGCCTGGTGACAAGGCATTCATTTGGGAAGCATAGCTTTCTTTTTCATTCCCTGCTCCAGTAGATACAGGTACCTGTGACCACACTTCATGATGGTTATGGCAATCTTGTAAAAGCTGATGTTGGGATTAAGATCCCATCATGTAAAAAGAGAATTTATCCTGAATTTGCCTGATTCTGGCCAAGTAGAGCAATTTTTTATACTCCGTCTTCTCCTTCTTTCATTTGTTCTTTCTCCTCCCCACTCTCAAATAATTTGACAAATGAAAATCAGAATTCACAAATATCTCTTGATGCCTTGAAACATCATGGCTGAATCAAAAAAACAATAACTGAAAAAAATATATAATTGAATGATGAAATGTCAAATTCTGCAGGGCTCATAGGGCACAGATGTTTCAAATCTGGAATCAGCAGTAACAGCTGCTGAAGGCAAAGTGAGGTTATAAATGCTTTTGACATAGTACTAGTATTCTGATCCGATTAGTGAGAGATGCTTCTGCCTGAATTAAGGTGCAAATGAGACCACATGCCGAAGACAATAATAAGGATTTTATTTAACACTAAATATGAGGTAGAGAGATAGAAACGAATAGAAAGAGGGGAGAGAGAGAGAGAGGGAGAGAGATATCAAGTAGAAGATAGTCACTACCCATGAATCCAGCAGCATCCTGTTGGTCCCTCTACACCCTGAGCTTCTTGGTGGTGAGGATCTTCAAGTTGTTCTTCTTTATACAGTCCAAGTTCTGGGTATACACAGGGTGGTCACAGATGCTGTTCCCATAACTTGGGGTGATATGTGTGTGAGCAGTTGCTTTCTTTTCCCACAGTTTGCCACAGTGGGAATTTTTGTCCAGAGGCATTAACCAGGATATGCCAACTAGATACCTCCATCAGGCCTGGAATTAGCAACTCGCTGTCGCAAGTTCCTCCCTTCTGTGCTTATCTCAAGTTCCCACTGTGGTGGCTTACCCTTCCTTACCAGTTCCTTCTGTGGCCCTGGCAGTGTTTGAGACAGGCAACTTAAAGAGCAACTGTGCTCTTTAAGTCCCTAGACCCAGGGACAGGTCAAAATGTTTGAGACCATGTTTCACAGAAAGAGAGGGGACATTTATCTTGCCTTATGCTGGTGCTGCAGCAGATGTGAGCTCAGTGCATCCCGCTCCTGTCTGCTTCTCTAATTCCCTACTACTTGGAAAACAATTCATGGCTGGGCTGTGTGTTGCACTCAGTGCTGCACGGCTACCAGGAGCGCAGTGGGATTCACAGTCAGGGAATTTCTTTTCAAGAAACTCAAGCTCTCATCTTGAGCTGACGTTCCACCCTGTGGTTGTCACTGCGGGCATTAGAAGTTATCCCAGCATCAGGAGCAGCTGCAGCATTTTCTGGATGAGAAAAGCTCCATGTTTTCTATCTTGTAAATGAATGCCAGTGAGTTCCTATGCTTGGCATTCGGACCTGCTCTGCTGAAGACACACAGCATCAACCAACAGCGTTGGAGGGATGGGAGGTCTGAGAGCAGCTGAATTCACAGCAGGTCACTGCTTTAATTTCTGACAGCAGCATGCAAGGAATCCACCAAAATGGTTTAGGAAGCTGCATTTACTTAAAAAAAATAAAAAAAAAAAGGGAGGGGGGAGATAGCCTAGGTAATTAAAATTTACTGCATGAGGGATAATTATTTACTATCAGTTAAACTTAGTAACAGTTATTCAGTGGCTTTTTTTTTCCTAGAAAATAAAGAAGAGAAAATTTTTGAATGTGTATTCGAAATCAATCAAAAACATTAAGATCAAAACTACTCACCCAAACAGGCAACAGTTTTAGGGTTTTGTGGTGCTTTTTTAATTTTCTTTTCTTTTTTTTTTCTTTTTATAATTTCCTTTGTTTGACTCTGAATCTGCTTCATTCCAGCCAAATGCTATTTTTAGTCTTCCATATCCCCCAGCTCCTTTTCCTCCTTCAGTCATTTGTCTTTTTTTAATTTTCTTAATGAAACAATTTGACAAATGAAAATCAGCATTCACAAATATCTCCTGACGCCTCTGATAAAATTAGTCTGAATGTGAAGGAATAACAGTGCGTGCATTTAGAGATTCCTGCCTGCAGGAGTTCAATGAAGCAGAGTGGAGACTCATCTCCACTCTGGAAGTATCTTTTGTCAGCTTGACAAAGTTCCTTGTGTCCACAAAGAAAACTTGGGAATGTGGTAAGGAAGCTGGAGACATCAGCAATGAAAACGTGTGCACTTGACCCGAAGATAGAACCTGAGGTACCTGTGGGTGCTGTTGCTGTATAATCATTATTTTTTATGCCTTGTGTGGGATCCCTCTAACTGATTTATTTAGTAAAGTCTTTCTAACTTGATCTTCTTCAGTGGGATGTTCAAGAGAAAAAACATAACACATTGACTACCACTGCAAGCTTAATTAATCTTTATTAAGTAGATTTCAGACAGGGTTGTCTAGATCTGAATGCAAGGGTATGTTGACTTAAAAAATGTGAGTAAATTTCTTAGACACATGCTCCAGTCCACAAATATTCCTGTACCATTTCTCAGTTAATGTAGTGAAAATGTCAAAGCAAAGAAAGGAATCTTGGTCTGAAAGTTGTACTGAAATAAGGTTGTACTATAGAGATACTCCAGCAAAAAGGGATAACTTGCTATGAATATTTTGTCCTTTAAGTATATGAGTACATTTCTAAGACTAGTCTTCATCCAATTAATCTTTACCAAGAGCTTGATATTCAGCAGCATTTCAAAAAGTCCATGATTGGCTTCCTCTCTCCTTTTTTCAGACTATGTTAGAGGATGCTATTTCTTTTGCATTTATTTTTCCCTTTTCCTAATGGAGAAGTCAATTTACCTACTTAATAGTATAGCAATAAAGTACTGCTTCAGTGTGTAGTTTGTGTTTTAGGAAGGGTTGATATAAAGGCATTCCTAAATGGTTTCAGTGCTGTAGTCTGATGATAGCAGTTCCTTCTGTTCACATATTTTGAGTTGGGAAGAGTGTGCCTTTTTTGGTAGACCATATGTTTAAAAAGTAAATGACCTTGATCTTTTGATTGGAAGAACGTTGTTCAAGCTTGTGAACGACCTGTGACTCATGAGCTGTTTAAGGTTTTCTTTTCTGAGTTTGACTACTGGCAAACACATTGCTCAAGGTCTTCTTGCAATGTCAGACCTCTCCCATGAAATACCGGGCGTGTTGTAGCAGCCACTGAACAATGATGTGCTCTGACACGCACCTCTCCATCTGAAGTGGTACTATGATGTTGGCCAAGGTTGCCATCGACAGTTTGTTCTGTGTGGTCTTTTTGATCACTTTGATGACATATAAAAATAACTCATACTCAAAACAAGTTAAGTGATACCATGTTAACAGCACCCCACAATGTGGTTCCTCAGCATGAGCAGGTTTGCGTATTGTAATTCTCCAGAAACAATCCTTTCTGAGTCTAATAGATCTTATGTTTTGTTATGCGTGGCTGCCAGGAAACAAATGAGCACCTATTCTTTTGTCATCTGTATGAGAGGACTTGGGGGTGCTGGTGGATGAGAGGCTGGACCTGACCTGGCAATGTGCACTTGCAGCCCAGAAATCCAAACATCCTGGGCTGCACCAAAAGCAGCGTGGGCAGCAGGTCAAAGAAGGTGATTCTGCCTCTCTGCTCTGCTCTGGTGAGATCCCAGTAGTGCAGTACTGCATCTAGCTCTGGGCTGCCCAGCACAGGAAGGACATGGACCTGTTGGAGTGAGTACAGAGAAGGGTCACCAAGCTGATTAGAGGAATCTCCTCTCCTGTGAGGAAAGGCTGAGAGAATTGGGATTGTTCAGCCTGGAAAAGAGAAGGCTTTGGAGTGACCTAATTGTGGCCTTCTAGTACCTGAAGAGAGCCCACAGGAGAGCTGAGAGGGAGTTTTTACAAGGGCATGTAAGGGGGGAAAATGACTTCAGGCTGACGGAGAGTAGGTTTAGTTTAGATATTAGGAAAAAAATCTTTACTGTGCAGGTGTTGAGGCACTGGAATAGGTTGGTCAGAGAAGCTGTGGGTGTCCCACCTGTGAAAGTATTCAAGGCCAGGCTGGATGGGGCTCTGAGCAACCTGGTCTAGTGAAAGGTGTCCCTTTTCACAGCAGGGCGGTTGAAACTAGATGATCTTTAAGGTCCTTTCCAACCCAAGCCATTCTATGATAATATGTTTCTTACCAGTGCAAACATAAGATCAATGAAAATATATTTTCTGATTATAAATAGTTTGCAAGAAATGAACATGCATCAGGTGACAATAAACTTTTACCTGCTCTAATATTCAGTACGAAAAAAGACTTTTTATTATAGTCTAATGGAAAGACAATCTTTTAATTTTTATTTATTTTTTAAATGTGTTCCGTCAGGAAACTGAATAAAAGGGAATTCATATGACTCCACGATATGGAAAGATTCTTGTCTGGAAAGTATTAGATTGTTTGGAACTTTTCTTACATTTTGGCCATTTGTACAGATAATCTGTCTTTTTAAGAACTTCTCAGGGTTTTACTATCAAAATTCAATCCTTAGAACAAAAATACTAACAAAAAATTCAAACTAAATATGTTAATGAAATATGTCAAATGATGAACCTCAGAGGATGAATGACTCAATTGATTAAGTATTCATTGCACATCTACCTTAATCTTGAGAGTTGATGCATGATGCACTAATGCAATTAGATAATGCACTTTTAGTTCATATATGAAAATATCTCAATTTTTTCTGAAAGTATCAAGTTGGAAATTCAATGACTAACAGTTGTTTAATATTGTTTTGAAAGCAGAA
This sequence comes from Lepidothrix coronata, assembly GCF_001604755.1. Lineage (NCBI taxonomy): Eukaryota > Metazoa > Chordata > Aves > Passeriformes > Pipridae > Lepidothrix > Lepidothrix coronata. The sequence goes on along the minus strand of NW_016690343.1, from coordinate 1,710,939 downwards.
GTTGGAATGGGAGGCTGTTTAGTTAAATGTGGGCCAGTAAAATCTTTTAGATTTCTAAAAGGGCATATTAAGAGGCTGAAGATTTTCACCTATCTCTTCTTACAATGCTGCAAAGCATGGTATTTTTTCACCCTAGCTTTTCATTCACAGCTACAGACATTCTTGCTAGATATGTTTGCCTTTTTCCTAGGTTTTCAAAATTTCTCCAGAATTCCCATTGGTTCTCCAAGAGTAGCACTGCAAAAATCTAATAATCCAATTGTTTCAGTCAGTTACTCAGGGCTGCTGAGTGCTGAAAATGTAGCCTAAAAAAAAGGTCAAAACCCTCTCTCGAGTTATAAATGTCCTGCAGACTTCTTTGGAACCCAGTCTGGGCCCATGTAACTGAGAGACTGGCCTTTCCTGTGAGATACCTTAGTAGCCATTATAAAATAGTGACATTAAGTATTTAGGGATATGTACTTCTCTCTCAAGATTGGGAGGTATTCAGTTGAAGGAATTTCACAACATATTTAGTTTAAATTGACTTGGATACACAGTTACCTTTTGCATTTGTTATGATAAATATTATGAACAAGACTTGTTATTTTTAAAAATCAGAGCAATCTTAATTTAATATTTCCATGTTTTATTCACTTTCATCTTGAGCCTGACCACTGACAAAAACACCCATGTTTATTAAAATTGACCTTAGGTTGGCCAGAAAGGTTCAAATATTTTATGGGGTGAATTTTGAAAGGAATATTAAAAAAAGATAATTTCTCTGACTACAATTTGTTGTTATAAATATGTCACACTACTCTAATTATGCCTAATTCAGTGTAGGTGGCAAGTTTATTTTGAGACATAATTTCTGTACCTCTCTTTCAATGTCGTTTTTGATTTTTAAGAAACTAAGGCTTACAATTTCTGGAAATAATGATGCCTATCAAATCCAATAAAGATCTTTAAACATTTGGGGTTATTTTGTGATTAGAAATTGGGATGAAGCTTCAAATATACCCATACTTTAGTTCATGTGGCTTCTTGCCGCTGTCTGCATAGAGTGTTATGGTATTCATTTTGCAAACTGTGGTTGCATAAAATGATGTAGGTTAATTTTCAATGATGCAACCTGGGGATTAGAAGCAATTTAGTTGCCTTAATGCTGCCTTCTTCCCGGGCTTTGCTGCATTTCTTTTTGCTTTTGTCAGGTGGGAATATTCATAATATATCCAGTGGTGTAATTTACTGATTGCATGCAAATCAATGGGATATTTTTTCTTAAAGTATAGAGCTTCTTCTTCTGCTTATCTCTCTTCTTCTCCCTTTTTCTTTAAATCTATACACACCAGCTTTTTAATAACAGGAAAGATAGAACAAGCCATAATCTTCCAAGTCTCTTGTGAACAGCATCACGGTTGAACTACACAAGGAGCTTAAACAGAAGTCCGGTACCAATTAATTGCAATTGTCTTAGCATTTAATACAGTGTCTGTGTGCATGGAGTGGTGTGCAGCTGTTTGTATGCCACTCTTACAGGCAGCAACATGGTGACAAGTAGAAAATAGGATAAGGGAAGTTGAATACATTATTTCTTACGGCTGTTTACAATTCGACCACACAGAGCACATTGCCTTCCCTGACATTGAATGCCTTCAAAATGTGAATAATCCAGTAAAATCCATTTGTCTGTCATTGTTTGAAACATCTCCTTTACGAGACAGTCATTTTAAGACTGTCAGGTCTGGCATCAGCTCAGCTGGCATTACTCTTGTCACTGAGTGCTATTTCCTCTTCTCCCCTATGCTCCAGACTGCTTGGAGCCTCATGGCTGGCTAGTCAATGCTTATGAGGTTGGAGAAACAAAACTGTAAGTAACTTAGTGGGCAGATACTGAAAATTCTGCAATAGAAATAATTTTAGAAAAGCAACCTTAAAACACTCATTCACGACACATAACTATTGTAGGAATTGTTCTTATTGCTTAAATAGTTTTGTATATTATTTAGAGAGACTGTATTAAAATTACTCTATTCCCCCACCCCACTTTTTAAAAAAGATAATACAAAGGTTTTTGTTAATCTTGATCCCTTGGTTGATAAGCACTTTTCTTCTGAGCTGATGGAGACTGGATGGTTTTTAAGTATTCATTTATTTACTTTCAACACCTTCCGTGTATTTAGTCAAATCTTGGGTGCTTGGGACATATTCTTACCCAGTTTATGTTTCCGTGTTCCATTATATATGAAAATTAATTCCCTCCCTGCATCACCATGCAATTTCTGTTACATTGGATTAAATCATGTAAATAAATCTGCTTTAGAGAAGTGCATTTCACTCAGAATAGGCTGGCAGTTTGCAAATAGCTTAGCAGGGTACTTAAGATAGCAGTGAGCCACATCTGTATTAAGGCAGCTTAGTGATTGTGTAAGTGCAACTGAAGGTGTAGGAAGAAGTGATGACATGTGCCAGGATTGTTGGCACTGCTGTATGGCTTCATGTAAATGTGGTGAAAAGCAGGCAGAGGAAAGAGGGAAAACTTTTAAAACTGAATAATGCACATAGCTGGATCTAGAAGTGAACGTGTTCCCAATATCAGATGCTTTCTCATGGAAACCCTGCACAAAGGTAGAACAGCATCTTTGATCTGACACTGATACGAGATGATGTAAACCTGGCTCCATTTGCACACTTTCTTCAAGCAGTTTTCAGAGTTTAATGGCATATGTATATCTCTATGAACCTTTGTCTGGTTTATGTTTTATACATGGCTATTTGATTTAACTCATGTTTTCATCTTGTTTGAGCTAAAAATAATTTTGAGGTAATGGTGCCTCCAATGCAAGAGAGGTGCTGATGAATCAGAGTAGCACGTAAGGGAAAGCAGAAGATGGTCAGGGGATGGCATTACAGATGAAGAAATGCTAAAGGAGATCTGAGGGAAGGCAGCCAGATGTCTCTCAGAGGTGCAGTACAAAAAATGAGGCATCACAAGTTAAAACAATGGAAATTCCTGTTTTATATGAAGGAAAAATAGATTTCATCATAAGAGTGATTCAGCACTGGAAGAGAGATTGCAGGATCTCCATCCTTGAAGAGTTTCCAAACTGAACTTGAGAAGATCCTGAGTGATCTGCTGTTATTTAGAAGTTAATAATGTTTTGAACATGGGGTTGTTCTAGGTGATCTGGTCCTGGCCAGCCCGAATGACTCTGGAGTTCCCTACAGCAACTATCCCTATTGAGCAAATATTCACTGCAACTTAGCCCGGGACAAGCTTAGTCCTGATATGCAGATGAATTTAGGATTAGTTTGCAAACAATTCTGGGGATCTAGGTCATCTCTCTTATCTATGTTGCTTTTTTCTCAATTTCTGAAATGCCATAAGAAAAGGAAGGTGCACAACCAGGTATGACCTTCCTCTTTTCCACAGGGGAAGAATACCATATCCTGACATCTTTCTATGTCCTGACTGCCAGGTTCAGATTTTAAGTTGATAATATTTCACAATGGTAAACTGCTCCGTGATGGTGTGGTTATGAGACACTCCCAGCTTCTTCAGTGCCCTTCCTTGCCTGTACATCCTTATGCAGCTGAAAGCCAGTTCAATTTTCTTCTTTCAGAAACTTGGCTGCTGAACAAGCCACATGCAGGTTGATTCAGAACAAAAACTGAGGGAGCAGGAAAATCTCCAATATAATAAAGAAACATATTTTTCAGTACCCACTGTTCTTTCTTATTATCTTTATTTCCAGTGCATTTACTTAACCTACTGCCCTAATTTTGACATTTTTTAATGTATCCATTAGCTGTGATTAAGATCATACTACATTTATGAGGAGTGACGTTGCTTGCCAAGAAGCTTTTCTGAGGTGTTACAGCTCTAACAAAGAGAGATACCTCACTGTAGTCTAATCTTTCCTAAAATGTTCATTTAGAAAAACTTGCACATTTAATTCCAACTCTTTCCTTCCTAATTAAATGGTATTTGTTATGTGTATAGCCATGCAATGTAATTATTTCATTACTAGAAACATGATAGACTAAAAGACTTGCAGTCGAATGGCCCAGTAGGGCAGATTTGATGAACAGTTTCTTATGTAGTTCTTGCTTTCATCATAAAGAAAACTTTACACACTATTTGAAAAGCATGTGATACAAAGCATCTAAAAGGTGGTTTTCACATGGTAAAAGGAAGAGTAATATATATGGTCCTCTCTCTGGTGACCAGTGACAGGACATGCAGAAATGGAATAAAGTTGCATCAGGGTAAATTCAGATTGACAATTAGGAAAAAGTTCTTCACTGAGAGGTTGGTCAGTCACTGGAATAAACTCCCCACAGAAGTGGTCATGACAAGCCTGTCAAAGTTCAAGGAATGTCTGGACAATACTTGTAGTCATATAGCTTAGTTTTAGGTAGGCCTGAGGTGATCCATATGGATCCCCTTCAATTTGAGATATTCTATGATTGCATATTCTCTGCCAGCAAGAGGAGCAAAAATGATGTGGGAAATGTGGCAGTTAAATTAGAAAAGAATAGTAGATGATGCTTTTATATACCTGAATGCTGTAGTGCTGGATGCAGAGGAAGAGCTTGAAGATGGAAATAATAAGAGGAAATTATTAAACAAAGTTTAGATTGGATATCAGGAACTCATTGCAATCTGTTGCAACCTGGAATTATCTCCCAAAGGAAGATGCTGAAACTTAATTGCTTTGGACATTTTTAACAAGTCTTGTCAAGCTGCATGAAAGAAATGTAGAGAACAATCATGGACTTGCAGAGGGATACACTAGATGACATGCTCAGCCTTGCCACTTCTTATTGCTCTGATTTTTTAACTGTCAACAGGAGTGACAGTAATTATGGTGGCAATTTTTATTGTCTGTGGAGACCCATTGTTTAGGAGCTTAACTGTGTTTCTGAATTGATCTGAACTAGCCTTCAGGCATGGGAGTTCAAAATGAATGAACTAATGCTGTATTTGGGATGATATGGTAAAACCTGCAATTCATTCACTTGTACAGTAAAACTTTTTTTAGGTGACCGCAAGAGTGGTCAGGGAGAACTGTATGAAGTGGAAAGTAGTTAGATGCAAGGTGTAGGAGGTGTGTACTGCTTGCTTGTAAGACAAGAGCTTGCTGCTGGGGGCTTGGGAGAGAAGGAGAAGAGGAGGAGGAGGGGAAGAGAGGAGGATGTCCTCATTTGCCCTGAGCTCCAGGTGGAAGTCTGATCCCAAGTATTATTTTATAGCTTTTCTCTTTGCAGCAGGCAACATTAGAGCAGGAAGGCAATACATTACAATCATTCTGGGTAAGATCATCTCTCCTCTCTAGGGGACTGTTGAGTGAAATTAATAAAGAAATAGTTTTTAAAGTTTAATTATGTCCTTCTCCTACACCAGTCCACAAAGATATTCAGGATATAGGACTATAAAAACAATGAAATTAAGCTCTGAGAACTACATGATTAAACAAATTCATATTAGTTGCAGTACAGATTTTTTCATGGTCACATTTAAATCCTATTAACTGAAATACAATTTAAGTTCATTTGTATTAATGTTTGCCACTACACAGACACATAAGCATGACAGAGAACAGGTACTAAGAACATTGCAACTTCTTTTGGAAATATATGGCATAAACATCCAAAAAGTCAAACAGCAGTGACCCAAGACAGAGAGGAAAACAGTTGTTTTTCCAGGAAAAGAATCCACTAGGATTTCAGTAGCAAAAAATCCTGGTCTTCAATGGATATGTGACTAGAGCTCAGTTCTTCTCTGGGCTGTATATTTCGACTGAAGGGTCAGTGTTTGGTCTATTTGTTTGCTGGTGAAGACTGAATTTGTGATGAAAACAAGTGTGGAAAGTGGGGGGAAGGAGAGGGAGCTGGGTCTAAATGTGAAATATCATGAATCACCAAGAACAAGGCCACTGTGCATAATTCACCTACAGATCTGACGGATGGGCAGAAAAAAATGTATTTGTACTCACTGCCTGCTGTTCTTGTGCTTGCAGTATTTCTCTTGTCCAGGTCTGCCTGGACCCCAATTCTGTGTTTTCCCAACTCTGTTTTGGGTAGGGTGGTGGCCTATGGGGTGCATGGCAGATGCACTGCCTCCTTCTGTCGGATGCAACAGGAGTGTGCCATGATCTGTCCCCACAGCACGTGCTGCAGGTAAGGAGCCTGTTTGCACACTTCAACTTAAAAACTACTCACAGTATTTCATAGCAGTATAGATTTACCTGTCATCCAATGCTCTGATCACTGCCATTTGTTTAGTAGATTCGTTTGCAGTCTCTGTTTCTACAATTACCATGAAAGGTCTTTGGTTCAAGGACCATGATTTTATTATGTGTATGTAAAGCATCTAGCATGATGGGTGTCCAGTTCCATTTTGGGTCCAGGAGAGAGTACTACATTTCTGGTCATGCCTGTAATTGTTATCCACTGTAAACCAAATCCTTTTCTCACTCTGCACAGTGGGCAAGATGTTTATCATTGTCTTGCATGGGAGCGGGATTTACTCCAATCAGAATATAAGAAGCCTGTATTTTCATCACATATACTACTGCAGTTTTACCCTTTTAATGTGATGAAGTTACAATGTTTTAACATCTGTTATAGATAAATACATATAGAGCTGTGGAAAAATTTAGATGTGCTCTAGGTGAGATAGCTTTTAAAGAGCTCTTAAAAATTGTGACAGATGGGTGGCACTTTGAGTGACAATAATATATTGAGTAAATTACAAAAATCAATTTTAATTAAAAGAGACTAAGACGCGTTTTCAGAGGGATAAAATGTTACTCAGAAAATATGGCAATAAATGTAAATGGCTTACTGTGCTCCTGCCTTCACTTTTGGAGATGGTGAACAGGGTGACACACTTCAAAGATTCTGGATCAGTTCAGCTGCTTTATTAGAGATGTGCTTAGCAAAGAAATATTGATCCTAATGGCACAGTGAATTTAAGATAAGATCTGACAGTATTAACAAGTATAAAGCTTGATGGTCTCTTCTATCCTAGAAAGTAACATCTCAGGATATTAAAAAAATAAGATAAATTTAGATTTCAACATCTGAAAAATCCAGATGTAGTCTGTGATATACAACCTTTTTTTAAATTTCTACCTATAAATGACTTATTTTGAATTTGCAGGGTGGGTTTTTTATTCCATATTGCTGCAAAGCATTTGTGCTTAGGTAACAAGCAGAGTTGTAGATTACATAAGGGAGTTTTTTGTTAAGATTTAGCCACAAATGTGCAGCCATGGGCAAGTTATTCAAATATACATATATATTTAAATATATTTATTGCTTATGAAGCTGCTTAAAATCAAAAGCATTTCTCAGTTTGGGTCATTGAAACTGCCTTTTGAAACCGCAAGGGAGAATCATGGTAAACACGGGAATCTCTGCTACAGAATGAGGCTTTGGAGAGGCCAGTTCTGCGCCTGGAAAGGTGGCACATAGGTGCTGACTGAAAGACGCTTGCCCAACCTTTTCCTGATAATCCTAGTGAAGAAGGCTTCACACCTCAGCTGGCAGCCTGCTCCACTCCTCCAGCAGCTCTGTAGGCTTGTATGCCTGAAGAGCACCCCATTGCTTCCGTGCCTCTGTGCACATAATAATAATGTAATAATAATAATAATAATAATGGCCAGTCTTCGCGAGCGAAGATTTGGGAAAGGTCATTAACCCTTCGAGCCTGCGCAGTGGATTTTTTAGGTGAGACACAGCGTGCGCTGAACTGAGCCCACCCTTTAATCCTGAGGTTCATCTGCCGGGGCCGAGCAAGCTTGGACAGTGGCAGTGAGGTCCCCAGGACGTAGGTTTGTTTAGAGTGACCTTCTCTTAGATGGATTGCCTTACAAGGCTGATGAGCTCCATCTGCCCGGGGGGCTGGGAATCGAACCCGGGTCGCAGCGGTGAGAGTCCTGCACCCTAACCGCCTCCTTGATGCCTTTTGCTAACAGAGGTGTTGGTATCATGTCCTTCCTTAGCAGTCTCTTTTGCAGACCATCAGGCCAAGTCCTTCAACACTCATTCATGGCTAGATGGCGAAAAACCACTTCGTTCAAAGCTACTTGTCAGTTTTTGTTCCTGCTGCTGGCCTCTTTCCTATATCTTTCCCTAAAGAGTGAACTCCAGGGGAGGCCTCATGGATGCTAAGGAAAGAATATTCACCAGCTCCCATGTTTCCAGAGTGCACTACTGTCACTACAGAGCAATGTAGGATTTCTTGATTCTATTTCTTTTTTCAGCATAGGCTGTGTTGACTTTAAGCTTTGTAAGTGGAGATTTGTTTGCAATCTGTGAACAGTAGCTCACTCCTGTGACTGTGCCTGGGTCCTCAGTTGTGTCCCTGCTGAAAGTGCGGTACCTCTGGCCTTCTGCTGTTGTGCTCTCTGATAACACCTTTTTAGACCTCGGGGGATTTGGAACTAGATCATCTGTAAGGTCCCTTCCAACCCAGTCCATTCTAGGATTCTGTGATTAGAGATGTTTCTTATCTAGTCTCAAAAACGTGATCTTCAATAGTTTTGAGGGCTGTCCTAATGAAATTGCAAGAAAGAGCTGCACAGCATTTGGTTTTTACAGGTTTCTGTTATCTGGACCAGTCATGGTCTGGTTTGAGTCTTAAATAATAGTGGCCTTTTTGATACGCTTCTAAGTTCCTTACCCAAGGAAGAACAGTCTTAATATAGACTCAGAAGCTAAACACTTGTGTTCTGGGAACTTTCATAGCAAGAGAAAGCAGAAGCAAGGTCTCATAAAAAACCCACAATGATAGTGTTTTATTGACTAATTTGAACTAAAGAAGAGCTTCATATTGCATCCTGAGTTTTGCAGAAATGTCAATTCTCTGGAACTTTTGACAGAAGCGGTAGCCTCAAGCAAAGGCTGTTTATTGCACGGTGTCTGTGGTCAGCTGAGACAATAAGAGAGATCAGAATAATAGCATCAAACTTACTGGCAAATAATTTCAAATCCATGGAAAACTTCCTAAGAAATGAGTAGCCAGAGGAACAGAGAATCTGAGGAAATTTAAACTCTAATTCTAAGATCAGCTTCTTAAAAACATATATTCTTGGAGACAGCTAAGAGAAATTAAGTTGTATGATTTTGTGTTTGCTAATCTGATGGCTTAAGAAAGCCTTAACTAGCATATATCTATCTAAGAGATTCATACACATTTTTGCCTGGTTCAGGAAAATCGCGATAGCCATTCTCTCCTCCAAAATGGGCAAGAAATCTGTTTTAAAGATAAGAAAATAATGCACCTAGCTGCTGATAATTATGAAGATTTCAAGGCCACCATAATTGAATATTATGGGGGTCATTCATCTTGTCACTAGCATGCTTATAATGGCATTGAAACCAAGAACTATCTATTGCAAAATTATAATTTACTATGTGAGATTTAAAAAAGACACCTTTTTAAAGTGTTGGCTTTTAACTTTACTCTTCTTGGCTTTACTTCTATTTCGTACTATATATAATTAATTATGCTGTTGAATCTACAGAAGCCAGATACATTATCAGTGGCTTTTAGAGATGATACATGCACTTCCAAATTACACTTTATGACCCAGGGTCCAAATCTAATTTTAACCTGTCTGCTGAAGTAGTAAGCAGTTTGAGTAGCTGTTGGTTGATGTATCAGAGTTCCCCAGTAAACTGATGGCATCAGGGCCTGCACCTCAATTTCCTGTTTTCAAATCATCTTGTGATATACCTGTATGTTGGTTACTTTATGTGGAGTACAGAGAAGAAACAGGGAGTAGGTGGCTGAGAGATTCTGCCAGCAATAATGTCATGATTTAGTTTAGTGTTTAGGACAGAGAGTTTTGTTGCCCCAGTTATGTTGTTGGACGAGTAAAAATATAGTGGCGGAATGGGAGCCTCATGCTGCTTGATTTGAATTTTTAGGGGGAAACAGTCTCTGATGTAGTGAAATACTTTGAATTCGTGGAAGAAAAAAAAACAGGGTAATATTAATGTATGTGGGGGAGGGTTTTCTATAACTGAAGAACTATAGAAGCATCATTGCAAAGAGACCCCTTTGGAAGGGAACCTGATAGTTTCTGGCAACACATTTAAAGCTGCAGTTCCCCTGAGCCGTTGTCTGCTGGTTGTGAGTCAGAGTGGGCAGGGCTGCTGTGAGTCCTGCCCTCAGCTGTCAGGGCAGAGCTGCTGCATCCTGCTGGGCTCTGCTTGGGGAGCCTGGCAGAGGAAAGCACATGCTCTGTTGTGTAATTTTCTTCTTTCTCCTTGATGCTGATGTTACAGTCAATCTCCCAACCTGGTAGTTTGTTTTTAAGTCTTTCCTGTTTCAAGCAGATCTGAAGAATACCAGGTTACTTCCTCTTTTTTTGAGAGTGGAAAGCTCATGGACACTGGTCATGGCACTAAGGTTATTTCTGAGTAGTTATGCCTCAAAATTATGATTTACCAAACACTTTCTACCAACCTCTTCTCAAAACTGAGGATACCAGGTGCCTCAGTTGGTTAAAACTTGGTGGTAGTAATAGGGTTCAATCCCTTTTATTGGTCATTCACTTAAGAGTTGGACTCGATGATCCTTGTGGGCCCTTTCCACATCAGAATATTCTGTGCTTCCGTGAAGTTAGTGTGGAGTACCCTCGCAAATGAAAGCAGTGCTTCTGGCAGCTGTTAAATATTGAGCTATTTTATTCACTGAGAATATTTTATTATTTACGGTTGATTAACTGACTTGCAATACTTACTCTGTGATGAGGATAGGTGCCCAAGACGTCACTAAATTGTGCTATAAGGGCAAAAATTACTTAAATGATGATTCTCTGAAGAGAACCATCTTCAGAGTTCAGATAAATTGTTAAATATTGGGAATATATACTGATATTGTGCAGTGTCCATATGCTCCCAGCTGCTGAAATATGCTGCAATAGACCCACATACAAACTTAGATGCACAGTTTTAGAGATTTGCCCTTCATTTCAAAAATGAAGTGGGAGTGGTAAGAGAGGCATGGGGATGTAGAAGAAATTATGATGAATCATGTAATATTTTGAATTTCTCTTGAAGTTAATTTCAGGGCATAGCTATTTTTGAAAGAAAATGAGCATCTCACAGTGTGTTAAGATGTCTTTTAGGGAAACCTGATGTTCAAGAATTGAAGGTGATACTATCTTCTTGGTAAAATATGCTGATGATGTATGCAATTTTTAACATGCTATTTGTGTTTGTTCTGGAGCATTCCCACATGATTGCATTTGTTTCAGCGATCTGTGGCTGATTTTTTTTGTCTTTACTGCCTCTCCATCTTCTGTTTTTCATCTTCCCCCCCCCATTATTTGGTGTATTAATCATTTACTTGTGCATCTTACAAGCATCTCTTTTCCATCTACCTCAGTGTTCACTTGTGCAGGGGGAAAGGGGTGGTTGTCAGACACCTTAAGCCCGGGCTTAAATCATGGGATAACTGGTCTTGCTTCCCTGCTGAGGCGCAATGAGCATTCCAGTCTATGTCAGTTTGGCAGAATGACTCATGAGCAGCAAAGGCTAAGAGAGGAAACGTATTTCCAAAGGTATATTGTGTGTATAAGAGCTGATTTTAAAGTCTGGGGAGTTTCATTCTCCAGTTATGTACTGCCAGTCTGATTTGAATGAGATTTATACTCTCTAAAGGAAGGATTGCAGCCCAAACCAAAAAGCAGCAGCCATTGGAAAACACTGAAAACAGTGGGAATCTTTCCATTGCCTTTGCTGAGATTGGATATGATCTTGCCAACCATAAAAACTAAGAGGCAGAGGCCAGTAGCTCTTCTATAACTGCACAGAAAATGACCTGAGAGTGAGCAATTCTGCACCTATGTGTTTAGTCATCCAGTGAGAAGAAATTATAAATAAAAGTATTCTATCCAAACACAGGACAGATTTATAAAATTAGAAGTCCTAGAAGCATTTAGGTTGGAAAAGATGCCACATCTCACAATCTCACATATCTTTTCAATACCTAGTTATGATGTAAAAAGTCCTTTGGAAACAGTAAGAGCACATGCAATGAAAAGAGAATTGCATTTGACATAGACAAGATTAGGTTAAAGATGAAAAGTGATACACATATTTGCCTCAATTCAGAGCAAAACTCAGAGGCAGGAGTATGCAAGTAAGAGCACGTAGGAAATGACAAAGAGATTGGCTGCAGCAATGACAATGTCAAAGGAGACTACCCAGAGTGAACTTGCTTGCAAAGAAGACGTGGCCAATAAAGTAAAGACAAGGTGAATGCTCTCATCTCTTTGAGATAATGAACCCTTATGAGGCAGCTTGATATCTTTCTCTTCCCTCAGCAAAGCTTACTTACTCTACTTCTGTTTTGGCTTAATATTAATTACAGATAAATCTGAATGTTGCTGGCAGTAGAGAGAGGAAGTAAGAGGCTATAGGGGAAGGTAGATGTTTCTAGGCAAGCTGCAGCTTCACTCCATGGTGAATTACCCATAGCTGCAGGAGTTTCTTAGACTTCCCTTGTATCCTCCTGTAATAGTTACTGTTTAACAGGAAAAAAACCCACTGTGTCTTTATCCTTAATGTGGAAGTTAGGGAAGCATTTTGAGAGGAGAGTGGGCAGTTGATTAGGTGATCTTCAAAAGTTTCTTCCAAACCAAACCATTTGGTGATTCTATGAAGCAGACTGATATCTTGTCATATTGTACCTGTGTAGACAAGGAGTATCTCTCTGCTTCCACGGTTTTCCTTTATTCTGTTATAGTTGTGTTAGGGGTCTGTAACCTGAGAGACCACCAAAACATAGAGCAATGGACAAAATTCACATCCATTCAGTTTTTGTGATGTTCAGTCATATCTGTTACAGACATACTCTGTTCATCTTGCAATTTAGACAGTGTATATTGAAGTGCTGTACAGTTGAACACTGTTGTTGTGTATTCAACAACTTGAGTTAAAATTGACTCGACTGCAGCTTAATAGGTGCTGAGCAGACTGTATAAAAGCAAGTCATTACTGCCTAAATGTTGTGGAGCATTATGGTGTGCGAAGACAAGTGCCAAATAAACACTTTTTCCAGAGACAGAATAATTCCCTGCTTTAATCCTAAAACAAATGCAATTTGTGAAAAGTCAGACATGAGAGAGACATATTTTGATAGGCTTTATAAGCAGATATTGGGGTAAATGTGATATTCAGAGAGACACATCATGCCTGTGGGTTGGAACAAATTCTGTTAATAACTAGTGGGGTAAAGCTCTGACAAATAGATGGTAGGTGCTTAATCTGAGCTCAACCTTTTCCTTTATGGACTGTGATTAGACTATCAGTGCCATATCAATGCTATTTTTTTTTGTTTGATTTAATATTACATCCCTTTTATCCCCAGTCTGGTGATACAATAAACATACCTCATCTCTGGGAAAAGAAAGAGCATTCTCACATTTTAGTTTATCCTTTCTGACATTAAATACATTCCAGTCACACTTTTCTTTTATATTGCAGCATCTGACTTTGAGAGAATGTATTTATAACAGGAATTCTAAGGGATACATGCTTGTTTTGAAATCTAGTGTTAAATGTCTTCAATATGTACCATGGAATTAAATTCCAGCCTGCATATGCTACCAAGTTTTACTTTGAGATTGCAAGCAATATTCTGGTAGTTACTGAAAGCTTACACATTCACAGCTTGTTTCAGATATCTCAGAGGTATTGCACAGTCTTTCTTTTCATATGAAATATAGAGGCAGATGCTATCACTAATAGTGCTAAAAAAGCCATACTTTGTGTCTCTCTGTGGACTAAATTCAAGTCCCATTAAAATCAATGAGAAGGTTCTTCCTGCCTGCAAGGAAAGTGGAGCAGGCCTTATGTCTTTCAACTGCAAACGTCTTCAGCAGACAAAACATCTTAGTCATCAGTTTGGAAAAAACTGATGCTGACAGCTACTGGGATTATTTTCATTCTCAGATAAATTCTGCTTTAAAAATAACTCATGGAGGTGCACTTAGTGGCAAATGCATTTTAGAGCATTTTTAATTCAGAAAGTGTTGAAGTGTTTTTAAAAGTTTGGGAGTTTTTTAGTAAGTTCAGAAGAGACAAACTATTAGTAATAGGAAGTTTGTCATGTAGAAATGCACATCTGCTGTGCCAAGGATTTTTTGTAACATTAGGACTAGTGTTATGAGTATAAAAAATCTGTGTGTTTTTGTATTCTGTTTTTTCTTTTCTGTCTGAGCAATGTTCTGCCATCTCGTGTCATTCATCATATGTGATGACAATGTCTAATTAATGTCTTTTTTTGCTTACCTGGAAAATACCACAGGAAATCTGTCTAAACATCAGTGGCAAATATCAACTTGATACTCCATATCAAGGGTCAGTTTCCATAAAAAGCTAATTGCAGTTAGTTCTGGGAATTTTAGTAGGGTTAACTGTAGTGGGGATGCTACCTGTATCTATCTATCTATCTATCTATCTATTTATCTATCTATCTACGTCTATAGGTGCCTGCAATGGTGCAAGCTGAGAACTTTGGATGCCTGGGAGCAGATTGTGAATTGTGACTGAGTGTGAAACCATAAGGAATGGAAAGATTTCTGTGAAATTCATCCTCCACGGATTTATGGTCACCTGACTTTTATTAACTCATGGCTTTCTTCTTGCCTGATGATTTACCTTGCTGTGTCACTAGGCCTGATGTAATTCTCTGTTTTTAACTAAAGGCTGGAGTGACTGAGATGCTCCAAAACCAGGGAAGGTGGCGCCTGGGTGGCATATAAATGTTCTCTCTCTTGTCCCTTGTGACTCTGAGGCTTGCTGAGCGAATCAGTTCTGCCGAAACAACAGATTTTCTCTCTCCCTTTGTGCTTATAGAGTCCATTGCTCTGCTGTAGCAGTGAAATACCTGGACAACTCTTTTATCTTACACATGCTGCTCAACTAGTATAAAAAAGCCCTGTTTTGTCTTCATAGAGTCTGTTTGCATGAAGTGGCATATCTTGAGTGGTTGTCAGAAGCACACAAAAGCTATAAAAACACCCTCCCCTCACCACCATATTTACTACTACACCCAGTTTAGGAGTTTTGTTAAAATCTCAAGCCCTTTTAATTTCCTTGTGTCCATTTTCCACTCCCCCCAGTGCCCGCTGGCAGTGGATGCCTCCTGGGAGAGCAGGTGATGTGCTTGCATTGGTGTCAGCACCCAAGGGCCCCCCTTATGCCCCCCTTTGGAGCAAGAGGTGCTGTACTGAGGAAGAAAGGGCTGCTCTCCTGCATGAGATGAGAGCAGGAACACCTTCCTCTCTGCCAGTGTTGTTCACTGCTTTTTGGGGGGTAGGCTTTGAGGGTTTTGCTCTTCAGCTGCTCCTTTCACCAACTCAAAAATGAAGAGTGACCAGTAACAGCTGAGTTATTGGCAGCTTGTTTCCTGGACTTGTCAAGTGGATAGATTTAGGATTTGATTAAACCACAGTCTCAGTCATCTTGTTCCTTCTTCTGAAGTCTTGAGGCCTGTTGGATGACAACTTTCCTAGAGAAAAATTCTATGTTGCGACCTATGTAGAATTTTCAAATTCCAGAAATGATGGCACCATATATTTTTCATACAGTAATTTCATTTTAAGTTGTATAGTAATACAGTGAACAGCCTTGTAATCTGTTTATAGAAGTATACTTCCTTCATACATCTAGTTTTATTTTTGTCATTAGGAAAGTGTATATCCAGATAGATATATGTTCAGATGCAAGTAGTCTGTGATCACCAAGGGCAGTTTTCAAATGGTTCTAGAATTGCAAGCCATATTAATGCTTTCTAATACGTGTGCATATAGTTGTTCCATTTTCTGCTGACATATTTTCCCAGGGGAAATAAACACATTTTCCCAGTTTGCCCATAGTATTCACTCCCTAGCTTTAGTTTCATAACAATGGTGCTAAAAACCACATAAGGGTTTGCCTGATAAACAGATATTTCTGACTTTATCTAGTTATTATGAGGCAGCCATCAAAATTAAGTCAGGAATGAAGGAAAATAAAATCAGTTATAATGAAGCAAATGTTCTGATACATGGTTAGCATTTTGCTAAATGGCAGTGGTGTTAGGTTATAGCAAAATGCTAATTTGTTCTGGAATTACAATAAAAAAAAATCCTCTTTTATTAACATGCTATTCCATCTTGGCTTCTCTGTGGAAGAGGTACTAACTCTATGAGGTGTTATGGATGCCATTTACATTTAAAATCTGTATGTTGTCCCCTGGACTGAGATGGAGCTTCTCTGGCAAATGTAAATTTTGCTGCAAAAATACATGACTGTAGCTCTCTAGGTGTGATCTACTGGCTCAAATGTTGTCCCAAAAGCCCAGGAGCCTGGGTGCTATTCCTGTCACTGTTGCTGGCCTTTGGGTGATCTGACACAAACTGACAAATTTTACCTGCAAATTAGATACAAAGAGGCTTCCTTTCTTTTACATCTCTTGGAGGGTCATGGGAGGTATGTTTTTTAATGCCCAGGAAACTAACAATGAATTAGAGGTGATTTCATTAATAAACTTGATAATGGCAAAAATGTTTTATGGTAATCTGTAAATTTAATGGTACCAGTCTTGGAACACTCTAAAAGCCTATGTAGGTACTTTTCGAGGTAATGCATGAGTAAGGAAACTGTTAACAGTTAACTGTTAACTCCTCTCCAGTCAACTGAGACGTACAACAAGTAATTTTAGTAGGTTTTTTTCAAGAAGATCTGCTTAAAACTGATACATTTATGCCAAGTATTGCTGGGAACAATAACAACAACAAAAAAAATGCTTTGGAGTCATTAACACTCATTTTGCTTTTGTGTTATACAGGTCTGTTCAGATTTTGAGATGTAATTTTAGATTTTTTTATTTTAAGAGGAAGGTGACGGCTAACTCTTACTGTCCTGTTGTTGTAAATTCACATAGGATTCATGTTATAAATTGGTAGTCTGTAGCTGTGGCCCCTTGGGGTTTAGGGCTAGGACATATTAGCTGCTTTGGAGTGAACTTTGTGGTCAGATATTAGCTGTCCAGTCTTTTGAAAGCCTTGGGGTTTATGAGGCAGGATTTCAGTATTTGTGGTCATGGCAAAAGCAGTAAGATAATCAAATGGCAAATAAAATGCTTAGGCTGGAATACAGTCTAAAGGACAGTTGTTGCAAAATGAAAGCTTTATAGAACCTAGAAGAAGAGGGAAGCTAAAGCTGTTGAGACTTATTACAGAGTCAGGCTTATTACAGATTCAACTTTAAATGATCTGTGAATTCTGTTTATGAATCTGGAACTGTATTTAATCTGACATATAAAGAAAACAAACAAACACAATAGTAGGTTATCCATAGCAGTTGGAGAGGAAATGAAATGAAACTGCAATTGGGGAGCTTCCTACATTTTCATTTCTGTTGCAGTTTCTCATTCTGAGGATCTTTTGCACACAGAGACTCTTTAATAATTCTTCTGGGTTTTTTGCCTCTGAAATAAAATGTAAGGAAAATGCAGTAGGTAACTGTCTGCAAATTTATTTTTACCTTGCAGTGTAGTTACTTTTTAATGAGAACTATAGACACTGATTAATTGTGGCTTCTGCATCTATAATTTAGGCAGGACACATTTGCAAACAGACTGCCCATCAACCTGAACTCATTGGGAAATCCTTCTCTTTACTGTAATAGAAGAGAACATTTAAGCATTGCTCGCAGTACCAAGATTATAACACAGAACCAAGGCTCTGTTGGAAGTGCTGAGAATTTACAGCATCCATTAAAATCAACAGGTTGGTGCTGCATACCCTGTATTCACCATTAAGTGAGTGTTTCTTCTGGCCAGTGTTAGCAGGATGGAGTAATGCTGTTTTGCCTAATACATTATACTATAGACTGAATCAATATTTTGATATTTATCACAGTATAATTGTTTCTGTTTATATTACTTGATATAATTAATAATTTTTTTATTCATTATAATTCATATCTGTCTACAGTGGAAACTTTACATGTGACATTTTAAATTAAGATCTTGTTAGGAGTCTAATGTGTCCTCTGTAGCAATCATGTGTTTGTAAAATGCTTGACAAGAGGCAGCTGTTGTAATCTTACTAGCAAATACTGCATTTAGATTCAATTTTCATCTAAATAGGAGGGTAAATATAGTTACTTAAGTGAAAGGATTTAAATTAAACATATAGCCCCAGTTCTGGAGGTTTTCACTGCCAAAACACATGGGAACATGCAAAAAAATAATTCATTTGCCCTAAATAGCTTTCTGTTCAATCATTTATTTTATGAGATTTTTCTGTGCCACAGAAATTGTAGCCCATGCTCAGTTTTCCTTTTGGCTTTGTTTAATAACTGTGTGGGGTTGCATTAATACTGCAAGCAAATGTGGCTTGGTAATATCCTTCCACTGGAAGGGAGGGATGATGCCAAATTGTCAACTGGAGCAATGAGGGTCACACTGTACAAGAAGGTGACTCCTCTATTCCAGCTGACTAACAGAAAGAGTTCAACACATTGCAGCATCAGGGTGCAAGGTGGTTTTTGATCTGCTGTATGTCTTATTATACCTAATATAATGTTGAACTCCACAAGAGCAAAAGCTGCTTACCCTAAGATGGCTTATTTGGATTTGACATAAGAAAGCAAAAATATGAAAGCAGTTAATCTATAATGAAGATAATTTGACTCATAGCATATGCTTTTTGGTTCAGTGCATTTCTTGTATTGATTTTTGAGCTTGAACATTAATAAATTCCATTTTCAAGCACATGCACCCTTTGGGATGTTCTGAATATTATTGAATTAAGGCTGCGGGATGCTCACATGATGCGTTATTTCCTTGGCTGCTGATGGGGGTTCCAGCTGAGTTTTTGTTCTGCTACACTGTTTCTGCTTCATGGTTGTTGTCTCTTTTGATTTTTTTTGGCTCATAATCTAATGGCTTGATAATTTTAATTAAAACATGTGATAAAAATTCTTACTAATTTGTATATGATTTGCAACATTTTCACTAGAGATCAGCTACTGCACTGTGTATTCTCACATGTAGGTCAAAGAGGCATTTTGGTTTTTTCATGTGTTTGAAACTATAGCTTTCTGTGTTTTTTTTCATTATCTGTGCAAAATTCTTTACAACTTTCAGTTCTTTTGAATAATTCACAATGGGTTCTCTTGTATTAGCTCTCATCAACTTCACCAGAAAACCAGCAGGAACAGCTTTCTTTAAAAAAGTATGCTTGGTGGTATTTCACTGTGAACTTGCATCATATTTTGAATGTTACTCTGGTATGGCCTAAGCCATCTTCCCAGCTGAAGACAACTGAATTCATGCCTCATGCTTCCCCAAAACAATGGCATAACATTAATTAACATTTAGGAGGAACAAAATTTTTTCTTCATTTCGGTATTGGATCCCATATTCAGTGGTATTTTAAATGGATATGAGCTGCTCTGGTATGTCAGGTACTTTTAGTTATTGCTCATACTGGCCTCCCTCAATTAGATCATTTGAACCATCAATTTTTTGTGTTTAAAACATTGTACAGTTTTATCTTGTCTGTAGCAGACAAATTTACAGAAACAAAACAATCTTTTGAAGAGTAATATGATCAGGAATATGACCTATGTGTAGCTATATATGCACTCTGACCATATCAATATAAATGTACTTAAAAGCTCTACAGAATGCATACAGTATTGCTCTGTGGTGGCATGGTCTATTTTTATACTGCTTGCAAGAACTGATGTGCAAGTCAGCTGTTTGCTGAGCTGTTAGAGATCTTTTTCAAAAACAACTTGCAGATTCGAAATTATAGTTTCCCCTTCATAGAATTGTGAGAGAGTGTTTGCTAATCTTCTGAGAATCGTGTCACAGTGAATGACAAAGCAGCAGGTTAAATTTGAGTGGCACTGAAAGAAATCTACATGCAGAAAGAAAAGACCATACTGTGGAATTATGGAGTAGCTGGGTTGGAAATATGGACATGGAGACTGCATTGTTTTGTGTGTCCTTATGACTGGCATCAATAAGCTTTTAAGTTAAGCAATGCCAGTGCCAGTTTACTGTTAATCTCTGCTAACTTTCTTTGTCATAAGATGCTGCTTCGCCCACTCAGTCACTAAACACAGACAAGGCTTAAGATTCCCCATCCTGCATGTCTACCTGCTTGCCCACAGCCCGCAGCAGTGCCACAGGGCCCAAGGTGCTTCCCATCATCCCTTAAAAGCAAGGAACTGAAATTTCAACTCCTCAAAAGACTTTCTCGTAATTCTGCTACTGTTGTGCCAGGGACGGAGAATGGCTTCCTCTAGGTCTGCTCTGCATGTGTGCACAAGTATAAGCACCCCTGCATCCAGTACTACTTATATTCTAAAGCTGTGAATTGAGAAAGATCAAGTTTATTGCCAGGCAATACTTGCCATGAAGAATATATATTTTTCTGTTTCCTGCTTGAAATATCTCCAAGTACCAAGATGGGCTGCTTTTGCAAGTGATCACACTTTCTGTTATTATCACAGATTATAATGAGATCATCAGATTATTTATTTATTTATTTTTTAACTTTTTTTATCTTCTGGCATTTGTGATGATTAATGGCAAACAAATCGTCCTCATTATCAGCCTCCTTGTCTCTCTGACGACACTTAGAAATATATTCCAGGACAGACTCTCTAAGTAATAAATGCTTATTTTTCTACCACATCATTGTGAATGTCACTCGATCAGCTTTTCAGCTAGAAAACCAAGCTCATCTATCATTTGCAAATTGCAAGATATTGAATTGTATCCAGGGCCTAATTTGCAGACCCAAACCCCTACATTAAGCAGCCAGCTGGGCCCGGGGATGCCAGTACCCTTATGTAAACTGGGCTTGAATAGCCCAGCAGGTTGGTCTGAGAGCTCATTTAACCAATTGTTGTTTGAACTGCTTAATTTCCAAATTAGTTTGGCACCTTCGGAAAAGACACCCCAGTCAGTCACAACTGAGAAAGAGACAGGCACTCAGGGAATTCAGATAGACAGCATATATTGCTCCAAGTGAATATATGGAGCCATCTGTTATTGAGTTAAACGAAAGCATCACAACATGTCAATAATGCTGTGTAATCTCAACAGTTAGTCTGAGTCTTCTTTTGTTACATTAAATCTTGTCTTAAAACCATAATGCCATACACGTATGTTCTTCAGCGTGAGCTCTTATGAGGTTAATTGACAGCTGCCAAGATATAAGTAGTTTATTCAGTTGAAATTAAATTACTGCATAGAAATATTTTCATTAAGAGAAAACACCTGAATTTGATCAGTCTATCCAGCAGAAACTTTGTAAGGAACAGCCTTATCTTCTGGCTGTACAATATTTTCTGAGAAGAACGTCATCTGCTCTGCAAGTATGTGCCTCTCAGAGGCAATTTATATTTAATATAATTGCTTAATGGCACATTTCCCTTGACCATAGCATGCCATGCTGCCCAAATGTCCTCTTACACACTCCAGTGCCCTGCTGAAAGGCTAGCGGCATTTTCCAGACAGGAGAGAGTAAAAATATTTCCAACAAACACTTCATCCAGCATCTCTACAGCAGGTCAGTAAGAGCATCATGCCACCCCAAATCTCATATTTTGTATATGTCTGAATTGGTAACATGTGGTCTACTTCCTCTGTTCAAAAAGTGTGTCTCTTCAGGATCTATACCTTTAATCATACGAACTCCAAGATTGCTTTAAATTTAAGATGAACTGCAAACAGTCCATTTAAGCTGCCAAAGTATTGGTAAATAATATACATAACCTACTGTTGCTATGCAGACTCTGTGTCTTAGCATAAAGGTAATTTTTCTCAAAAGAAATATTTACTAAGTCTGGAGTGACATCCCTTTCAAAAACAGGAGGACCAAAATGAATTGCAAAATGAGTGAAATCTCTTAGATAGAACTTGAGTATAGTTGTTGTTTTGCTTATAAAATAATCGTGTCTCAATTTTCTCACCTCTCTTTTTTTGCTCAGTTGTAATTAGAAGGCTATTGGAAGAGCTTCATAAAGCTTTTTTTGTGGTAAATTATTTACAGCTTTTAGATTATAGCAAACCATCTACAAATTAGGCTGAGTTTAGTGGTCTTTTTTGTGGTAAATTATTTACAGCTTTTAGATTATATGAAACCATCTACAAATTAGGCTGAGTTTAGTGTCCTTTTTTGTGTCACACACACACAAGCTGTCAAAAATAAAAGAGGGAGAACACAAAAATTAAAATCCCAGGAAAATGAAAAATTTCATGTTAAAAATGAATTTTTTTTCATTATTGGCATTTGAAAAAAATTTACTTTGACTTCATATGAATTAAAATTCAAATCAATATAAATTTTTCCATTTGGATCAAAATATTCGGGGGAAGGAGAGAGTTAGAAGTACCAGGAGGGAAAAGCATTCCCATTTCCAGTCGACCAGAAGTTGTGACTTGATTTGCTAGCTGTAATTTAATTTACTAAATAAAGGGTAGTCTTCCAATAATTCCAAGCTGAAAATAGAAGTATTAGACATACTACTAGAAAAAAAAAAGGCTGGATGGTAATAGTGTCTTGGGTTTGAGGTAATATTTAAGATGTAAACTTGGAGTAAAACATATTGTGGCATCTGTGGACACATAAACAGGCTGCCCATCAAAAGTGAGGTTCGTAAAGTACAAATTAAGCAATGATTAGATTGGGAGTTGGTTTACCATTCTTGGGATGGGGTTAGATCACTTTTAGTTTTGTCTTACATGTTCACAGGAACAAAGTGATTTTCAGCTGCTGTTGTGATATATACACAAGGATGTAGCTAAATCTGTTTCAGGGTCAGTGTTCTGTTTTTACAGCTCTTTAAAATGGACCACATTATCTTGCTAAGACTTCATTCTTCATGTATGGTTGGGTTAATTGGCTTAAAGTCAAAAGGCAATTCAATGCTCACCTCCACAGCAGTGCAGAATGGCCAAAGTACTTCTGGGATTTGAAGATATATTCTTAAGGTGCTTAAGTGCTTCAGCTTTTTTATTTTTACATTAGAGGCAGGGGGAAACAAGATTTTGCATCAGCAAGAAATGGTAGTTTTCTTATATTTCTCCATTCATTGAAATAAATATGCAATAAAAATCCATCACGATCAGCGCTTTCCATTTATGTTTTCAAGCCATGGGACTAGCTAAAATGCAGACATACTTTTGCATATTCTATAAACTGAAATAATGGACTTGGTATAATTTTACTTATCTATAGTGTACTAGCCAAAACAGTGTTTACTATATTTTATTACCCTAATGCAGCTGTCACTAATTCTTTGCAAACTATGTACTGTTCTAACCCTTGTTATAGTGTGCATAAGGCTTATTTTCTTCTGTTAGTTTCTAAGCTTTCCTGTAGTATTGTGAAACCAGCTTAAACTCTGACCTTTTAGCCAGCAGACTGGAGAACAGACCTGCTGAGTTTATCGAGAGGGCTTGATTGTTCTGTTGGATAGTGCAGTATTTTGGATATGCAGATGTTAACGACTGAAGTGTATTATCCATCTTGAACACCGCCTGAATTTATGCTGAGGCTTTCAGGTTCTATTCTTTGAATAGGTCCCACAGTAATTGAATTCTCATATTGTGCACTAAAAGAAGTCATACCTTATGCGCAGAATGGAGAACTCCCCTGATTGTTAAAAATTGGGATGAGGAGGCTTTTGAAAAAAAGGACATCTGACACCTGCAGCAAAATTCTAGCTCCAGGTTCTGGTGGTTTCATATAAAAATTGATTTCTATTACTGACCCAGGAATGACAGGCAAGATGATGATGTGCTGAGCATTGTTATTGCACCTCCTGGAGATTTGTTGAAATTTTCAGTCCTTCATTCCTCTTACCTGCCAGAGCTGTCTGTCTTCCAGAGCTCAACTCCTTTTATGGCATTGGTTAAGTTCCTGTGAGCATGCTGCTAAATGAAAGGAGGCTCTCAGAGGGAAAAGGTGGGACCAAAAAGTCAGACAAGGTTATTTAGTATAGAACAAATGAAGAAAAATTTCTTCAGATGTTAGTTCAGACCATACTCAAGAAAGACCTTCAACCTTAAAATACCAAGCCTGGAGATTCCAGTGGAATTTCACCACATATTTTGCAATCACTTCTGTAGGGAAGGCAGGAATACCCAATTTACTATGAGTTTGCTGGGGGAAAATTGCCACTGTGTACTGACAAAACACAGACCACTATTGATTTTTCCCACAATAGGAAAGAGAGGCCTCGGAGACAAACGGAGATTGAGGAATAAGAGCTTACGAAAGTGAAGGTGAAGTAACAAGCATTCTTTTAAAGCAAGCATGGTCTTTGCAGAATAGTAACAATAACAACTGAATTCTGGATAACAAAGAAAACAGCGATTTGAACTAACATTGCTGAGTCCCATTCAGCCGAAAAGGACTGGTGAGACAATTTTGGTATTGCTATTTTAGTTGAACAGCCTTGGGAATTTTCTGTCCCCTTTCACAGTGCAGTAATTGGCTCAAGTGCTGCTGCCAGTTAAGCAACTGCTGTTGACTTAATGGGAATCTACATTATGCTTGCAAGAGCACATAGATCAGGGTTAAAGCAGTCACCATTGTGGCAGTACCAGGGACCGATTAAAAGTATTAAGAAGGTGGAAAGGAAAAAAAGTACTGCTTGACCATGGACCCTTTTTTATGGTCCATGTTTAATAGAAAACCCCAAATAAAAGCCTTGATTATCTTCTTGTCAGATCTAAAGAGCTACAACCTCATGTGAAAGCAGGTAAGGCCTGTAGTTTCTCAGGACTTCTGCAGACCAGTCTTTGTGTTTCTCAGAAAGGGGTGTTAGGCAATGAATATGCTGTTTTTGAAGAGGTGGTCCAGATTATTTTTATTCTAATAATGGTTGAAATGTTCTTCAGTAATAAACCACTTCTCTATCTAACACGTTGAAAAGAATCAATCTTGAGTTCTTGTCGTGACATCTTCTTCATAACTAACTGCAATGTTTTCAAAATTTCTAACTGCTGTTGATGCCGTGTTTACATCATCTGCATGTGCCCCTCCATCCATAGAAGACAATTTTATTTCCATATATTTCTGTTACTGAGCTTTCAATCTTTATTAAGATTTTTAACTTCAAGAAATATTACTTAGAAAGTTTTGCAGTTGTGCAGAATTTGCCCCACAAAAGCAATCCTGTTAGCAGGGAGCACTCACACCTCCTAATGTCTGACTGGCAGAAACATGTTTTCCAGTTGAGTCCTGCCAGTGGTATTTGTGTGTGACAAATAGGACCTCAAAAGAGAAGCGATTCAGGTAAGACAGTACAATAAATTCTTCTGCAAAGACATACATGATTTATTATATTATTATGAATTATTGATAATATTTCATCAGATGGACTTGAAAAGCTTCAGCACATTATTGTAAACACTGCACCATTTTGAGCAACCCTAGGTATGATTAAAGGAAAAAGGAAGGTAGGATACAGAGCTGACTGTAGGGACTAAAATTCTCTGAGGGTCTGTGAGAGACTGGACTGTTAATGGTTAATGAATCAAACAATTGACCACTTGCAGTAACAGCCCAGGTGCAGAGCCGGTGCACACCCATCACCAGGGGCTTGTAAAATAGGTGTTGAACAAGATAAGGGAAAAGGCTGATAAGAGGCAAATCCTGCAAGGTGGGATAGTGCTTTTTGTCATGCCAAAATCCTTACACAAGCAGCTCAGCTGTGAAAACTCCCCTCCAGAGAAGTACTGGGACATTCACATGTAGCCTGAAGATATTTACCACTTCTGATGGGCCTTAAAGGGTCATAATTGAATCAAATTTGCTGACTTAAGAGGCAGCTGTAAGCTGTAACATCTTAGACCATCAAAGATTCCCAAAGTGTCCCATGATCAGAAGTATTACATGATCCAGCGTAAAACTCCCTGCCACAGGGGAGATACCTGGACATTCCCACCCGAACCTAAGAGTATATAACATGGAATTTTTGTGTCTTGTGGGCTTCCCCCACCACCCGATGGATTCAGACTGCAACCATCAGATTGACAAGACTCCAACCATCCCTTTGACAAGACTGGAACCCTCACCACTGAGAAGACCAGAAGAAGAGGACCAATGGGACGCCATCGGAATCCACAAAGCGGTGATATTTTTCTACTTAATCTGCCTCTCTGTCATCCTCTTTCTCTCCCTCTTTCCTTTCTGTATTTTTTTCTATCTCTACCTTACATTTGCTGTTAAATAAAAATCTATACTATTCACTTTGGCATATGATCTCATTTGTACCTTAGTTCAGGCAGAGGCATCTCTCTAATAATTTTAATAATTGGATCATAACAGGGTCACATAGGGAAAGAGCTTCCATCAGTGTTATCAAATGAGCAAAAAACCCCAACAGTAAATTTTTGCAAACATAAAGTGTTGTAAAAATACAAATACTGGAAAATAAATGTTTTCATCAGAAGGAAAGTTATCAGTTGTAATACCAGATATAAAATATGTTTCACAGTGAAGTCACAGAAAACTAAGGCTGGCAACCCTTTTCTTAAATGGTTTGTCTGAATCACTGCAGTGACTGGAATTCAAAATGTACTCCCTTTTCCTGTTCAAAAGGTCAGTGGGGTTCTCCCACTTTGAAACTATGGTAGTTCTCATCACATACTGCAAAAACCCCAGCTGTTCCTTACAGTTTTTACCTCTGCCTTTGAGGCAAAGGCCAAAACACTCTGAAAGGGGCTTACCCCAATTTAGCCTAGCAGATCAGGGGCCTATGGCTGTCTGGGAAGTCTAGCCTTGGCCCTTTTATAGGGTGGGTGCTAATTCCTGCTCTCCATCCAGAGTTTGCAACAAGCCTCACTTCATTGCTCTTCATTAGACTGTCTTCAGCATATATCTTTGTCTAAAATGTGGTAAAAAATTCAGTCATTTTTACTGCATGGGTTGGTCATCAGCTTGGGGAGAAGCTTCCCCAGTGGCTTGCATTGTCTTGAATGTCCCTGGAATCATCAGGCAACACACATCATCTTACACATGTATGTTGGCATACACATGTATGTGTACACACAGAGCTCAACTACTCCTAGATAATTTTTCCAAAACTTCTGAACTGAAAAAAATTGCTTATTTTGTGAGTTCCTTTCCAATCTCACTTCACCTTGGTAACATCTTCTCTCCCTTCTTGCTTAACTCTCTATGTCATTTTCTTCTAACCTTTCTCAAGCCTAATGTTTTAATTCATTTTTTCCTTACTTTCATGCCCTTAATAAACAGTTAGTGTTTTCACAGATGCATGGGGCAGCCTATTGTGAAGATGAACATTTCAAGGTCTTTGGGGAGTCAAAAGCACTTCTGCAACACAGATAACAGTTTGGTTTCCTTAGAGAAGGTTTCCCCAAGTCTAAAACAGTTTTTCTTCTCTGCTGAAAGCTGACATTCTTGAGAACAGCTTAAAAGTTCTTCCCTCCCCTCTCAAGTTAATGCTTTGCATTTTCTTGCTATGGTAAGAGCCTGTTGCTTTTTAAAAGGGATAGAATATAATCAATGTATTAGATATGTATTTTGGCTGGAGCACAGATCCAATATTCTGCTGGGTTCTTTGATGAATTCCTGATGGTCAGGTGTAGCATAAAAGGATGGTTTTTCAGTTAAAATTTATGGCACTGTTTTCTCTTTCTATGTTTCTGGTCAGCTGAGGTGCTGAGCCTGGATTACCAGTGGCAGAATAATATGGTGTGTAAAAACTCTCATGGGGTTTTCTGTCATGAACTTCAAAATATATTTTTGTGCTTTGAAATATTTTTTTCTGTTATTTTTAGGTTTTGGAGCAGAGCATGATGCAAGACTCTGTTCCTTTTATAAGCTATAGAATCGGAAAAGGCACTAAGGGAAGTGATGTTTGTTGAGGAAGCACAGTGGTGTGAATCACTACCTCATGTACCCTGGGGAATTTTTGTGTTTTGACAAAGATGCATTGACTTAGATGTCTTGTGTATAAAAGCTCTAAAGCCTTGGGTGAAATGGGTGGGGCTTTATGCAGATTCTAAATAAATTAAAAAAAAAAGAAAAGTTACAGATATTTACCAACAAAAAGCATATAATTCTACAAGTCAGTTGGCAGAAAATTTGGAAGAAAGAAACGTATATCCTTGTTTAATTATTTGCTTTTGGGCAAAGGGTGTGTGTATCACACTTAGTGTTTTTAGCTCTTGGGGAGCAAAAGCTTAGCAGCAAAAGAATTGTATATCTCCTTCTCTTCTGATAAGATGAACAGCTCTTTTTCTGTAAGTTGGAACAAATACGTGCAATTTGTCTCTCATAGCCTGTACAAATGTGTTCCTGAGCTAGCTGACAGTCAACTTGAAGTTTAAAAACTGGGAAAGGACTGAAGAGAGGGTCTCAGTGTTGTTGTTCCAGAGCTACTCCCTAGTTAAATTTCACGTGATATTTGCATTTATAATTAATTTTTTCTGGTTTTAATGTTCAGGTACTATTCATCAGTGATACCTATTTTCAGTGTTATTTTTGTCCATTCTATGGCATTTATATAATACATAATCTCACAGGAAAGAAAGTTGTTCAATCACTTATGAAGCTTTTTTGAAAGAGTAAATCCAAAAGTAAAAAAAAAATATTCTTAAAAACGTCACCCCAAAATATCTGAAAGCGTAAAGAACATGGACATTATAGCTCAGCTGTAAACCAAAATAATTTAAAATAATTTGGGTGGACTAGAAAATAATATTTTTGTTATAGACTAATATTTGCATATATTCAAACAAAATAATTTTTCCCCTCTTTACTTAAGTCCACTTTTATGTATTTTAAAACTGTAGATCACAGAATCTGCCAAACTGGAAGGGACCACAAGGATCATTGAGTCCAACTCCTGTCCCTGCACAGCACCATCCCCAGAAGTCATACCATGTGCCTGAGAGCATCGTCCAAACACTTCTTGAGCTCTGTCAGGCTTGGTGCTGTGACCACTTCTGTGGGGAGCCTGTTCCAGTACCCAATCACCCCCCGGGCAAAAAACCTTTTTCTAATATCCAACCTAAACTTTCCCTGACACAAATTTAGGCCATTCCTCAGGTTCTGTCACTGGTCATCAAGAGAAGAGATCAGTGCCTGCCCCTCCTCTTCCCCTCAGGAGGAAGTTGCAACTGCAATGAGGTCTCCTCCAGGTTGAACAGACCAAGTGACCTCAGCCACTCTTCATACGGGTTTCCCTTAAGGCTCTTCACTGTCTTCGTTGCCTTCTTTTGAACATTCTCTGGTAACTTAATATCTTCCTTATATTGTGGTGACCAGTATTCAAGATGGAGCTGCACTACTGCAGAGCAGAATGGGACAATCCCCTCCCTCAACCAGCTGGCGATGCTTTGCCTGATGCCCCCCAGGACACGGTTGGCCCTCCTGGCTGCCAGGGCACTGCTGACTCATATTCAACTTGCCATTGACCAGGATCCCCAGGTCCCTTTCCATGGCACTGCTTTCCAGGATCTCATTCCCCAGTCTGTATGTACATCTGGGGTTGTCCCATCCCAGGTGCAGAATCCAGCACTTTTGCTTGTTGAACTTCATATGGTTGGTGATTGCTCAGTCCTCTAATTTGTCCAGATGTCTCTGAAGGGCCTCCCTGCCTTCCAGGGAGTCAACAGCTCCTCCCAGTTTTGTGTCATCTGAAAACTTGCTTAGTATCTCTTCCAGTCCTGCATCCAAGTAATTTATGAATATGTTGGAGAGCACAGGGCCTAACATGGAGTCCCGTGGAACCCCACTAGTGACAGCTCACCAGTCTGATGCTACCCCATTCACTGTTACCCTCTGTTCTCAACCCATGAGCCAATTGCTCAGCCACTGCATGATCTGTTATGAGAGTTAAGTCAGATTCCAGTGCTCTGAACATTGTTAAACAAATTCCTAAATTGTCTAGTTGGTTTGTTTCCCATTAAACTAAGTTATTTCAGATGTACAGGCCAAGAGAAATAAGGGATTTTTAAAACATCAAATCAGAACTACTTCCTTAGGTTTTCAGTGATTTTTTGTATCTTTTAAGCGACCACCTTAGAAAAAGTCATAGAAGACAATAATACACATTACTTTATCCATTTTCTGCTGTGTTAGGTATTTTGTTGATACATCGCATCAATGTATTTTAATGTCAAACCAGAGCTCTGCTATTAAAATTCCATTTAGTTTTTATTTTTGATTAGTATTATTAGACTGCTTTACTACCCCTTATGGCTATAATGACTTCCCAAATGAATTTTAGTGCAAATTAAAATCAAGAGGCAATCTACCAGTATTCTTTTCAGTACTCCTAAAAATGCATTTTTGGGCTGTACTATGTTGATTGTCCAACACAATGCTGTCTTTACATGGGCAGTTTCTCCTCCTGGGTTTGATGATCATAATGATAATAAATGTAATCTGCTGTTAATATAAGTTTCTACACTGGGCCTGATTCTGCACTCCTACAAGTTTATACCTTTTATAAAACTAAATTTTTTATTATTATTTTACAATTTTATGAATTAACTATCTCTTACATTCTCTGCTTGTTTTGGGGAACAAGAATAATATATAAAAACTCAGATAACTCTAAAACAGAAAAGACATTTGAACACTTTAGAATACTGCAGTTTATGAAAAGCTTTTTTTTTTTAAACATTATGAGACACTACACTTGCTGGGGACAGAGGTTAAAAGAAAGATGATATTGTGCATGAAGAGTACTACATAATTTAATGCAGACCCATTAGCTGGTACATGTTTATGGTCAAATTACCCCAGTTTTTCTTTTGGTATTTGTCAAGCAAAGGGCCCAGACTAAACTCAAATTCTGAATAGAAGTGAGTTCTCAAAATGAAGTAAGTGTATTGTAGGTGGCAATTTCTACTACTGATCCCATGAAAAATACCTTGAATAAAAATTTGTTTAAAAGTTAGGATTCTAGTCTCTCTGTGCGTTCTTCCATTAATTTCTATGTAAATATTAATAACAACATCCTGAAAGCAGAAGGCTCCCGTCTTTCATACCAAAAAAACACAGGGACTTCATTATGCCAACAAAGTAACCTGTTTGACTCTTAGTGAGCATACACCAATGTTTTCTGTAGGCTCTTGTATGCCCTGTTCACAAATACTTCATTGTGATCTCCCTTTTCTATTCCTTTTGAAACTGATTTCTAGTAGAGTATTTTATAAAGGTGAGGGAACTCCTCAACTGTGCCTTCCTGCCAGAGGCAGTGAGTGCTTGGTTTGACTCTTCCACCCACTCTCTCTTAAAAAGCCGTGGACATCTGTGGGAAATGTGTCCACCCCCGTGTCAGACTGGCGAATGCCATCTGGATGGAAGGCACCAAGGCTTTCTATGAGTAATGAGGTTGTGCCTCATAAGTGAAACACAGCAAAAGCGTGCTGCTTCATAATTTACTTATTTACCATTTTCTAAACTCAGTAAAAGTAGCAAAAGAAAAAAGGGAAATATAAGACATAAGAGTATATCTACTGAAATCCATAGGAGTTCTCAGTGTAATTTAACTTCATAGCAAATATGCTTTGTATGTATGCTCTTTGCTCCCACCATTCTCACAGAAAAATGACCTGGTCTGTACTAGAATCCCCATGATCTGTGAATGTTAAAGGCTGAAGTTGCATTGAGAGTCTGTAAGACTGAAAGTTCTGTATATCCTATTGTTATATAAATGCCACATGGTTTGATGGCATTTTTAACAACAAAAGAGCATAACTGTTTTATCTGAGATTGCCTAAATACTAAGAAAAATACTATTAAAATAGCATTGCGGATAGGGCAAAGAAAGAAAGTGCTATTTCTAGGTGTAGGGTAAACATATGCAGGTATTCTTCTCATGAATGCCAAGGCAGTGGAAGGATAAAAAAAGGGTTTATTTCAGATGCAAGGACCACTTTTTTATGATGCGCTGTGCACTGGGCCTTCAAGGGCAAAAGGTCAGGTCCCACCCGCTCAGCGCCCCTTTTATCCTCTCTGTTTCTCCCCTGCCTTCCCAAGGCCTCTGTGTATGTCTGTTAGGGCTGTCTCTCTCCTCTCACACACTAGAGAGAGAGGCTGAGAACTTCTCTTGCTATGCAGGGGGGGAGAGCATTGAAACTGCCTTTGAGAAAGAATAACATGCAACAGCCTCCCAGTTATCATCCGAGCATGATTCAGCAAACCCTGCCTTCCTGGCAGGTAAAACACAACTCAGCCAAGGCACAGTCTGCCCCAGCCCAATGTCCTCTGGCCCGGGGCCAAATCCAAGCATGGATTTCAAAGACTCCATCAGACCACCTCCACCCTCTGTCCCAAGGTTTCCACAGCAAACTGTAACAGGGATAAAAACCAAAGAAGTGGAAGGAGTACCTGCTCCACGTTCCATTGGCCATTTATCAGCAATGCCAGACACCAAACGGTCCAAAAGCTGTCGCAGCTCCCGACTGTCCTGGCCAAAAGCCTCTAATGCTGCATGTTCCAAGTGTCATGCATGCTCCAGGCTGTCAAGTTGCTCTTCCAGGGCTGCTACTCGGCCCCACAAAGCTACAGTCTCCCAGTCCAGGGCTCTGAGTGAGGACAGCAGAACCCATTCCACCTGACCCACACCCATCACAGACCTCACAGCGAGCCAGGCTTCCAGGAGAGACACCATCGTGGAAAAGGCAGCTACAGAGGCTGAATATGTGTCACCCGACCATCTCGCAACACAGGGAACCACCAACACGGCCCCCCCAGTCCTTGATCCTCTCCACGACCACTTCCAAAGCAGTGGAGAGAAGGAAACAACAAGCAGCATGGAGCAGGCTGAAAATTTTCCCGTGCTTTTTATGAACTGTGTGCTGGAGAGGTAAAGATTTCTTAATGCCTTTCCCCCAACTGTAAACCAGAGAAGACCAACTTCCATTTCACCCTTATGTGGACATAAAACATCTCAGACTCACACCTCACAGAAAGATAAAAAGCAATTCTGTCAGTCTAAATCAAGAAGTGGTGAAGCAGAAATGCTGTGTTTGAGCAAAGGTGTGGAAGGTTCCAGACAAAGCCTTCCAGTAGAGGTACAGTGGAGTGTCTCCATACTCAGAAGAAGATGTTTTAATTTTTAATTACTTTTTTGCTAATGAAATAAGAAGGTACTAGACCTAATAACTGGTTGGATGCATAATTAAAGGATAATATCATTCATTCATAAAGGAATAATAAAATTAAACAGTAGATTTTTTATTTATTTTAGGATCAAGGTAGTACTTGATACCCCACAGAGATGTGTTCAAAATATTGATAACTGAGCTTGCTACACAGAACAGATACAGCCTAAACCTTTGACAAGTACACCCAAAATGACCTCAGAAGTAGTTGTTTTCTACTGAGAGGGAAAGTTATTTTCTACTGAGGTGAAATTTCTGCTGCCAGAAATTTGACTCAAATACCTATTTTAACCTGGTGACCAGGTTCCTGTGCTGGGTTATAGCTTTGCCAGCGCCTCAGCAATTATCACAACGAAACAATTCAAAGGAATTGAAGGAAAACATGAAAAATTTCATGTGATGTTCTGCTTCTTTTTCTGCCCTGAAAACAGGATTAAATATTGCTTGGTACCTGGGCTTAGTGAGTTCTGTTTCTGAGAAAAGGTTTCTGCCGTCCCTCTGTCTGGTTTTGGCAGTGTGTGGAGGAGGATGTGTGATCTCAGAAGAGAGGGCTGGGCATGGTCTCTGTTAGCATCCCCTTCCTGCAGAGCTCCATGCCCACTCCAAAGGGATGCCTGCTGATGATGCATGCCTCCCTCTGCAGCATATTTGGCCTCTAGCTCACCAACCCCTGGCTTTTGCTGAAATTTTCTCTTGGGCTTAAAGTGTTGTCCCTGTACAACACACACCATCACGCAGCTATGGAGCTGCAAGCCTCCCTTGGAGCACAGGAAAATTAGTATAAGTTTGCTTCAGGGGTTTCTTGCTGCTCTCTCTGTGCACTTGGCAGACAAAAGGCCATTTTCTCTAGCTTCATTAGATTCATATCTTTCTTTCAGCTGCATTGTAGGGAGTCTGTGCCTTGCCTGCTCTGTTTCCCCCTTCTTTACTTTCCCTGGTGCAAATTCCCCAGTCATCAAGTCTATTTTGTATCTCTTTATGGCCACTGACACCTACCTCATTCCTTTCATAAGCGAGGTGATTTTCTTCTCCTGCATATTATAAACTTTCAGAGGCCAGCCCTACTGTTTTTGTTTGTTTGATTTGTTTTCCTTTTACATCTGTGGAAAAGGGTTAATGCCTTCACTGTTTCAGTCTCAGAAAATGATATAATCTGGCCATGGTGCCATGATGTCTCAGTAAATTCTTCCCGTTGTGCTGTCTAATCCAAACAGCATGTGCTATATACGTGAATGCACCTTAGGGTGTAATCCTTTCTGACTATAGTTCTAGTTGTAGCTGGTAACTAGCATAATTTTCAGAAAAATCTCATTAGCTTGCTGTAGATAGAAGGCTTCATAGATCACAGATGACAAACATAATTTTAAAATATGTTGTGTGAAACCCCTAGCTGTGAATTGTGTGAGAGAAGAAGAGATATACTAGTTACTGCAGTACGTAGTGCTACTTTGCTTCAGTGTGTTTGGGACATTTTAAGACAGAAACACATTTTAGCAGTTCTGTGGACAAGACCGTTCAGAGAGTAGAAAAGAAATGAACCTTGAAAGTGCGAAGACTAGATCCAGCCTTTCCTCTGCCTTTACTTTCACTTGCTCTTGTCCTTCCCTGAAGGCAATAATTTCCAAACTGATGTGTTCATTTTCTTTCCCAAATCTAATAGAATTTCCCACTCCCATAATTGTTTTTCTCAAGATAGTTTCTTTCAGTAAAGTCACTTCATTCTACCTCCATCCGAGAAGCCTCTTTCCCTTCTAGAAGTGTCTCCAGGCAGTTTCCCCATCTGCTTGTTCTTCCCCATAAAGAGTTGTTGGAGGTTACTGAAGTGCTGGAGAGCAGTCATAGTATAGCCCTTCTTGCTCTATTCTCTTACAGTTTGAAACAGAAGACTTTAGGATTTCTTTCTTGTATTTCGAAAATTAGGCTAAGACTGCTTGAAGGGAAAAAAGTTTTTAACAGTGCTATGCTAAATCTGATTTCCTAATAAATAAGATATATCCATGGCATATTGAATGTTAATAATGTTTAACCTTGATCGCTTATAGTTTTCAGATTTATCTACTAAGATAGCATGTATTGTGTAACAGCCTTGTCAATGATTGTAGCAAATCAAATTTAAGTAGTGGAAGACTCACTTGTAGAATTAGTTTGGTTTTAGGTTGTTTGCCTAAGCAGGTGAGTACTCTTCACATTTTCAGTTCCAGGAAGAATGATATATTACAAGCTTTAAAGGACTCATCAAGTCAAGGTTAGGTAAGAGTCTGTTTATCATGTTATATGAGGAACGGAAAGAATATCCAGGGGATGGGGAAACTGAGCATAAAAGGTGAGGAAAACACTAGTCAGTCACGATTTAGGAGTAAATGAGCAGGTATGAATAAATTGTCCAGCCGTTGCCACTAGTATAGTTTCTAAATTCTGGATCAAGCCTATTTAGTCTTGATGATCCTGGCTAATACCCAGGAATAGACTAGCTGTTTCTTAATGTGTGAAGGTGATATTTGAAAGCACTGTGTCAGAAAGCTCAGATCCCAACTTCTTTTCATCCTGTGGAGAAGTCCTCCTGCTCCACAGCTGAGCTCTGCACCCCTTTCCTCCAGCACATTTAGCCTGGTGCTGGGCAGAAACCAGGGTCTCTGCTTGTTGCAGGAGGTAGTCCTGGTGGACATGAGGGCTTTATTGTCATTTTGCTTCTATTTGTCCTCAATAAGGGAGTCTAAATAAGACAGTGAAAGGCATGTTAAAGAGAAGTTACTATCCTGGCAAAAAAAACAAACAGGAAAATTTAAAAGTCTTTTAAGTTTATATTTAGTTTCTGTTACTAAGCAGTAGAAGAAGGACCTCATTAAAAAAAAGTGAAAAAAGTTATTATTCAAATCTTTTTCCCCTTGGCCTCTGAAAAAAATTCTGTTACATTAAGTATATCGACCAGCAATGCTTTGGCATTGCCATATTGAAAACATGTGGCAAACCTGCTCATTCATTAACACTTTGAAATATTCTTTATGTGAATCATAACTCAGAGCATTGTGGGAAATAAATTGGAAATAAGTTCTTATGTCCTCTAGATTTTTTTTTTTAAATAATGTGCTCTTAGCAATTTGGGTAAGAATATGGAGTCACATTTCCTAGATGAGTCTTTTCATAGGGAGGAGGTTACTCAGTTCTTCTATGTAGTTTTGAAACCTCAGGCTAATAGTCCCTGTATTGTGAAGAATGACAGCAAACCAGAGACTTTGTTGTGGTAATCTGTAGCATCTATGAAATTAAAGTCTGACTCCCCAGTTACTGATATCAGAGGTTCTCAACAGTTCCAATAGACCAGGACTGGCATTTTTCATATCAAGGGTGAATTTTCAGGATTTTTAATTTTTTTTTATTATTCCATTAAGCATAGGACATGATGTTTGAGGCTTTTAAAAAAAGGTGTCTTGTGAGTTTT
The DNA here is from genome assembly GCF_001604755.1 of Lepidothrix coronata. Taxonomy (NCBI): domain Eukaryota; kingdom Metazoa; phylum Chordata; class Aves; order Passeriformes; family Pipridae; genus Lepidothrix; species Lepidothrix coronata. Next base: position 1,674,325 of record NW_016690343.1, on the reverse strand, counting down.
GTTCCTTAGGAAAACAATGGATTGTCTGTCAAAATGAATTCATAATTATTTGGGAACTTCTCAACACCTCTAGCTCCAATATGCTATTTCCTTAAAAATATTCAGATCCCTAAGATGCCTTATGATATGCCAACAACATACAGAACAGCTGAGAGTCCCACCTGCTCCCTAGTCTCAGGAGGGCTTAATGGTCCTTTTCTCAGTAAAACCCATGGCTGCTGAGGTGTAGTACAGCAGTGAAATCACCATTGGTTTATATATACAGGGTTAAGCTGAAAAGATGCAGCTGATGCAAATGAAAGTAGGCTCTTTGCATAATTAACTTGCAAAATTACTCCTTTTGCAGCAGACAATGAGTGTTTAGTGAATAAGGAAGAATGTTACAATCAGGAAGAAACACAGTCTTTCCTTTCATCCTGATCCGCTTTGGAAAGTGCAAAATCTATGGAGGGGATTTGTTGTTGCTCTCCGGATCCGCTCAATGTGTTTCAGAATGATTTAAAGCAAGAAAGTATGGGTTGAATGTAAATATGATATGACTATATTAGTGAGACAGAACTTTCCTCAGGTGTCAGAAGGCTTTGTCTCCTCTTACATCTTAGCCATCATCTGCTTCGGCAAATAAAAAAATGCCTCGTAAAACCTTTAATAAGATCAAAAACTGCACTGAATGTGAGGGATCTGCTGGGCCACTGAAGAAACAATAATAATAAAAAAACCCCAGCCCTCTCCCTCCCTTCCTAATGAGGTGACTTCAGCAAGGCTTATAATTCATTCAGCGCTGGGCACCTGAATTGTTTCACTGAGGTGTAAACCCTGCGCGTGCCTACATGTGCCAACCAGGGACTTGCTGGTTCAGGGCCTGGAGGATTGAGGTGTTCACCATAAAATAATGTAAGAAAAATTACAGGACAAGCTGTGCAGATGGCATGTCAGCTCTTCTGAGGCCTGAAATGTCTCTTCCCCCGGGAGAGGGGCAGGATGATCTAGCAAGTTCAGGCAGGAGCAAGCCTGTCTCTCTCCTGCACAAGGGAGAGAAGTATAAACTGCAATGCTCCTATGTGTGAGGAAAGAACTGCTGAGGAACACATGGACTCCAAGACTGGGCTGAATCTTTGTATTTTTCCAAGCTTTTATAAAAAACACTCACTGAAGCCCATAGTAAGACTCACAAACTTTAGTGGGTCTTGGAGTGGGTCCTTACTTTCCTTCTTTCTCTTCTTGTTTTGTAAATTCTCTAATCTTTTTTCCAAAGAGGTTCAACCAAACCACCAAAGTTTAATAGCAATATTTTTTTTTGTATGGGCAATTTTACCTGGAGCTCAGTAAAACTGATTACTACTTGCAGCAAGAAACAAAAAAGGAAGTGACTTGCTCACTTTCCTATATATCAGTGCTTTAAAAAAAACCTGAATATTTTCTGCTTCACAAACATGCTGAATGAAATACATGTCTCATTTATCACTTAAATAATAATAACAGTGTCTGCGGCATGCTGGAGGCTGGATTCTGACTGAGCAGGATTGACAGTGTTCGCTCAAAGGAAGCAATAAACAGATCAATAACAAAATGCAGCCTTGGGGATTGGAGGTGTGACAAGTCAACCATGGCTTCAGAGTCTTGCTGGGACCCTTATTAAACTCATTTGTACATCTGAAAACAGCTGTTTCCTCATTGGGTTAAAAGTAGATTCAAGTGTTTGTCTGAAGCAGGCTTGAATCCTCCCTGTGTCCCAGAGGAACGTGGCTGCTTGGAAGCAGCTTGCTGCTCTTTTGGAAATGCAAACAGAAGTGAAATCTAAAATGTAATTAACAAGAAAGCCAAGGTTTTGTTTGATTTTGTTTTGTTCCCTGTAACTGTTTGTCAATGATGGTCTGGACTGAGCACTTTTCTTATGTGAGGGAGGAGAGAAAATCAGATGTTTACCTGTGCTCTCCTCTTCCTGCTCTCCACTTACTTCTCCCTAAGTAATGGCAATGGACCTCCTGGGTCAAGGAAATAGCTTGCTCCTTCTCCTTACTTTGCTTGAGGGATTGATAATGAGCGCATGCCTTGCCTTCTTGCCAGCAGAACGAAGGAGCTGGCTGACTGCAGCCTCTTTGAAGAAAAACTTCACTCTTTTAGGCAGCAAGGACTCTGGCACTTTTTCCCTGGTTAGGGCTGGGCCTAGGGCAGTTAGGGCTGCTACGGGAGGTGACCATGCTCAGGCCACGGTTGCTGTGTTTTGCCAAGAGGCGTCCCTGAAGTCAGAAGCAGGTCTTTATAAATGTTTTGCTTGCTTTTCAAGCTAGAGAAGGAGGAGTATCACTCTTCTGAAGGTCAGACAAGGTGACAAACTTCTAGGCTTGAACACCAGTTGCATGTTCTTTTATAAAAGACTGTGCGGGCAGGGATGAGCCGCTGGCAGGGAAAGCACAGTGTTTCAGAGGCAGCTCGGGGAGCTGCTGAGGTGCTGCCACAGGCGCTTGTGTGGGCAGAGTGCAGCCGTCTCTCACGCTTTTGGGATGAAAGTGTCTCGTCCTTCTGGAAAGGCTGTTGTAGTGTCTGACGCTCAGCATGCTAAAATGAAACACGGGCTGCTCTGAAATGTCTCTCTCCTGCAGGCTGATCAGAAAGGGTGATGACCTCACTTTCACATGCTTCTTTTTTGGCAGTGACTTTTTAAAAAAGTAACAGTGACTCTCTATGGAAATAATTTGATATTTGTTCCTTGGTCCATCTCTAATCAGCATTTCAATAAGGATCGTTATGGGTCGGGCGGAGACTCATGAGAAGTAAGGTGTTTAGTATCCAACTTTCAATTAAAGAGATCATTTTGCCTGCTTGTATCCAAGAAAGCACAACCCAGAAATTGAAATGCTCTACATTCAAATGCAAAACAGTTTCAACTGCTTTTTATTTTTGGAAATGTGGTGAACATCAATCGGTCAAAAGGAAAGTCAACACAGTTTGAATGGCAGGGTATCTCTAAAAGCAGCCAGTAGGAACATCTCTTTATGTGTGCATTAGCAGAAAGAAGCTTCTGCACTCTGGGAACTGTTTCATCTGGTGGGATTACTCCTGCACTCAGGCCATGAGGATGCCATGAGTTTTTGCATAACAGCATGGCTATTTCTGCCAGAAGGAATTGCAGTGGTTTCGTTACTGGCTTCCTGTCTATAACATCTGTGAGTCAAGGTGATCTAGACCATGAATAGAAACCCAGGTACCAGTTAAGTGACTAAAGGGAAGTGAGGAGGATCTGATTGCAGATTTTGCAAAGATTATTTTATTTTTGTAGAATCCACTTCAGAGTGCACGCAGATACTCTGTCACAAAAGGTTACATTTGCAAAAGCACTTAATTCCATAGGGTTTAGATATTGATTTAAACTGGAGTCACACAACGTGAACTTTGAAAATATAAAGGAAAAATTAGACCAGGAGTCAGATGTCAAAGAAAAATAAATCAAATACAGGGTAGCTTGAAGATGGCCCAGTAAAGAGAACAGCTGGTTTTGGTTTAAATGAACAAATATTTTTTAAAAGAAAAAAATAAAAAGCCATAAAACTTTCCACACTTAAAGTTTATGTTCAGTGATACATCACTGTGTAAATATATAAATAGTTTATCCACAGCATTTAACCTGGTGAGATAGAGACTAAAAAGGAGGAACTGGTAAGGAGAAACAGAAATTTCACTCTACTGTTGGAGTCACAAATCCATCCTGGATACAGTGGAGAAATAGCACAAAATATCCCTAGGTTAATAAAATTAATAAAGCTTTGTGTTCCTGGTGATGAATACATTCTATAACGGTAGAACTTAAAGATGGAGTATCTTCACCAAACAAATGTATGAAAAGTATTAAACTGTCAAATATGAGCAAGAAAGCTTTATTTTACTAATCATGATCAGGGTGGATGGCATAAATCAGTGTGTTAATATATAAAACTGAGAAAGAGCAATTTTTATACAGAAGTCTTTAGAGGTCTACAGTTATTAATGCAATCAATGCTGCAGCTTTATTACATATGATTCTATATATCTGTATCCCTATTGATTTCTGGTAAGTGAATGTTTTTGACTTCACTAAAAATGTAAAAAGCTCACTAGACTTCACAAAGTTGTTCTCTATTATCTTAACCCTTTTACTGAATTTAAGAAATGAAATAGTTTTTTTTCCTATAAGATTGCCAAGTAATTTTCATAAAAGAATTTTCACAATGACATTTGCATTGTTGTCTGTTTCCTAAATTATTTTACCTTTCACCTTATAGTGCTATCCTAGATGCTGCTTTCTGTTCTCTTTCAGCATACTGAAGGACACCTACAAATAAGAAGCAATCCCATTTAATTAGATTTAAAAAGAAAAAACCATCTTATTTCTCTACAGAAATAATCTAAGCAATCCATGGAGTCCAAGAAAATTTAATATTCTAAGAACTCTGGACTGTTTCACAAACTAGGTGGGTAATGCAACGTGCACACATTAGGTATAGGTATAGATAGATGAAAGAAGTGAATGCATTGAGCTTTTCCAGGTGTCATCTGATAAGACACTACAAGGACTAATCATCAAATAACTGACTAATCAAAATTACTTCTGGAGTAATGCCTTGGTACTGTTTGGAAGTGAGTTTGTACAGGGAAAAATGAATGGTCGTAAGGAACAGTGCTGAACTGAATTTACTTATTATTTTCCTCTCCAAAGAATGAAGACTGACATATCTTGTAGGACATTGCCTGACTCTGGTGCTTTGTCACCAGCATGAATCTCCTAAATCATGTTTTCTAGGTTGTTTCAGCTAGTAAGGTATTTTTACCTTGATTTTTTTAAGTGGTCACAAACCAGTGTAAACATTATATTCCAGAAAAATATTTTAGTGGAAGAGAAAAAATAAATTGCTGCATTGTACATCTATGTATTGAATAATAATTTGCTCTAGTAATTAGCTTTCAAAAAAGGGCTAGTAAGATGGATAAACTAACAAAGTAAAATAATTTGTTCTGCCAACCTTCATGTGATTTTAACTTACAGTATGATATTGGAAGGAATATTTAGTGAGATGGCATTTCTGAAGGATAATTCAGCAGAACACATATGAGATAGAAAAAATAAATGATATTTTATCCTTTAAAATTGGCAAACTTCATGTGGAAGGTTGTCTTATTTTCTTTGACTTGTACAGTATAAATCTAGAGATTTTCTTTCTGTCTTAGTGAATTGAGAGAAACATTTATCATTAAATTTACTTGTTTTACCTTCGCCAAACTTCAGAGTCTTGGAGGTGAAATCTTCTGTGTCTAAGGTCTCATGAAGGCTATTATCAACTTAGTTGCTAATAAGTGAAAAGGATGCCATCAAATGCATTTGCTTGTACTTGCACATCTTCATACTAAAAACAGAGTCCTTGCTTTTGTGCCACATTAATATGCAAATTTTTGCATGAGGAATCATCAACTCTAGTTTGAAGTATACTAAACTCTTAACATTTACAAAGACATTTTCTCTTTTTATGGAAAGAATAAGTTGAGAACTACTTCATTTAAATCAGCATAATTCCAGTGGTTTCAATAATTAAAACAAAGAAAAGCTACTTCCCTAACTTAATTATTTATACTTTATTATCCATTATAGCTATGAATATTGTGGAATTAATGATGCTTTTCTAATTTATACCAGCAAGGGCATGATATACTGCCAAATATATGTAACTTAATTGGTATGGAGTGAATGGCGCTCTCTTTAAACAAAGGTAGACTTCTTCCTTTGCAATTCCTTAAAATACATGGCGTGGCTCCTGACTTTGTATAGGATCTCACTTACTAGGCATCATTTACAAGAAGCCCCACACGTGTGGTTTAACTCAAAAAGGGGAACTCGTTCCCCGCCCAAAATAATTCCAACCTTATGCTTCTGGTCTGCCCAGGACATCCACTGAGCACACAGCTACCTTGAGAGAGAGCGAGCCTTTATGTACATGTGTGTGTGCAGGTGAGGAGACATGAGAGAAAAGGTGAAAGAGAGAGAGAACTGCAATTAATTTGAACACAGCTGTTATGGGAAATGATTTTTCCTCAACAAACAAGAAGTTAGAGACAAATTTTTCCAAAATACCGGTAATAATTATGAAGTCTGCTTAACCAAATGCATGCCACTGACCTTCTCAGTGCCTCTGTATTGCAATAAATGTTTTATGACTGTGAATAACTTTAATAAGCTGTACACCTCTGTCCTAGTTAGAACAGGTGGGACCAGTTCATCACTGTATGTGTGTAACCCAAAACTGTGTATTCTATAGCCTTCCATGCCATTTCCCAGAAGCTGTTATCAATAGACCATTCATACCATCTGCTCAGAGCAACCTGACTCCTCAGGCTATAAACTGGGTGTTAAGAGGCCTTCCAGATAGGAGGGTGCCTCTGTCCTCACACCCTTTGTGGAACTCCCTGCCCTGAGGGAGGTACTGGGCATTCCTGCCTGAACTGGAGGATATATGTAATCTTGGAGTCTTGGAACTTTTTTAACCACTTGTGGGATCCAGAAAAGGACTGAGACCACCACTCTCAAGCTGACTGAGACCACCACTCTCAACCGGACTGCAACCACCACTTTTCAACCAGACTGCAACCACCACTCTCGATCAGACTGCAACAGCACTCTCACCAACAGGTTTTTCCCTTTCCTTTTCCTTTGGACTCAGGGGGCCCAATGAACAGCACTCTGTTCATGCCCCAGGGTGCTGGGTTATACATTTGGGTTTTGTGGGTTAAAACCAATTGTTTGTCTGTATAATCGTATTTATTGTATTATTTTATTAAATTGTTATTCTGACTTATAATCTCTCTTTTGAGTTGGGTTCATTTCCCCTGGTGGTTTACCTTTAAACCAGCACAACCTCATACATGTAGGCACGTGAACACAAACGCACACATCCAGAGGGAATGATCAGTTGGGTGTACCAGACACCAAGACGATATTCCCATGAAGGAAGCCATCCGGCTGATACCAACCACCCTGTGTGTTCATTGATGTGTGCTATGCAATTCCCAAACTGGAGGAAGGGGAGTTTCAGTAACTTCCCTGCATTTGAAGAAGATAGGCATCTTATTGGAGTGTCTGGGTAATTCAGATCTGTGCCAAGATGCTGGATTTTAATGCCCTGTACATGATGAGTAATTGCAATAATCAAGAAGTGGCTATTTACCTTCCTTAAGCAATTAGGGACTCTAAGGGCAGATTTTAGTTGTGAATTAGTCTGCCATTTTTTATTCCCATAGACTCTGGCCTGATATAAAAATTGAGGTCAGTTAAAAGACATCCACTGATTTCCACAGGCCTTCAGTGGGACTCTGTAGGGACTGAACTGAATTATGGATACAGTGATGAAGAGCCTGGGCTCCTTTTCACATGTCCCTGACCTGTGTACAAGATATTTCACTTCAGTCCCTCAGAACAGAATCAGGCTCCATATATTATGTTCATTAGCCATTCTAAACCCCTGGTGCATATCTCATAGACTGAGAGGAAATAAAAGAGCAGTTTAGGAAATATGTGGAGTTGAGGAGAAAAGTTCTGTTAGGTAGTGTGAATCCACTGACTTTTGTAGGACAATTATAATTATTTGTCTTCTACATCAACTTCTTTACAGATATATTTAAACAGTTAAATAATTAAACTGTAAATTAATACACTTAACCTCCTAGTATTTATTAGTACAATTAAGATTATGGAGGGAACAACACAAAAGAAAAAAGAAGATAATGGAATTAAGAACAATTTTATGAGGGAGGGTGGTTTTGAGATTAATGGAGTCAGGAATCTCAGTTCCACTTTTGCTCTGCCACAGATACCCCAGATAACTACTGAACTACCCCAGCCTTCCCACTTTAAGATGGGTATAGTAATCTTTACATTTCAGGTACTGTCTATTTGGATTGTAAATGTTTTAGAGCACATTTTGCTTGGACAAATGCCTGTAAAACCCAAGACAATTGCAATCTCTTTTGAGACTTCATCAAGAAACCCATGATGGATTTTTCATTTCCCTCTTCTGTAAGTATTTAGGGGTTCTTGCAGAGCCATTGTTTCAAAATTTCTATGGCCATTATGAGAGGGAGGAAGGAGGTAGATTTACACAGCCACTTATTTAAAAAGAAAAACGAAAACAATTCATCAGTTGCCTTTTACTCCTCTTTTGCTGTGGTGTCAGTACAGAACAGGGCAGTCAAAGAGGCTGGACATGCCCTGCCTTTCTGTCTGCTCTCTAGGCCAGGTTGGAGCTGATTATTTCCATTTTCACTTCCTTTAGCCAATTTAACGGTTATTTGCCATAGTCAACTCCACTCCTTTGGCGTTATCTCACCTTCTAGATGTTTTTTGTCACCTATTATGAGGCTTGTCTCTTTTTGATTTATGACTGATGTGATGTTAGAAATGAAAAATAAGTGTCAAGCTAGAGAGATAGACATCTGGAAACCTTAGTAGTTTTTCTACATCTTATGGCAAATTTCTCTTACTTTTCTTTTAAGATGCAATGGAATAAAACTTAGCTTATACATGTCAGAGTTTTCTGGGGCTTCAGTTTTTTTGTTGTTGTCATTGTTGGGGTTTTTTTTGTGTTTTGTTTTGGGTTTTTTGTGTTTTTTGGTTTTTTTTTTTTATTTCATTTTGTTTTGGGTTTATTTGTTTAGTTTTGGTTTTGTTTTTTTATGGTTTACAAGTATTTGTGTAATTTGTACAGTGTTCATATATGATGTTGGAACTATTGTCTAACTCGTGTAGCACTGATTGCTGCATTTCCATGGTTATGGAACTTTTAGCAAGCTTTAACTTTTCATGGTTCTGTTCCATGAAGTCCATACTTTAATTAAGGCAAGTCAGCCATATAGAATGGAGCTGAATGGCTTTTTGCTAGCTTTGAAGCATAATTTGCAGAATTCTAAAGTTGTTCTGATATCCATAAGGGTTCCAAGATGACTTGAAAGTTTTCTGGAACTTCCTTTAAAAGCTGTAGAGGGAGAAATAGAGTGCCAGCAAATACTTTTCTACATTTATTTGTGGTTTGTTTTTTTTTTTTTTTTTTGATGCTGGGGACCCTAAAAAGAGTTTTTACAGGAGTTGTGATTGAGTGAGGAATTCAAGTGCTTGTTCAAATGCTGGATTGAAAGTGGTTTTGGTTTACATGACTAGAGTGATTAAATGAAAGTATCATCATTCGGCCGCACCTTTTGGCATGTGCAAGCTCTTGGGGGGGCCCTGATATGGTGTTTTCATACCACTTTTGAAACCTGCTGAATATATGCTTCCTATAGCTCATGATCTGGCAAATATCTTACAAATATATTTGACTAAATGATTTAATACCCATAAACATAAATGGGAAATAGAACCAGAGTTTAAATGCAGATGTTGTAGGGTGATGGGGTGGTGGAGAGGAATTAAATCTTGGAGCTGGACTTTGCCTCAGGACACCCCAAACCTTACAATGAAGTAAACACTGCACCATGCCACGGGGCAGCTCTTGCATCTTTGCAGCCTTCTGCTCTCTTGTTTTCTTTTCTCCCACCCTGACAAGTCCCCTGCGCTGAAAACCTGTGGGGTTACGAGTGCCCCTTCCTCTGACACGGACCAAGAAGGACAGCACCGTCAGGAGCTGATCTCTGTGGAGCACAGGGTTGGTATTAAGGTGGCAAGGGAAGAACTCCTGCTGCAACTGGCAAGGCTGTGCATTGAGGTCTGGATGTGAGCTGGGGGCCATATGTGGAAGCAGCCCAATTATTGACCATAAATCTTGCAGGTTAGACTGGTGCCAGTTCCTTTCCATATGCTTAAGAATAAAGGTCTAATCAGAGAATTTCTTTGCCTAAATGGGAGAGCTAAAAGTTTTTACCCCATACTATTCAAAGACAAATGTCGTTGCCCTAATTTTCTTATACATTTGTTGATTTTGGAAGGACTACAGAAATGTCTGTGGTTGTACTTACCAGGTCTGCATGATCATACTTAAGGCCCAATAGCTCTTGCTATTCATTGGAACAAAAAGGATGGAAGAAGAAATCTAAACTACATCTAGCTTATAATAATTCGAGCCCTGACTGCGTAAACGAAATTTATTTCCAGGAGTGAGGATATATACTATGAGTTGTGGAGGCAAATTTTTTTCTTTTTTTTTTTTGTTGTTCTCAAGAACAGCTGATTTTTAAGAACTGTTTTGTTAGGCTATTTGTGTTCCTGACTCTGTAAACAGTGTCCACAAGTTTGCCAGTAGTCTGTGGTGCAACTGAACTGGAAAATGGGAAGGAGTAATAATGGTATCTTTAAATTCAAGTGTCCTGACTAGATGTGCAGGACATCTACACAAAAGGTACGCGTAGAAAAAATGGTAAGAATGCAAGTAAGAGTTTTGAAGCTATGAAAAGGGACATCAGAGTAATTGAAGCTGAGTAAATGACTCAGAGTGGCTTTGGCTGCTCAGTGTTTGTCCATGTCTGCCAGACTTGTATTACACATGATTACAATGCGATAACTAGACTAAGTGCTAGAAGAACCCAAACCAATCCTGTATGGCTCAAAGTAAGTGATAATATCTTGATTGATTCCAGGAGAAGCAGTTGTAAGTCCCAGACACTTGTCTCTTTTATTGACTTGAGCATTAATTAATTTATGAGTGGGTTTCACGTTTTCACATGGCGTTGCAAAATTAAAGTAGAATTAATTATTTGATGATTGGTGAATCCTATTAGGCGAAACAATATGGACTTGTTCAGCAGCTTAAACATTATTCAACATTAGCGTAGCAGTTGTATACTCATTCCAATGATGATGCTTTTATTAAATATACCTTCAATTAGTTCTGGTTCAATTTAATCTCTACCTCCTGAAAAAACATTCAATCAAGTGCTGTGACAAGAACAGAATGATGAATATGCCAAGGCCAGCACTGCTTTATTCTTCAAGGGTATAGCACAGGATACATTAAGGTGAACTTTAGAAATGCTTGCCTTAGGTTGTTCTCTTTCTTGAAACATCATCTAAAGAGCATTAGCATGTCATCCTTCTTTCATGCTTTAAAATAAACAACAGTCATGATTCAATGATTTATGGTATCATCTTTGGACTCATGGCAGATAATTAGGGGAGAACAAGGCACGCAAAATCTTTCTTTCTCCTCTTTACCTGGTGTACTCCAGGCCTAGCAGCCCAGGAGGATTATACTGGGGAAGGGGTTTTCCTGAGATATGGAGACTGCACCTGGGCAGGAAACCAAGCCCCATCCTGACTGCCAAGACTGCCCATGGGACGGGAGCAAGGGGACATGCTCTTCTTTCTTCCCCCACCAGAAACCTCTCTGTACAGCCATGTACCACAGAAGCTACTTTAATAAAATCTGTGGAGTGGCTCCTGTGGTGGGATGTGTGGGTCATGACTGGGAACAGTTCTTGCATCCCTCCAAGAGCAGTTCTTTCATCCCCCCAGTTGCCTTGTAATCATATATTGCTTTGCTGTTTCTCTTGCCCATATTTAAATTACAACTCTCATTACTAATCAGGGAATTAGAATAGCTAACAAAGGAGACAATTCTTACACCCTGGAGGATGAGATTTCAGGGAGGCAGTAATGGATACTGAGTCTTCCTCCTTTCAAGTCCCAGCAAGGGCAGCTGTGACTGAAAATCATTACCGTATGCTATTTTGTCTGTTGTCTTTGTGAAATAAGTAAGTGGACAGGACAGGTTCCATATTAGACAAAATAAAATTACAAGTGACATCTTCAGAGTCTCTGCATGCTAGCTGAAGATAGCAGAGAAGAGTATGGAGGAAGTGAGAACTCTCGAGAAAAATTCAGTCCTGCGCCACACATTTTTATTCAGTGGTGTTTTTAAATGCCCAGCCTAGAAAGCTACATTTCATATTCGCAGTCTGTGAATCTGAACTCTTTAATATTGTTTCTTCTGGGCTCTCAAAACTGAAGCAATTTAAGTGTTTCTGATTAAGAGCACTCTGAAGAACTTGGATCTGAATTTCTCGTACCCACTCAACTTGCACAGTGACAGTGTGAACTTCTTCTCAGTGACCTATCACAGTGCCTTTCAGAAGTGCCACCCACTAATCTGATGACTGTTAACTCGTCTGAACATAATATTAATGAATTCATTCTCTGTTCATTTCAGTTCTGCTGCTGAAGCACATAGATGAAGAGTTTCGTCACACACTTCACATGCACTTGTCCTAGGAGATTGTGCGAGCGCTGTGTACTTCAAATTCATTTGCTGTTTTGGTTTCTCTGGCAACTAGAAGGTGCCTTTGATCCCCCTACCATCTCTTTGTTTTTGCATTTTGATGATTTTATCATGAATTCATGTTTAATTCACACTGCAGTGATGAAGTAAGTGGCAACACTCAAAAAAAGGATACTTTTTGCAAAATAAAACCATATTCATTTGAACTTTGTATGAACTACTTCATTCCTTTGAAGCTGAATATATTAATGAGAACAGATATTGAAAAAAGGATACTTGTACTGTCATATTTATTATCTAAGGTTACAGTGGAGGTAGATCTTTCAGATAAAAGATGGAGTGTGCTTTGAGTAAACTTTTATTTGAAACGTGGACAAATGACTAATTGTTTTGTGGTGCCTTTTTGATTTTTTGTATTTTTTATCCCTGTTTCTGCTTTTGAATTACATACTCACTGATATACATGAATTTTATGGACAAAACCATGTGCATAAACATGACATGCATAAATACAAAATACATTCAATAGGCTGGTAAGGCAAGGATGCATCATGTACCCCGTGCTTTTTACAGGCAGTTATAATCTTTTTAATATAAGGTTTTTTGTGAAATATTTAGGTATCTATTTTTGTGTTTGTTTTGTTGCTTTTTAATGAATCAGACTGTGATTGAAACAAAGAAACTACATGCATTTCTTCCTTTAGGCATGAGAGTGCTCTGTTTGGATGCTGTCATGTTCCCCCTGCTCACCAGGCCAAAGATGCAATGGGACAAGTGACAAAGATCAGACCATGAAAGAGCAACTAGGGCTTCAGAAGAGAAAATTGCTAGTACATAAAGCTAAATTGAATTGTCTTTAAATCTATTAAAATTTGATTGAACTTGCATTTTCATTCCTGGGACAACATTTTAATTCACAGCTGCAAAAACTTTCACTTTTGAGCAGAAATGAGCTTATTTAAGGATTCAGGTCACTGATTTTTTTCCAGTTTTTTATTGTTGAAAATAGTTTCCTATAGCCTGAACTGTTTCACGGTTTCTTCAGCATTGTGAGCTTGCCTCTAAAATAGGACCTCAGCTGCAGTTTACAAAATTATGTGTAACATTGTAATTGTTGCTCCTAAAAGTGGTTAATTCTATATGAAATTCGCTTGTGAAATGAGGTGCTGTATTGAAAGAAGAGAAGACTTTAGAAAAAATGAAAACTGTGTGAGGCTCAAAGTGAGCTCAGGCACATTTAGGCTTTCACAGAACACCTTGGTTGACACAGGAAGTGATGATAGAGGGGAGAATGTGAATGGTTGTGAATATAAGACACCAAAGTAAATGTAAGCAAATCTGTTTTCAAATTTTACTGGATATAATAAAAATTATAAACTTACATTGTCAGGTTTTCTGAAGTTAATTTTTGATCAAATTTACCTCCTACCAAGGCTTATATGTTGGATTGCTGCCTCCTATTCTTGTTTATGGATTAGATACCGTGTGAAAGTATGTCCTCTGTTACTCAGAATCAACTCTGATGGATAAGTGTGCTGCCTGTGCAAAAGAGATGGGAAGAAAGTGGAAGAGTAAGAAAATAAAAAACAGGTGGCAAGGGGCCCAGAGACAATAAAAGTCTGAATGAGAACACCTTTATCACTTCTGCAACAGCAGGTTAAAGGCCCAACGGGAGAAATAGATTTTGTAAATCAGACTAAATATTTTTTACAGGGTGCAGTGTGCAGATTAAGAACCCAGATGGGAAAAACAGTTTCTGAAAATCAATAAAAAACCTATATTTTACTGGCTACTGTTTAGGATTAGGGAGAAATAGGATGGTGGAAGACCTTTTAGGAGGCAAAGAACAAATATATATTTATATATGTGTAAGGTTTGCTTTGGTTTGAGTTTTTGGGATGGGTTTTTTTCAGTGTCCATAAAAAGGTGCATAAAAACGTTACCAGCATTGCATAGCCATGTCTACTGGTTCCTATAAAATCTGTAAGCCTTCCTTGGTGTTTTAAAAATTATGTATTGATGTGTATTTTTACATTAACTAGTCATTTGTGCACATAAACCCCATCTTTTTTGTAGATAAATCCTGTTACAGATTCTACCCTGTGGTAACTTTAGAGAAGTCTTTTGAAATAACAGAAAATGAGTAAATATATTGAATGGTAATTCTTGTTTTGGATTAAGAAACAGAAGGATTGATAAAGAAATCATTAGTGATAATCCTCCCAAAGATGAATATGTGGCTTATCAAGGTAATTATGTTAAAAGGAGATCATAGTTGTGCAGTCGTTTCAAACAGCAGAGGCTGGAGCCAACAGTTTTGCTGCTGAGTTTCATGACCCTTTCAAGAAGCACTATCTGCCAAGATGCCTGCCATCACCATCTCAGGGAAAGTCCTGCTCTGAGAACAGAAGGATGACACTGGTAGTGGGAGTGCATCTTTAGCTGCTAAGAGGGTTTTTGTATTACTAGTAAAGGGAATTGGCTAATAGGTCATAAGAAGTACTGAAGGAGGCATTTAAAACTCCAAAGCATTTTCTGTTTTGTTTTTGTTTTTCTTGTCTGATCCATCTTCCTGCAAGATGGACAGGAACTGTGTACAGATTGAGAACAGAATAGACTGTCAAAGAACATCCTGAATCTGCCCACTCATTTTTTATGTGAATAAGATGCTGAACAGAAAAGATCCGAACACTGAAACATTTTTTATCTTTTTCAAAAATCTTTGGTAAAATACTCTGTTTAGGTTTTTTGGCAAAACTGCATGTTGGGATTTTCCAACTTCTCTACATTAATTTGCCTTGGAACAGAGTCTCTTGTGCTTACTTGAAAATTTTTGAAAGAGAGGAATTATCTTACCTCTGATCCCTGCAACATAAGTGCTGCAGGAACAATCACCATAGCAAATAAAATGATGTATTACCACTGTCAAAGGAAAATGTTCTATTGGCCAAGATGTTTCCTCCTTCCTTGGGACATGTTATTGTTATTGATGGGAGTCTCCAGGTGTCTGTTGCCAGGGAGTGTGCTGGGAAGCTGTGTAAAGCCTCCTCCTTGCAAAAGGACAACTTTTTTTTGCTTTGATATCTGTTTTCCTTCATTTTTTACATTTTTCTTTCAATTAGTCTGCTTGTAAGTGTCACCCTAATGTTTTCAGGCTGATTGGTATGGCTGCTTTTAAAGGAGGGTTCCCCTAAACAGTGTTTTTTGATAAACAGTGGTTACAGCTGTGTGTGCTCAAAGGAGCTGTAGTTTCTTAAAATTTGAGATGGACTCAATGAAACATTTTGTTCCTTAGAGTTAAAAAAAATGTACATTGATAGCTCCTTTTCCAGCAAAACATCGTATTGATGGTGGGTTTCAAAGCCACCCTTTAGTCAAGAATTAAGATAGCCGTGTTGTGATGTGGAAGCCTTTATCGAGCTTGTTTAGAAGACAATGTACACATTCTGTGCACCTGCAACAGTTTGTCTATGTGTTGAGCTGCAACTCTGTGACAAGCGGATAACAGAAATGTTACAAGTGTGCAAATTGTTCTTTCCTTGGACATTTGGTGGTCCTGTTCTGTGGGTCTCCCCCAGAACTACTTGAGGACTGGTGCTCAGGGGTGTCAGGAATATGTGTAACATCACATCACCAAGGTCAACCAGCAAAGCAGAAAGCTGTTCAGGTGACTCTGTCCAGTAGTCTACTGGGATTAATTGAGAATTAGGAATACATATGCAGTTAATTTTGCAGTGGAGAGTATGCAGCAGATTATACACTGATTCGGATAGTCTAAGGTTTATCTGGATGGTAGGTTGATAGAAAGAAGACATATCTATTAAAATTAAAATTAAAACATTTTTTTCAATGTTGGAAGTAGATTCTGACCCTGTTTTCATGATGCATTTTTAAATGATTTAAAATTATTTCTGACCATCATTTCAACAGGAATACTTAGGAACACCAAGGCAGAGCATTGCTAAGATAAGTGGCATGGAGCAAGAACTCAGGAACGTGAGAAAACCATAATTTCTGCCTTGTTTAGTTTGCAGTGTGGTAGTTGTTGAGTATCTTGTTTATTAAACTATCCTTGGAAGGATCAGCCTGCTTTTTTTTTTTTAATAACATAAAAGCTGTGTTGGTGACAATTTGAACTGAGCCAGAATCCTGAAATAAACCCTTTGTTTAAAAGATGACTTACTGTCCTCTTGAATCTCCAGATAAACTTTCCCTTTAGTTTTTCTGCCTCTGGCTCTGTTATTTCCTTGTAGGGCCTGACATTTCCAAAAAAAGGTGACCTTGAAATTACAGTGTAGATTTAAGGACTCATTAGTGGTGAATATTAGAGTGATATACTCTGATATATTGTGGAAAAATGAGGGCTTATTGTAATGAGCATAGTGATGATGAGGCTGTGATTTTTCTGAAGCTGAAGAATGCAAAATGTTAAATCATACGTAATTGTGAAAAAAGGTGAAAACTTCAGTTATTTCAGCTAATTCTTCAGTTATCCCTGTCCACTGTGTAAAGCAGGCTACCACTTTACTCCTCCACTGCTGGTGGGACCCCTCTGCAGTCCCTAGGCTGAGGCAGGGCACAGCAGGAACAGTTCAGAGGAGCTGAAATTGGGCTAGAGTTCTTTGGAAAACAGAGATGAGTACAGCCTAGACTGGGGGATTAGAGAAGGGGAGTTATGAACCCATGTACACTATGTTTGACTCCTCTGGAGGGGGATCACAAGAATTACATGAAAAGCAGGGTAACGGCAAGAGACTGGTGGAGCCATTCAGCCAGCACTGTGAACAACAGGAATGATTTTCATGTGAAGAAACTGTATTATGGGTTTTATCTCCTGCTTAAAGGGTACAAAAGGCTGTGTTTAAATGTGTGCTCCCATTTTCTTCTTTTTTTAAATTTATTTAACTATCATGCTTAAACATCTCTATTGCACTGCCCCAGGAGCCCTATTGCAAGCTATTGTTCTAGCATAGGACACCATCCCCATGTTTTCCAAGCTGTTAGACATTTGAGCTGTCTTGCTGTGCACTTAAGTAGTGCTGCATCTTCTAGCACAGGTTTTGGTTTCTGTTGTTTTGACACTGAGGTGCAAAAGGTGTTAAAAAAAAAAAAAAAGAAAAAGAATCCCTCCCCCCTTGACAAATCTGTCTGCTCCTAAACCCAGGCTTAGTGTTTTACTGCACCCAGGCAGCATCAGTAAAAATGGCAACAGGCCCACTAGTGGTGCCTCCTCTGCTGACCACTAAAGAGAAGTAGCAGTGTGACACAGAGCTAATACTTCCACTTTACTCTCAGAGCAAAGGGAGAGGTATATGGAGGGGGAAGTTGTTCTTCAGATGAGACAGTAATTGGCTTGCCTCTTGTTCTATCTGTTACTACTCAGGGAGACACCATTTCTACAGTTTCATAAGAGTAAAATGTGTATTATGGGACTGTTTCATAATTATTTATTAGGTTGACTTTTCAGTACTATTGAAAAAATGTTATAAATGACAGAGAGAATCTATTACTATAACTTCTAAAGCTGTGTAAACAAATATAAGCTTTTACTCGTAATACAGCTATGATTGAAATCAAGGGATTCTTGCCTGAATATAAACATAGTAAGGCCTGCAGAGGTACAGTGCTCCAATCAGATGCTGCGTAGTGCATGCTGTACAGGTGGAAGTTTATATCCCACAGGTGAAGTTTATATCCCAGAAAAGTGTTGTATGAATAGAGAACCCTTCCTACAAGGACTGACCAGCCTGGGAGAAGAACCAGGCTTGCACAACACTCTTATTCTACTTCCAGCATGAAGAGAGGCAGAGCTTGGTTTAAAATCATAAGAATCTCAGATTAAGTTCTATTTTTCTTAGTAATCTTTTACATAAATGTATATTTTATATAGTGGTTTCATTTATTTTTTTTTGTTGGAGCTTAAAATTGTGTAGGAGGTTATACTCAACCAATTATTTATATAAACTTTACGTTATTCAAATTGGTAGTTGGTTAAAAAAGTGTAAGAAAGAAACTCATAGCAGGTGTGGGTTGACTTACTGCTTTCTTCAGTGCAAGTGCCTTTTTAAAAATTGCATGGAAACAGGAAGGTATATTTCATTTATTTTCTTGCCATGCTTGTGGCTAATTGCCAGCTTGTCAATATGGTGCTCCAAAAAGGACACTGAATCATGACAAGAGCTGTCAGTACTTTTGTGTTTTTCCATAAAAATTGCATGAAATAATAAAATTCAAGTGGTTTTCTGGCAAAACCGCATTTAAGGTCTTGCTTACTTGAGTCAGTGCCCAGTTTGGTTCACAAAGTTCTGGAAACTTTTTGACTAATGTCCAGGTTAATAGCATACTGGAATAATGGTTGCCTTTGTATGGCAGCCTTTAGATACTGATTGCTGAGGCTTGACCCAAACTAGTCTCACATGATCTTCAGTTTATGGGGTCCTCATGTCATGTTGGACCAGAGCTTTGGGAGCTAAGAGGAAGACTGTACACTACTTCATTTACAGCTATTTAAGTCTTTTATTCCTTTCTCTTCAGCACAGAAATGGAACTTCAGACCTATCTTCTCTGCAGAGCTCGATAAATATAACTCCTTTCAGCCTGTGGTAGTTCTCGCTGAAGGTAGATTTACAAGACTGAAGGCAACTTGATTTATCTTCATAAATGACAATTTTTATAGTTCTCTCCTGTTATGTGGTGCTCATGCCTAATTTATTTGGGGATTGCAATACTTCGACCCATGGACAGAAAATGATACCAGCCTGAAAGTCACGTAATTCAAACTACAGTCAGTGGCAAGGCGAGGTGCTTCACATCTGTCTGCAAATATCTGCTCATCATGGGCACCACTATAATATAAATAGTAGTTGCAGTTCCAGCTGAGGAATTCTGTAGAAAAACTAGACAATTATTTCATTTCTCTTCTTGTCAGGGCCCAGAAGGGTTCAAAGAGATGTGGAGAAAGTTTATCCTTCACATGTTAAAACTTTCTCTGTTTTTTCAGCACGTTGTCAGTAGAGCAGGGGATGTGGAAGTTGCAATGTATTCAGGTGTGGCTATGTTCTGAGTATAGGGCAACTTCAGAGAGAATATTAAACAACTTGTCTTCTGGTACTGTCAGTCATGAAATCCACCGTTTTGTAAGCCAGTCACATATCACTGGTGATGTGTATTAATCCACTTTCTGCCTCTAGCATCACCTGTTTTATTTTCTATCCCCATTTCATACCTATTTTTGGCAAAACCACAGGGGAAATATATTTCAGTGACAGAATATGGTAATTTTGCTCTATGCACTCTAGCTCATTACACAATCCTTGTCTTTCAAAAATAGAGGAAGGATCTATGTCTCTTACTATCATTTCTGCCACACACTGATTCAGTGAAACAGCTTTGTGGTGGTTGGGAGTAAATTTCATTTTCCCTGCTGTTTCATGAAGTGTGAATCACTTTCTAGCAGATGATGTCACTGCCAATTTACAAGTTTTTCTTCCTGTACTCCTGTGTGGGAGGAATCATAAGTACTCTTTTTGTTATGGTAATACAGTTAGATGTAGAGGGTTATGGGATGCAGGAGGCAGTATTCAAGCTTTTTTATTTTTGCCAACACAGATAAGTAGATGAGTTTGAAAGGTGAGGCACAAACTGTCACATTCAGTCTCTCTGGCTAATAAAGAATGGAAGCTTTTTCCAGGTTTAGATCTTGGATACTGTGAAGACTTGTTTTCTGTGGGATCTATAACAGTAGCTTGAGCAGTGAAGAAATTTGTTTGCGTTGCTTTGCATTTTTGAAACAGAAGTTGAATTATGCATTGTGAAGCTCTTTTCCAAAGAAAAGCATTTTCTTTTCTGTTAAAAAAGTGCTTTTTACAGTTTAGAACATTTTATACACATAAATTTTGAACTCTGAGTTCCTGTGAACTGTTCTTGACTCCTTACTCTTGATGTTTTACTGGGAAGATGCCTGTGATTGTTTCTGCTTTCACTAACTTCACCATCTTTTCAGTAGGAGGAAAAGAGTTGGTGAAAAATGCTTATTCTTCACATACAACTGCTCTTGTGGAAAGAACAGTTGCTCTTCAAATCAGTTCTGTGTGACATAGGTAATTTATGTAGATATATATAAAAGTGGGGCCCCTGGTGGTCTAGTGGTTAGGGTGCTGCACTCTCACCTCTGCGACCCGGGTTCGATTCCCAGCCCCCCGGGCAGATGGAGCTCGTCAGCCCTGTGAGGCAATCCATCTAAGAGAAGATCACTCTAAACAAACCTACGTCCTGAGACCCTCACTGCCACTGTCCAAGCTTGCTCGGCCCTGGCAGATGAACCTCAGGATTAAAGGATGGGCTCAGTTCAGTGCACGCTGTGTCTCACCTAAAAAAAATCCACTGCGCAGGCTCGAAGGGTTAATGACCTTTCCCAAATCTTCGCTCGCGAAGACTGGCCATATTATATAAAACTGAAACCATAGTATACCATCCTAAAAATATGAATGCATAACACCTATCTGCTATCTTAGGGGCTCTAAGTGCCTTATTAGCCCCAATAAGCAGAACCAAAGACCAATGAGATGAACCTATTTCATAGATGAGGATACTAAAAAGCAAAATGTCATTATAGCCATGGTCTCCTTCCTAACCTATGGCAGAGTCTTCATATAAAAAACTGTGGGCTGTAGCAGGAAGAACAAGTCATCAAAACTAGCCAGCAGGATGGAAAATCAACATGTATGGGAAAACTGACACTCCAAAAAGGAGCATGTCAAGTGATAGGGAAGAACATGGTGTAGTTAGCATTGAGACAGTAGAGGTCATTCACAGATTATCAGTGTTTATTAGCCTTCAGAGGCAGATAGTAGTACTTTATGTAGTTCATACATTGTTAGGTAATTCTTCTTTAAGTGTATTCTGCTGCACGCATCCTTCCTCAGAGGAATGTGGTGCCTTCATATTGAATTTAACATCTAGTTTTAATCTGGTCTTTGCATATGTCATAGGTTTACTTCTTCTAAAAAACCAAGTGGGAATTTCTTTTTTTTTCCCTTGCATCATTATGAAAGAGGGATATTGAACAAGGGAGGGGGAGGATGGTTCTTTTGGCTTGGGTGATTGACACATGCAAAAGAACTAACTAGCACACCTGCATTCCAGACTGATGGCTGTCAGAAGACTGTGGGGTGGGATGAGATATTTTTTTTCCTCTCCTAGGGAAACAGCAGGCACTTCACTTTTGCCCTGACTCAGGGAGGGGGTGTGTGTGGAGAGATTTTTCCATGGTTCATTTTGTTTTCAGCCGGGTCATCTGGCTGCTTCTGGCCCTGATTCGCCTCTGTCCTCCTGCGCCCTGTTTTGCCCCCACCCGGACTTGCTCAGATTTCATCGGAGAGGCTTGGCCCTTCTGCGAAAGAACCTTTTGGGGGAGTCCTGGCTGGACCCAGCTGCTGACAGCGTGAGTCTGTAGAAAAGAATCAGGTTTTTTTTTCTCCCCCTTCTCCCCTTCCCCTCCTCGGTGTGGAGGAATCTCCATTTCGGCTCCTCCCGCGCTCCGGGGCCCTCATGTGGTGACCGCCAGAGCCCAAAAGTGCCCTCTGCTGGTCGTGGTTAGAATTTCACCAAAAGGCGGAAAGTGCTGAACTGGTTTTTTTTGGAGAGAACTTTGAGTGCAGAATTATTGTTTAGTTGCTTTTCTGCTCTTTTATTGTTCTGCCAATGCATACATATTCTTTAATAAAGGGCTGTTATCTTTTCTTTCTCCATACTTTCTCAATTGGAGCCTCTTAATTTCGGATTTACCGTTCCTTGGAGGGAGGAGCTGGGTCTTCCTCATAACTCATCCTCCTTAGCAAAACCCTTCAGTCACATTAAACTGAGACAGCATATCCCTCATTTGTGTATTCAGTGTGGAAGTAGGCAAAAGCTATAAACTAGGAGGGAGAGGTGGAAATTATTCCTTAAAATCCTGAAATAAGAGCAGGTCTCTGTTGATCTTTTCTCTTCCAAAGGCCACAGTCTTGAGAACTGTATTTAGGTACCATTCAGGTTTGGATGGTTGGCTCTTAAAGATAAATGTAAGCTCTTGTTGAGTGTGAAAATGTATTTAAAACTGCATGGTCTCTATCCAGTTAGCAGAATATCTGGAAGGTTTAAACAGAACTATTACAGAATGTTTGTGTTAGGCAAAAAAAATAAAATATGTAAGTAAATTTCCTATTTGCATTGAAATATGTTTGTTTGGCTTTATGAGGATATGCAGTTCAGCTAAGTTTATTTATTCTCTGCTAGTTCTTTTCATGTTTGAGGTCATGCATGCCTTGTAAATGCATTTTGCTTATTCCCATGATGATGCCAAGCATTAAAAGGGTCAAGCTAACTTTGTGTCAGTGAATACATCTTATAATACTTCGTATTTCTGTAATTGCCTTTTAGGCAAGGATCTAGCACATTACAAAAATTGCAATTAGAATATTGCATATCTGGGAGCTGGAGAAGCATTATTTTGCAGGTAGGGTACTGGTAAATGGAAGGAGGCAAGTTTTGATACAGAGAGGTAATAAAGAAAAACCTTCATTTTTATTTTGGAGCAATCCCCTTGCAGTGAGTAAAATACGACTGTCTCATCAACTCCAGGTCCTCTTTACTCATGTCCAGTGCGGTCATTCTTGATAGCAGAGCTAAGGAGCCCTGCCTTGTTGTATTCTTCCTCTCAAGTAATTGAGATCGTCACTACTGTCTTTTTGTGTTAATGAACAATAACTTTAATAATATTGTCAGCAAAATGACTATACTCTGCAGAGTGCATGAGGGATTGCTGCATAATTACTGTGACACATCCTACCCAGGTACATTGTGTAATGCCCAGGACCAGGTATCTGCATTGCTGAAAAGTGCCTGGTTCACACAGTGCTACTTCCATGCACCTGGGATTCCTTTTATTCAGAGGCAGATCCTAATTACAGATGTTCATCTCTTACGTTTTTATATCTGCATATTTGACTCAGAAGCAGTGAGAGAGAGGTCATGGGCATGTTTTTAACATCTCATGAACACTGCTTGTGCATTTTCAGTCGCCAAGAGTTGAGCTGTTGGCTTTCTACAGCCATATGTTGACTTGTACTGGTTTGCAAGCCAGGTTTGTTAAAAAACACCCAAACTCTCGGTTCTCTATATCCAACATCTTACTACAGTTTAGGTTGCAAAAAGCATCTGGATTTATTCAAGGTATGTTTTGTAGGTAAGTGTTTCAGAAAATCTAGTCCAGTAGCCTCTATAAATTATATACTTAGTTGCATGACCAAGTCTCTCACCAGAAAACTGTATTCTGTGACATGACGAGTTGCTCATTTCTGTTTTGCCCTTTCCTTTTGTCATATTACTGGATTTGTAAAACATAAATTAGTATCTTCCCACTGTCAAAATCTGATGCAATCTGATGCAAGCTTAAAACAAGTTTCTTCACTCATAGGCAGTGAGCCATGCTATTTACATTTGGCTACACAATAGCTTCTCCCCACCCCTCAGAGAATAAACAATTTTGCATATTTTTACAGACATGATAATCTATAGAAATTCTTTTTTTATATCTTACAGCAACACTATAACTACCTTTAAAAGAATTCCTAATCCAAAACAACTAGTTAGTACAACCTATTACAGGGCAAGGAATTTTCAAAACAAGTTAAGATATCAGCAGCCTTCCTATGGGCATCTAGATATACAAGGTAAAAACAAGGTGGCCCAAGTTAGAACAAGTCAAGAGCTGCAGTTTAGAAGTTCTGGTTTTCCCAAAAATAATTTTTTTTCCCCACACAATTTTATCCAAATATCTCAATTTTCTGTGAATAAGAAACTTCCTTGGCTGCTGTAATGTGGTCCTCTTTTGTGTATGTGTTATGATTCAGCCTTTAATCACACCTCTTGTAGGACCTCTTTCTGTTCTGGTAGAAAAGCTGAACAGTCCTTGATTGCTTATTAATGAGCAAATGTATGATAATGGAAAAACTACTGGGTTGTTTTGTCAATGATGCTCCTCTATCCCATGGATAGATTTATCTATGATGCTCCTCAGTGCAGTGTCTGAATGCCTTATAGATGCTAATTTTATCTTCAAATTGACTGGGGGGTAAAGTCATGGCAAAGTTCCTGTTTTACAGATTGATAATTCAGACAAGAGGTTGAAGGCCAGAAGGGCCCACCAGTTGCTGGTCATTTATCCAACCAATATGCAACATCATCTATCCATAAAACTGAAATAATGTCTGCTTGGTCTGTGGGTACTCAGAATTTCTGCTAATTAGATCCAGTGATTTTCAGGTGACTACTTAGGAAATGAACATACACAGTTACATACGGTTTCCTCAAGTTCCTTACATACCTAATTTCCACTGCAGGTAAAGATATTTAGGTACTTTGTAGATCTCAGTGACTTCTTAGCAAACAATTGATTTAAGGGATTTGCTTGATCTTGGTAGAAATGCTATGGCAGAAGCATGCGTGGAATCTGATTCCTTAGGGAAGCATTTACCTCTGATATAAAGGATTAGTCTCCTTTTAACTCTTGCAGTCCTACCCTTCATTCTTCCCTATGTGGTGGAGATGTGATGAGAAGATTCATCTTCAGCCACTTTCTTTGTTGAGCCACGCTTCAGGCAGTGTTCCTTGTTTCCAGCCTTTTTGTAGCTCTGTTGGCACGCTCTGGAACTGCTGGCCTCTGTGTGTGCTGCTCATCACAAGTCTTTCAATAGAACCCATCTCTGTGTGTTTGGAGGATGCAGAACTGAACTGGGGCTTGACCAGAAACAATCTGAATAAAGTATATCTGCCATTTCCCTTCCTTTTATGGTTTTATAAAGTATTTGCAGACTACTGTACAGGGACTCCAGTAAAACCAAGAATGACTGCCACATAACTTGAAGCAGGGGAGAATATGACAGCACCTTGGAGCAGTGGAGCCTCTAAAGGCACCTTTATGACCGATATATCTGAGTTTTCATGATCTCTGACAAAGCAGTCTCATGAATTTCTGCCTTCCACGTATTACTTCCAAGATGCTGAAAAGGCACAGTGCCCATACATTGTTTACATCGTTTCCATGGACTAGACAAGCCCTTACAAAGCAGTGCTGAGCAACAGTGGACTCTTTGTAGTGGGAAAACATTTTTCCCCGCTGTGGATGCTGGGTTTGCAGACATCAACCAAGCTCAAAGGTATTTCTAGAGGAAAAAAAAAGTGCCAATAGAGTCAATGTTACAGTGGACTGAGACAGAATAAAGCAATGATGGAAAAGGCAGGCAGAAAATAATTTGTGGCAGGACAGCTATAGGAGATGAAGTGATAAAATGCGAAGAAACAGCAGGGAAGCACCTGTTAGTGCTTGAGATTGCCTCTGTGAGGGAAAGCTAAGTAGATATCGACGTTGGAGAGACAAGGTAAAAAAGTATAGTCCGAGAAATAGAAAAGGAAGCTGGGTGGACACAAGATTATTTGGGAATTTTTTGTACAGGAAAAGTAAGACATGAAGAAAAGCATCAGGAAGGTGGTTATAGCATGAGTGATAGTTCTGAGAGCTCTGTATCGTGTGTAAGCAACAGAGAGAGTCTGCAGGGATGTGCAGGATACACTGGAGAAGACTTGGTAATATTTGTTATTTAATAGTATACTTCACCCCCAGAGCCTCAGTTCATTCAAAACAACTCATGGATTACAGTTTTTTTTTCCACTTTAAAATTACATTTTAAAACAAACTCTATCATTCTAGTGAAGTCAGATAGATCAGTCAGGTAAAAATAAGACAATGAATATTTTTTTTTAAATTCCGTGCCACTCATCAGGCTTGCAGGCTACAAATAATGA
This sequence comes from Lepidothrix coronata, assembly GCF_001604755.1. NCBI lineage: Eukaryota > Metazoa > Chordata > Aves > Passeriformes > Pipridae > Lepidothrix > Lepidothrix coronata. Next base: position 1,648,259 of record NW_016690343.1, on the reverse strand, counting down.
GTGAAGTGTAAGTCTCCCAGATATCAAATGAAGTTGCCGTGTGCCATCTTGCACCTTTCTCTGACTTTCATTTAGCCCAATCTTAGTTCAGTCTGAACTGAGCACTTCTATCTCCAGGTAAGTGGAGGAAGAGGGCTCATTCTGGATCTTCAAATTCCTGACCCTACCTGCCAGTAGCTTTGTGGTATTTATGCTCCTGTTTCTCCTTAGAAGCTCACTTTGGAGGGACAATATGGGTTGGTCTAACCTTCTAACACCTTTGACAGGAAATCGTTAGTTTACTGAAGGTAGAGCCAAAATTACCACACATTTGAGACAGGAATCGATTGCACCGGGTACTAAGGTGAAGACCTAAAAAGCATGGCCCATGAACCCATTTTAGCATTGTTGATACATATTAGAAAGATACCCAGGTGACAGTGACAGATTGAGACTCAGCTCAAAGGAGGGAGATACTTTGATCATCCAATCTGAAGTGAGACCAGAAAGAGACTTGGCACGGCACAGGTAGTCCAGGAAAAATGGTGGGCCTCTGTCTATAACCTCTTGGAGGTTTCTGCAATGGTTTTAATGCTGACAATACTGTGATTGTCTGTGCTCTGTCCCCACCACTGCAGCCTCATGGGGCATAGTTCCTGCCTGTGGCGTGATGCTCTGGCACAGATTCATACTTCTTCCAAGGAAGCAGACAACAGCTACTGGGTTGTTAAAAGCAGGCATGTGAAATTTGTGAGTGATAAATGTTGGTGCTGCAAAACCAGATGTCTTGTATGTGACTGAATATTCGTGGTTTCAGAGTGTTACCTTGACCATGTCGCACTTAGCTGTGATTTAGAAATGTCACATCTCTTATTAACAAAGAAGGCAGTTCTCAATATTTTCTGTTTGAAGGCAGAGCACTATAATATCTAGACAAGTATTCTGATTTTAATGTTATTTGTATCTCAAGGTCTCGTATTGTATATATCTGCAGAAGCTGGATGCTTTTCTTTACTGAGTGCTCCACGACAGGTATTTTTAGAGGACAACCTGCTGTTCATCCTTGGTTATTTTCAAGCTCCTTTCTTTAATGCAGCCCTTGTGTTGAGGACAATGACTATTACTTTATTTCTGTAAAATTGGTTATTTTTTTCTCATAGCAAAATTTTTTTAAAAGAAAAAGGCAGTGGGGGTTGGGGTGAGGGAAAGGTCTCTTGTTTGAAGCCTGGGAAATCATTGAGTGAGGTAGAGTGCAATGGCAGTGCCTATAACCTGTGAAAGCACTTTCACCAACAGTTTACCCCCAGTGTCTGTGGAAACAAATCCTATTCAGTATGATATATGAAAGCATAACCCTCTGTAGTATAGGAATCAATGGAACCGTTCATATAATAGATGACTGTTCAGGCTTGTGCAGTCTGCTGCTCAAATGTAATTGGCATCTATGTAATAAAATACTGAGCACCAAGGGAAATGTTTTAGATGTTTATGAGTCATCACATGGTTTATTATAGAAGACTGACATATAGCTGTGTAAAGCAGAATAGGCTAACTAGCACCTGAGTTGTCGTTACCGTATTTAATACTGTCTTAAAGAAATACAAAGATTTTAGTCTTTCCTTGTGTTTAACTAATGGACCATCAAAATCAGTTATTAGGGGTCTGGCGGGTATAATAGAGCATCAGATTGGCAAGCCAGTGTTTTTACATTAAATCCTTAAATCATTGCTCAAAGATGCAGATGCCAAATTCAGGCTTTTGAGTGCAGCATTGCTGACAAGCAGAACTGAGCAAACAGTTGCACAGTGCATTGTACACTGTAAGCTCCTCTGAATGGAGTCTGTCTTTTGCTACATGCCTATATAGTGTTTAGCACAGCTGGGAGTCCTTATGCCAGCCAAAGGCCTCTCTAAATATTACTGTAAAGGAAATAATAGTATATTTGTCAGCTGCATGTCTTAAGCATGTTAATAAATTGCCTGTTTATAAAAAGAATCTGCTTGTTTGGCATTTGAGCTGGATGGAAGCCTTTTGATCTTATCCTGCAATTCTTGGGCTCTGTCTGTTTAGAGAACTATGGTAAAATAACTCTTCCATATCTCTCTAACATCATGACACCGCTATTTCTAGCATCCAGAAATCAAGTTTAAAGCTAGCTCTGGTTTGACAATGTATTGCAGTCTGCAGTGTGGACACATGTGAAACACTGGATTTGAATCTCACGGAAGATTATTTAATTATTGGGTTGGAACCAACACAAGTGTGTGTGGGGAAGGGCTAGGCTGTATTCCACATGGCAACCCCACAGCCCACATGGCAAGAGCAGCTGTCAGTCAAAAGGGTAGCCTGGAAGCCCACCCACACCATGGCCCCTGGAACCCCTGACCCAACCTCTGCTTGGCTACACCACCCTTCACTCTGGCATGGAGCCACAAAGTGGTCAGTGAGCTGGAAGTCCCACTTGGGACTGGTGGCCACAGGGGCCAGAACACATAATCCAGCAACAGATGCCTCTCTCTTCTCTCTCCTGAGACCTACCCGCATCATGTGAAGCTGGACTTCCATAAGACTCTATGGCAATAGCTATTTTTCTCTTATTTTTCTCTTAATCTCTTTCTTTCCTTACTCTTTTCTTAATATGTTGTGTAACTTAAAACTGAGTGGGTTGCTTTTTGCTAAATTGTGTGGGTTAGCATGTGGTAAGTTGGTGTTTTGGTGGAATGCTTTGTTTTGGTTTTATGTTACCCTTTTGAACTTTTACCAAGATCCTTATTTTCTCCTATATTTCATCAGTAAAAGTATCTCCTGACAAAATGTGTGGAGCATTCCTTCTTTATACTATTTCAAGCTACTAGAGAACCAAAGACTGCAAAAGTTCGAGGGGAAAACTTTTGGAGCTTTGTCTGTTTTTAAAAGCAAAACTCCTGGTTGTGCTTGTCACTCCATGGCTGGGGTCTTATAACACATTGATGTTAAGAGTTGTGCTTACTCTGTGCGTTGCGTCTCACAAATAGAGTTACAAGTTGTGTGTGCTGAACTACCAGAACTCTCCGCTTGTTTCAGCTTGGCTCACTTGACTCTCTAAAGTCACCTTTCATTCAACTGAATTTTTTGAGTGAAGCAAGAGAAAGCAAATAAATACAACTGCATCTGCAACAGAAACTGAGTGTAATGGTTTCTTAATAAAAAGCATGCACTCAGATGTACATATTCTGTTTGTTTTGCTAAGTAATGATGGCCAGCACATCTGTCTCCACACCTTCCAGTGCCATGCAGTGTGTGCCGTTTCTTTTCATTCTTAATGCTTTTGATTCTACCAGAGAAAAGTGGAAAAAGAAAATGGTTCTCTGCCTTTTGATTGTTGCATTAGTTATACTAGTACTTCTTACCCTCCACTCCTGAAAGGTGGCTTAACCACACCAAACAAATTAATCATTAGAGCTCTGGTACATGAAGATGGCTCACGTTTTGCAGAATGTTAATACCATTCTCTGTCTGTGTGAGAGCTGGGTGTCCGTCCTTTTCAGGTGCATGAAAACACCTTAATGTGTCTTTAACAGGGGTTTCTTCCCTTCTTCACTCATGCATGTGTTGTATCCTTGGCTGTGGTGATTCTGCTTAGCCCTGCTGAAGTTTGAGAGGAAACTTTTATTTGTAGCAGAGGCACATTCTACATTTTTTTTAATTTCTTCATCTCTCTTCTCTCATTCCTGTTTTGATTGTGGGATAGGTCAACTTAGAGCTTTGAATCTTCAATTTCACTATGAAAAATCTCTCTTGTTGGGTAAATCATACTTTCTTACATTGTCCTGTAGAGCTGGTTGGCATTTTTGTATTATGGGTTGTTCTGGGGATGTGTATTTATAGTTCTCTGTAGTTCTAGAATTAGGCTAGTGTTAGTGCAATGAACAGCTGAGGGATGTACTAAGGTGCAAATCTGATGAGATGGTATAAGCATGGAGTGTTACCCCATGATGAGGAGCATATACTGTGGTGTCTTGTGCTAGTGTGAGAGACCCAAACACCTTAAAAGACTTTTTTCAATATACACAATTCTGTCATTCTGTTGGGGACATGGATTAGCAGTGGAATTGGCAGTGCTAGATTAACGGTTGGACTTGATCTTCAAGGTCTTTTCCAACCCACATGATTTTATGATTCTACGAGTCTCCTGGTAATCTGACTGTTGGCAAATAACAACCAACCAACATTAATATCCAGCTGCAGTTATTGGAGTCACAGCCTTTACTTCATGTTGATCAGTGCTGGAAATTGGTAGGTAGACTCTATGGTCAGCCTTCTGGTGCTGAGGAATTGCCAAACCTGATCCAAAGGAGACCACTGAATAGCAACTGACATAAATCAGTGACCCTCCTTTCAGTTCTGCAGTGTAGAGTTGGAAGCTCTATCTGTTTAACACTGAATATGTTAAGCTCTTATTCAAACCCCCAGGCTATAGAAAATTCATGTGAAAACCTCACAGCAGAACTTCTCCTGGAACTTCTTAATTTTCTCTAACATGGAAAGTATTCTGAGAATAAGTAATTTATAGCAACATATTCCTTTGGGGGCAAATCTAAAATGAGAAGAGTCATGGGAAAAGTGAAAATAAAGTGAAATGAAATATTTTGAATCTCAGCAGAGATTCAGTATGGTTTTAATCCCAAAATAATTTTTTTATGTTTGGGCCAAAGGTAATTTTTGTGTGTCTAGTAGAAAAGTGGAGTTAAGAGAGTGAAGGTTGGAAGGTTACTTTTTCCTTAAGCAGCTTCATTCAGTGAAGATTCATCTACAAGTCAGAATAGAGCCCTGACTATTTTCCTTGGTACTTTAGGCTTTGGACAGAAATTAATATATGTATATTCATTATTTGACTTCTTAAGTAAAAATAAAAGTATAGAAGAAGATATTTTCTATCAGTAGTCTTTCAGTAAAGTTGTTCTTCAGTGATGTTAAAGCTATAATATTTATTTAATGGTGTTACTTTCATGGCCATACATGTAGTGAAGGTTTTAACTGTGATAGCAACAAGGTCGTAAATGCCTTTATAGCATGAGTGAAAATAAACTAATATCTATTACAGTGTGCTTAGCTGTAGGTAAGTGAATTGTAAAATAGTTATTCAAACAAAAAGCAGATTTTTTTTAATAATTGACAAATTGCCATTGTTTTTTTCTCCATTGTTTGCTTTCCCCACCTAGAAGGTGTGAAATGAGTAGCACATTTTACCTCTGGATTGTAAGAATGAGAATTTTGCAAATTACACAAAGTGCCTGGCAAAAAGAAACTGGCTGTATTTTTGAAACTGCTAAAATGTTCTTTATGGATTGTTAAAACCTTGACAAAAATTACTATTGCACACTTCATTTCTTTTAAAGTGGATGACACAGTACTTGTCCAGGGTTGAGATCAAGCTGGGAAATATTGACAAACATCTTAAAGACAACGCAGTCATTGGTCACAGCCAGCACAGCTTCACGAGACGAAAGTCCTGCTTATCAAACCTGATTTCCTTTTATGACAAGGTAACCCACCTAGTTGATAGAGGGAAACCAGCTGATGCTATCTTTTTGGATTTCAGTAAAGATTTTGATTTTGTCTCTCCCAGGATCCTTCTGGACAAAGTGTCCAGCACAGCTGGATAAACACCTCATGTGGTGGGCGAGCAATCTGCTCATGGGTCGAGCACAGAGGATAATAGTGAATGGGGACATCAGACTGGTAACCTGTCACTAGTGGGGTTCCACAGGGCTCTGTGCTTTCCAACATATTCATAAATTACTTGGACACAAGACTGGAAGGGATACTAAGCAAGTTTTCAGATGACACAAAACTGGGAGGAGCTGTTGACTCCCTGGAAGGCAGGGAGGCCCTTCAGAGACATCTGGACAAATTAGAGGACTGAACAATCACCAACCATATGAAGTTCAACAAGGGAAAGTACCGGATTCTGCGCCTGGGATAGGGCAACTCTAGATGTACATACAGTCTGGGGAGTGAGATGCTAGAAAGCAGTGCCGTGGAAAGGGACCTGGGAATCCTGGTCAATGGCAAGTTGAATGTGAGTCAGCAGTGCCCTGGCAGCCAGGAGGGCCAACCGTGTCCTGGGGGGCATCAGACAAAGCATCACCAGGCAGTAGAGGGATGGGATTGTCCTGCTCTGCTCTACACTGATGTGGCCCCACCTTTAATATGGTGTGCAGTTTTGGTCACTGCAATATAAGAAAGATGTTAAGCTATTAGAGAGTGTCCAAAGGAGGGCAACAAAGCTAGTGAACAGTCCAGAGGGGAAGTTGTGTGAGGAGCAGCTGAGATCACTTGTTCTGTTCAGCTTAAAGAAGAGGGGACTGAGGGGAGACCTTATTGCAGTCTACAATTTCCTTATGAGGGGAAGAGCTGATCTCTTCTCTGTGGTGACCAGTAACAGGATCTGGGAGAATGGCCTGAATTTGTGTCAGGGTGGTCCTGTGGGGGCTAGGAGTTGGACTTGACGATCCTTAGCAGATAACCGTTTTCTCCTATTATTGCACACATTAGCCACATGAGAGAAAGGATTCAGATATGAGTAGAGAGATAGATTTTTTATTATTATATTTTGTTCTAAGTCTCTTGACTTAGAATTAGTAAAATCTGATTTTCGTCTACAATTTGTTATTATTAAGATATTGTATAATATAAACTGATGGATTAAGACCCACTCCTGCAACCATGCCCCCATAACAACAAGGGCAGAGGCAGCAGCAAACAACAGACTGAACCCTACAGCCTTGGTCATCTCTCTGCTGCTATTGTCACAGCTCTGATGCAGTGATAAAACCAGGTCTGAGAGCGGCAGTGGGGGCTGGAAATGGGAAAGGGTTTCAGGTCCGAGGATAAGTTCATATTTGTCCTTTTGTATGTTTTATTGCATGATTACAGACTGAGACATAACTGGAGGAGCTGTCAGGGATCATAAGCTGATCTGGTTTTCAGTGAGCTTAGAGGGACTTCGTTTCTGCTTAGTGAATAATGGCGTGCCTTAAAAATCATCAGTTGCTAAGTCACAGGCCTACAAGTAGCTGGGATTAGCTTTGATTCAGTGTTTCCCTGCAATGCCATGGCTCAGTGTAATGGAAAATTGTTGGTTCTGCTTTCCTTGGTGATGTTCCCTCTGTGACATGAAGGTCCTCACTGATGGGGAAACAACACCTTTTTACTGCTTGGCAGTAAGAGGTTGTCCTGTCTCCTTCCTGCCAACTGTGGTAGGTTTTGTGTTTTCAAAAGAGGGATTTGTTCTTCTGACTGATTCTTCAATGTGTAGCTTCTCTGCATTGCTCCTTCCTCAGCTTATTGCTAATCCTCACGTATTGAAATCTTTGCTTCCTTGGGGGAAGGGTGACATATAGCTCTTTTTTTATTTTTTTTTCATTGCTTCTACAGCTTGCTTTATTCTAAACATATCAGATGCTGTGCAATTAGATATCTTGCATCTATCTCTGTTAGGCATAGCCAGCCAGTATGCTTCCAAAACCTTGTCTTTCATGCAGCCAAACACGCCACCAAAGCAAGGGAAGTGATGTGAGGCATATGCAAAAGGCATCTTCTGGCCATAGAAAATTCCTGCAAATCTTACATCTGCTGTGGTCACTGATCATGGGGCCCATTCATATGCCAGAGTGATTCACAGCTGTCAAAATGGGAATAAAATGTCATTTCTGGTGATTTTCTTTTCAGTAACTCAGTCGACTGTATGAGAAAGTCTTATGAAACTTAATTGTGACTCAAGCCTCAGTTCGAGAACACCTTTTAATTGGTTTCTCTGGGACTTCAAAAACATTTCCTGCAGTTAATTGTTGAAATGGGGACAAATGTTATAGGACTTCGTGAATGTACTCTAGAAAATGTGAAGACATAAATAATCCCACAGCTTGTGCCATTCTCTAATATTTCTTCATACATTTGCATCTTTATTTTTATACTTTCTCATCTCAAAAAATTCTTGTTCTCTTTTTCCCCTCTGGTTGGATGCAGCTTTTCCATACATGGGTCAGATATAAAACAGGTTGCCTTTTCTTTCCAAAGACAAACTGAGACTCTGGTTAAAAAAACTGGAGAAGAGTCTTGCACAATACATTGAGGCAGCTTTCCACAGACCATCAGGAAGTGCTCCAGGAGAGGCACTGAAGGAACGTGGATCAGCTTGAAAATCTCTCGGATATTATCACTGGATGTGGTGTCTGTCTTCTTCTCCATCTTAAACAGTTGCGATGCCATTAAAAGTCAGTGTGCTTCCCAGCAGAAGTGGTTGTGTTTCAGAAATGAGAGAAACAATCACTGTGTGCAGTTGGCAGATGAGTTTCTAATGTGCTTGGGGATTCTTTTCCATGCTGTAAATTCAAATTACATCTCATCATGTGCCTAGTTAAAGAACAGAATATGTCACAATAGAGAAAGAGAAAACCAGGGGCAGATTGTGATCCTGTTGGTAATTACGTAAGTCTAGACTATTTCACCATCATTTTTTATCCCAGGATGAATGAGAGCAGGGTAGGGGGTCTATTGGGGAAGAAAGCTAACAAAGAAACTTCCTATACTTATATTAGACAATTTATGAGATAGCAGTTCTTATATTTCAAGTGATTTAAACACTAAGAGCAAAGCAAATATGTAAACACAAATATTGTAAATAAGTCACAAAATGTCATGATTTCTGTTTGTAGAATCATAGAATGCTTTGGGTGTGAAGGGACCTTAAAGATTTACAGAATCACAGAATATTCTGATTTGCAAGGGACCCACAAGGATCATTGAGTCCAACTCTTAAGTAAATGGCCCATACTGGGGATTGAACCTATGACCTTGGTGTTATTAGCACCAGGTTTTAACCAACTGAACTAAGATCATATAATTCAACCCCCCTCCCATGGGCAAGGACACCTTCCACTATATCAGGCTGCTGAAAGCCCCATCCAGCCTGGTATTGAACACTTCCAGGGATGGGGCATCCACAAACTCTCTGAGCTACCTGTTCTAGTGCCTCACCACCCTCACAGTAAAGAGTTTCTTCCTAATATCTAATCTAAACCTTCCCTCTGTAACTTTAATGTCATTCTCTTCTGTCCTGTCAGAACAAGCCCTTGTAAAAAGTCCCTATCCATCTCTTTTGTAGGCCCCCTTTAGGTATTGGAATGCTGCAATGAGGTCACCCTGAAGCCTTCTCTTCTCCAGGCTGAACAACCCCAGATCAGCCTTTCTTCACAGGAGAGGTGTTCCATCCCTCTGATCAACTTGGTGGCCCTATTGTGGACTTGCTCCAACAGGTCAATGTCCTTCCTGTTCTGGGGACTCCAGAGCTGGATGTGGCACTCCAGATAACGTCTCATGAGAATGGAGTAGAGGGACAGAATCACCTCCCTCAGCCAGCTGCCCATGCTACTTTTGATGCAGCCCAGGATATGAGTGGCTTTCTGGGCTGCAAGTGCACACTTAAAGATCATGTCCAGCTTTTGGTCCACAAGTCTGCCCAAGTGCTTCTCATCAGGGCTACTTTTGATCTGTTCATCCCCCAGCCCGTATCGATACTGGGTGTTGCCCCAATCCAGGTGCATCGCCTTGCACTTGGCCTTGTTGTATCTCATGAGATTCCCATGGTCCCACTTCTTGAGCTTGTCCAGGTCCCTCTGGATGGCATCCTGTCCTTCAGGTGTGTCAATAGCACCTCTCAGCGTGGTGTCATCAGCAAATTTGCTGAGGGTACACTTGGTCCCTCTGTCTATGTCATTGATGAAAATATTAAACTGGTACTGGTCACAATACGGACCCCTGAAGGACATGACTTGTCACTGGTGTCCATTGGGACACTTAGCTATTGACCACCATCCTCTGGACGCTACTGTCCAACCAATTCCTTATCCACTGAACAGTCCACCCATCATATCTATATCTCTCCAATTTAGAGACAAGAATGCTATGAGGAATCATGTCAAAGGTCTTACAGAAGTCCAGATAAATAACATCTGTAGCCCTTCCCTTGTCCATCCTTTTCAATCTATTCCTTCCACTGTAAATTGCACAGTGCTTTGTTTGTGCGCTGTAAGGTTTCACAGTGGTTTGGAACCATCAGACAAGCACCAGGAACTGAATCATGGGAGTAAGAGTTTGTCCAGGTTCTGATGATGCTGTTGTGTCTAAACCGTAGGCACAGGATCAGGAAGGGAATTTACTTTCCTTTTATCACTGGCCATGCTTGATGACCAAGGCAAAATATAACATTAATTGCCTTTCAATAAAAATATTCAACATTTGTTCCCAGAACATGGTTGTGAAATAGAATCTGAACTCATATTCCAAGTAATAATGAGTGATGCAGAGACCTGAAGAAATGTCAGAATCTAAATCTAACTAAGTCCTTGGGGTGTATCAAAAACTGTAGAGAGTACATGTTCCTTACAGCTCCTCCATAATTTTTTAGTCTTTCATTAATCATGTCTAGCTTTATTATCATCTTTTTAAAAACCCTGGTGTGTTTATCAGAACATATATATTAGACTTTTACATATCAGACTATATCATTGCTAAGCATGGAACTATGAGTTCATTTGTGTCATCTCAGGAATGAGTGTGTCACTTTTTCTGGGCATTTTGGTGGCATAAAGCCATTATAATGGCACTAGCAATGACCCCTGGTGCTTTACAAAAGGAAGCGATAAAAACTTTCTTGTCATGTTGAAGTGGCAGGGGAATTTAGGTATGTTATCCAGAATGCAATTATTCAACTTGGAGCACAGCCAAGATAGTGAGACTAACAATGTGTTTAATCTTATGAAAAGATGGCATGGGATCTTTAATGACCATGTTTTGTCGTTATCTTGGATTTATGATGTCTCTGAGAGACAGTTCTTGTGGTGCTGTGCTCAAAAGATGTAATTAGAAAATCCATAATTCTGCTGAGTTTTGTTTCAACTGGTCTTTTTTGGAGAGATGTGCATTTATTCTGTTTTATTTCTAATCTGTTCAGTGCAGCCTTGTGATGTCAGGGAGCTAGCCCTGGGAGGAAGCAGCTGGTCCGACCCCATGCCATCCATTGAGGGGAAGCTGTTTCCTTGGTAACAGAGACGATGAGAAACCAGAGAATGGCTCTTTTCCAGTTCGTGTTTCTTTTTCACTCGGTGTTACAGGCACTCATTAGCTTCTGAGGAGGAATCAGATAGCTTCTATCAATCCAAACTAAAGCTAAGTGGAATGCTGTAAATGTCACCACATTTTCAAGATTCTCAAGGTTGTGAGCTTCTGAAGCCTGCTGCTATCAACATTAATTTTCTACTGAAAAGTATTAAACTAGGATTTTTTTTCCCATTTGGGAATTATTCACGGCACTGTATCAAAACAAAGAAGTGAGGTAAAAGACTAAAAATTGCTGGCTTTGACTCACGGTTTGTGCAGAATGGCTTTGTGTGTGCAAGAATGCAGCTTAAAGGGAGGTTTTGTGACTCAGAGCTATAGAGCTGGTGGACATGGTGAAACCTATACCTACCTTTTTAGTAAAACTCCAGGCACCTTGGATTTCCTTAGGACAAAAAGAGGTTGAGAGACAAGAGACAGAGGTGACAGCCAAGTTGGCATAGGAAGTAGACAGCAAAGGCATGGTGGTGTTTTGATGCCTGTGCAAGTAAGAGCTGTGAGTTTGAGTACACTATGCCTCACGTAAACTTTCATCCAGGATACTGCCATTTGTCTGACATTTTGTAAACACTTTTTTCCATGAATTCTAGTGAAAATGACTGCATGAGTTACAGGGCAATAATAAGTCCAGAAGTTCTTGACATTAAGGAAGGGACTCCGGGTTTATTCTTCTTGGTGTAAGAAAAATCTCAATTTCTTGTTTTCTTGTGTTTGAGTTAATAAATACAGGTACGTGACAGCAAAACATGGAACTCAGGAATTACTAAAGCAGTAATTCAGCAGAACATAAGCCATAATTCTTATTTTAGATTAGTACCAAATATTTGAGTAATTTAATTCATTTGTTCATGAAGTTAAGAGCAATTTTTTTCTCCCCCCAAGAACAGCATTACAATAAACCTTTTCAAGACTTCCTGTGACCCTCCCAGAATAGCTGCTCCCTTTGTCAGGGGTGAAGATTCTGCTACGTGGCTGTGCATGGAACATGCTTTTTGCATCTTATAGCTTCACCTTGCTAAACCAGAAATGTTGTTACTTTGTGTAATGTTTTTAAGAGGAAATGATCTCTCTCCCCTTTTACAAGCTTGGTGAAACTGTACTTTCAGGTGTATGGGATTTCACTGGAAGTTACACAGTTAACAAGTGGAAGTCTGCATATTGGTATTGCCAAAATATGACAGTACAGTGTGACTGTCTGGTGGCAAACACACAGAGATTTGGACTTCAGCTGATGCAGTTTAGTGTGGTTTTAGAACTGGCTACAGTGGGACTGTAGCTCCTGAAGGACTGGTGTAAAAGAGTTTTTTCTGAGAGGACCCTGGTTCAATCGCCCAGATCCAGTATGTCTGGTTTGTGTGTGTCATAGATCAATGCACTTCTAAAATACAGGCTGAATTTCTGCCGATTCCTGAGGTAGCTTAAAATTCTGGGCAGACTGTGAGATGTTGCTGACTGACCAGGTAGCATGAAATGCAGGGAATATGCACAGATATCCAAAACTTAAATATTAATCCTCCAAATAAATTCTCCATTAATAAACTGAACAAACAGTTTATAGCTGTGAATAAGCAGCATAAAGCTGTCATTTTTATAAAAGCTTTTCTTTCAAAAGCCCTGTGCTTACAAGCATTACTGTGATTACTAGCTATAAAACTTAATAATGGCTATCATGTTGTTGTAGGCAGTGCAAACACAGCGTATTTTAATGTCTCAACAGTTACTGGTCTTGAAGATATTCTGAGCAGACCACTGATCTTTAGTCTTTTGAGATGCCTAAAGCCTGGGCTATGGCATTTATTTATTTATTTTTCCTATGAAGTGTTAAGGCCGTGGAATGGGTGTATACAAAAGGCTGCTTTATCTTGGATTGCAACATGACAAATTTTTATGCAATGTCAGGCTCAATTCATGTGAAACTAAAGCCCTTAAAGCCAGTATACACTGATCTCCTTCAGAAAAGGTAGCATCCATCCTCCTGCCCAGCACGTAATTTTGCTGCGGTGTCATTTCATGAGGAGGCATTTTTCAAACTTATACTTTTGATTGGAAATGGCTTGGTGAAAAAGAATAAATATCAATTAGCTGTGTTCAGCTAGAGGCCTCCTGTTGATGCTGGGTCAGAGAGAGCATGTTGTTAGTATATGGCTGCTGTTCACTACATCAGTTCATGTAGTCTGTAAAAACAGCAGCAGCATTTGAACAAGGGAGAAAATTGAGCAAGCAGCTGGTCAAAGTCTGAGCAGCAACATGATAAATATAAATATTAACCTTTTATCTCATGACTGTGGCTTTTTTTTTCAGAATAGTATGGGGCTGCCTTAGTAGTCTGCTGTTGCTTTGCTTTTGTTTTAAACTCCAGCATTTTAACACATACTTACCTGGGTGATGGGATAACACGTTCTTCCCTCTCAAGTCCAAATATTGTTTTTTCTTATACTTCCAGTAGCATCTCTACAGAAGCAAGTCTGTTGTTGGGTTTTTTTTCCTAAGCTCTTCCTAGGGTTTCCCCCCCAAAAAAAACCCTCTACAAATATGTTTGGTTTCCTCCTCAGCACTGTTATGCCTGACTTGCAAACCATACCGCCAAATTAAATGTGCACAAAAAAACTCTTTATGAAAATGCAAAAAAAAAAGTGTTACTTTAAATGATTCTAAATTCTGTACTCTGGTTGTACTTTAGAAATGCACTGTAGAATAACTTTTTATTACTTCAGGGCTATAATCTACAAGGTGAATGTCTGAATGCAACACAGCTGTTGTGAGACTGAAGGAGGTGAAGGTAGTGTGGTTGTGCATCTCATATTCAATGGGGGTTTGGTGACAGAGGAAACCTGTTTTCCACTTTATCTGTTTATTGCAGGAACAGCTAGCCTGGTAAGGAATAGATTGTGTTTCTCTTCTTCTTTCTCAGAAATGGCTATACTCAAAACCTCAAAAATCTTAAGCATAGCTTTTGGAAGAAGGTCAAAACTCAGTCCTCAGAGGTAAAACGTGTTTCAGGATTGGAAGAGACGCAGCCTCTGATCATCAAGTTTATCATATCTGGTCAATGTGGAAGGCTGATTGAGGCCAGATGAGGAATGCTGGTGGAACTAGTCTCCTCTTGATGTTCATAACACTTCTTGAGGTCCCAGGCAGTTCAGCCTTCTCTACAAATCTGACCTGTGATTTCACCAGTCGTGGTAACACTGAATGAGGACAATGAAATACAGTTTGTAAGCAAAAATACACTACAAGTACCCCTCAACCCCACCCTTCTGTTGGAGTTGGAATAAATAGAATTGCAAAAGAAACTTAAAGGATTCAATTTACATATGGATCTGTCCACCAAAGTCCTACCTCAAGTGTAATCAGAGCTAAATATTTTAAACAGAACTAACTGAACAAGCTATGGTGAATGTTGCCATGATAGATATTAAATTTTACCCTGTATGTAGTACAGAGATATACAAAAAGTTGAAAAGTGACACCTGTCTGTCTTTCTAAGGATTGACTAAAACTCCAGTTCTATGTGAAAAGGATTCAGTTGTCCCTTCCTTGTATGCTTTTTTTTTCTGCTACAGAACTGCATTTACAAGATAGCTGTTCATTACATGTGCGCTTACCCTGCAATGCGAGTTAAACAGTCCCTCTGATTTTGGGAACCCTCTGGGCATGAGACTCTTACTTAAACTGCTTGAAGTCTGTATCGAAACAGCAGCTCAGAGATGAAAGAACTCTGTAGATGAATGTAGGAATGATGTGTAATGGGATGCAATTTGCCTAAATGCAATTGTACATGATGAATGTCACGGTACAGCTATCAGAAGAAGCCCTGCTTTGAACAGAGGAGGAGTCCTGAACTATTCCACTCCCCAACTCAGCTCTGAAAGGGGACTGGAGTTACTTGTGCCAAATTCAGCTTGCAAGATGTAGTTAGTTGACCCTGGCTGGGTGCCAGTTACCCACTAAAGCCACTTTCTCACTCCCCCCTGCAAGTGGACAGAGGAGAGAAAAAAAAACCAATGAAGGATTCATGAGCTGAGACAACAGCTGGGAGAGGTCGCTTACTGATTACCTTCACAGGCAAAACAGACTCAAAGTGAGGATATTACTTAAATTTGTTTCTAACAGGATCAGAGCAAAAGAGTGAGAAGTAAAATAATCTTAAAAACATCTTTGCCCCACCCCTCTTCTTTCCATGTTCTCCCTCCTCTACCCCAGGGGGACAGGGAATGGGGATTATGGTCAGTTGTTGTTTCTGCTTCTGCTCAGAGAGAGGAGTCCTTCCCCTGCTCCTGTGGGGGTCCCTTCCACAGGAGACAGTCCTTGTTGGACCTCTCCAGTGTGAGTCCATCCCTCAGGCAGCAGCTCTTCCCAAATTGTTATCCCATGGGTCACTTCTCCATCCCAGGGGGTGCAGTCCTTCATGGATGAGCTGTACCGACGTGGGTCCCCCACAGGGGCTACAAGTCCTACCCAGGAAAAACCTGTTCCAACATGGACTCCTCTCTCCATTGGCTGCAGGTCTCTGGTAGGACTCTGCTCCATCTTGGGCCTCCCACGGGGTCACAGCCTCCTTCATGCATCCACCTGCCCCAGCATGGGCTCCGCCATGGGCTGCAGGTGGGTCTCTGCACCCCAATGGTCCTCCATGGGCTGCAGGGAGACAACCTGACTCACCATGGTCTGCACCATGGGCTGCAGGGGCCACAGCTCTGGCACCTGGAGCATATTTTCCCCTTCTCCTGCACTGATCTTGTTGTTCCCATGTTCTCACTCTGCTCTTTCCTGGCTGGAATCCTCACTGCGCAATGGGTTTCTGTTTTTAATATGTTATCATGGAGGCGTTACTGTTTCTTCTGATTGGCTCAGCCTTGGCCAGCGGCAGGAAGCCCATCCTGGAGCTGGCTGGCATTGGCTTCACCAGAGCTTCCTCCAGAAGCCACCCCTGTAGCCCCCCCTCCACTACCAAAACCCAACCACAGAAACCCACTACACCAGGTCAAGAACCTTCACTGGAACATTAGTTCAGAAATAGCACTGGCACCTGGGAGATGATGCAGACTGCCCTTGCTGCAGGTTTATATGTGGGCAAGCTTAGGGGAGGGAGAAATCTGGCGTTTCCCTGTGGGAGGTGTTGAGCCAGAAAGAAATTGAACTAGGATTAACAAGTTCCTAGTGGGTGGAGGTGCACAGCACCTGCATCCCTGTTAGCTTCCATTTGAAGCTCTGCTTTTTGGAAACTCTCCATGCTGTGTCACTTCCATAGAGATAGCGTTTCGAAAAATAGCATCAGAAGAAATGGAAACCATCTAGGATGGGATTTTTGGTCTGGATTTGAGGAAGACCTTTCCTATGCATTTGGGTATGGGTGGGTTTTTTGTTGCTGTTTTAGGAATTATTTGTAAATACATGATATCTAATCAGAAAATCTAAAAAAAAAAAAAACAAACCAAAAAACCAAAAACCCAGCACAGAGGTGTTTGAATTAAAATGCAAAATTTTTGCTTGAAATAAGACTGATTTTCAAAAAAAAAGAAAAAAAAAAGAAAGAGAAATCCCTCTTAGAGTTGTCTCATCTGCTGAGACATTTGTGATCATGAGCTCTTTGATTCAATTCACATGAGACAGAGATGCTGTCTAATTATTGAGAAATTAATTTGAAAATCAAAACTCATACCCTTTTTGCATACACTAAAAACCCATCTTGTCCTGCACAAATTAGCAAACCGTGTGTGTTCCCTATGGGTTCCCATAGGGTAATTTACAGATACACATGAACTTATCTATTTTGTATGTGTTTCTAACACATTTAAAAAACTAGAAATGAAAATATAGCATCTATCCATATTTTAGGAGGTGGGTGTAGAGGAAGTTGAGTATTCGGGAACCCTTTTTAAGCATCCAATAGTTTGTGATGTTATATTTCTAGATCATATCTATTGACCTAGCCATAGGCTTACCTAAGCTCCCCCAGGAACTTTGTGACTAATGTCTTGTACATATATATATATTTATATAAACACTGCAGCCTCACGCACAATCTGAATACTTCACACATTACCTCAGCCTGTTTTAACTTTGTTTTTAGTCTCCTAAATGGTTACATTTTACAAACTGGATAATGGGACGATCCTTCAAGGTCATCTGGTTAAACCCCCTCTTAATAATGAAGGATTATTTAACATACTGTATTTTCTAGTGCTTGTGCTTAGGTTTCTTTTGAACATCTCAAATAATGAGGTTTCTACTGCCTAGCAGGAAAGATTATTTCATATAGTAACAGACCTTGGCAGTAGAAAGTTTTTGTTACTTGTTTCCTAAAGCTCTTTGTCACCTTTCAAACACTGTAGTGAGACATATACTCTTTGATAAATGTCTTGAAACATCTATGATGAATCCCCATGTAGAAGAAATGCATGAATTTCAGTAAGATGAAGATGGCTAATTATAGAAAATTGAGTGAAGATGGAAAGATAAGGCTGAACAATATCATAATGCATATTTTCTATTCATGTATTCATTTAAATGAAAAAAAAGAGAATAATTTAGTTTTACTTCTGGTATAAAAATGCTCTCCCCTTTCCACTTATTTCTGATCAGAACTAAAGGAAGTGGATGCTAAGGTGCTCAGAACTGGCTGTGACATTTATCCACATTAAAAAAAAAAACAAACCACACCTTCCTTTCAAGTTCTTGAAATCTATAAATCTTTATGAAATCCATTGAATTGAATAAGATATATGCTAATAGACACATAGTTATTTGAGATTATGCCAGGAGGCACTAGTGCATCCTTTTTTATGGAATGGCCTAGCCTGAGCTAGCTTAAGAAACTTGATTTTGTAGGAGATAGAGGACTACTCTTATTTATAACCAGTCTTCCCTAGAGAATTATAAATCCACATTCACCTGTTGCTTTCAGTAATGTTGGGAATGTTATACTGTGACAGCTGGGGGGAATGAGGGGGTCACAAAATTATATCCTGGTGATATTATTTTTTTAAAGCTTTATACAAAATTGGGGTTTTAACACTAATTCCGTGATGAATTAATAGATATTATGGGGCCAGTTTGTATGTGTTGTTGGCATAATTAAAAGGAAAGAAACTGAGCTGAATTCAGATGAGAAACTTGAAAATTTGATATTGTTTAGGCTGCAATATCCCCAGCTGTATCTCGTTTACCTTCCATAGGTCTGTGCTGGTCTGTATTGGCCACAGAACCATCATCTTTAAAGGATTAGGAACAAGAACTGGGAAAATACATACTAAAGAAACAGGGCCCGAAGTGATGTTTCATCTTGGTCAACTGCCAGAAGTGGAAAAAAATGTTTTGCTTGCTTTATAACACACACTGTACATTAGGCTCGAAGTACAGATACCTTGGAGTGGGGGGAAGGGTTATAGAAGCTGCAAAGATAGTTGGTGAGAGAAGAGTTTTATATGGCCCGTGCTGCAAGGGGAAGTGGAAAGGGAATGTGGAGATTGGAAATCCCTTTTGTGTAGGGGAAAATTAGGACCAAGGGGGGGATGCTTGAACTCTTTGTGCAGCTCAGCAAGTTACAGCTTAGCAAAAGGCACACATGAAATCTGTAGGCAAGGAGAAGTGAATGAATGGTCATACATGGGGGGAGACCTGTATTTAGCCAATTTTTATCCTTGCTTGAAGGTTGGTGTAATTTGGCTGAAGAAGTAGTGATTTTTGCAGTTGATGTCATTCTTATGACTTCATCCTCCTGTATGTGAGATGAAGGTAAATGTGTAAAAGCAGCAGCGGTCATATTTAAGGACATCTTAATGTTACCCTGCTCTGCAATTTTCCTTCATTTCAGTACACTGAGTGACCTCTAATCACAGGAAACCTTGAGGGGCAACTTCTGGAGTCTTTGACCAGGTCTTTGGCCAGTGTAAATGATGCTAGCTGTAATGGATGCCTTGAGGCAAGACAGATTTGTGCTGTTTGGAGCAGCTCATGAAACAGTTATAATAAATTCATTCACATTGCATAAATTATTTACTTGTATTCTGTTGTCACCTTCTGCAGATAAGTTAACAAACAAATTAATTTGCAGACCATTCACAGAAATATATTGAAGAGAGTATTGAAAACTGTTCCATTTACTTTTGAATGTATATCAAATATTTGTATCTAGGACCTGCACTCTGCATGGTATAAACAGGTTATTTTGTTAATTGAGAAGATTCAGATTACCTTGATTGAGGGATTACAAATGTGCAAGAATGTTGTCTGTTATCTTCAGATTAAACACTGAGTTTTTTCTAAGAAGTTAATGTTAAAAATGTGAAGAACTTGAAGAAAATTGAAGAGTAAGGGAGACACCATATTTCTGATGTATTGATTATGAACTATTTAATTAGGGTTTTTTTCCGGCAAAATACTAAGGCAGAAGGGCATAATGAATTATGAAATATATTCCTCTTTAGCTTAATAAAGACCTAAATGTGTTGTACGACTACATACAATACTACTGGTTGACATCTTCTCTACTCTGAAGCTGAAAGGTCAAGAGACTGCATTGTTTATTTAGGATTAAAATACTTGTTTATCCTGGAAATTAAGGTGTTATATATACTTATATACTTGTGTGCATATATATACATATTTATGAATGTAAATAAACTAATATAGATTTTTTATCTCATGATGAAAGTATGGGAAATACTGAGTACCTATTCCTCCCTTGTTGTTGTTGAATTTTAAATTGAATATACATTGTCTTTTTCTCCCACAACAACCAAACAAAAAAAATCTACCTTGTCTTATTCTGCAATCTTAAGGACAGTTGTGTATAGCATTCTTATATTTTATATTTGAATTGGATCTAAACTTGAGCAAATTTAGAAGATGAGTTTTACGTTGTGAGTTTTACTGAGGATAAGGGAGGCAAGTTGTTCTGGTCCAAAGTGAGAAACGGCTGGAGGGATCAAACCCCACTTGTTCGAGAAGGGCTTCAGTCGGATCATCTTAGGCATCTAAGCCAGAAAATCTCAAGAGACAGCTTAATTGGGCTCTCTTAATTTTGGCGGTTTTGTATTGCCCAGTTGTTCCCCATGTGTTTGTGTGGCATTCTGTCTGTAGCATCTGCTTTGACGATAACAATTAATATTACCTACTTATTTCAACGAAAATTCAGTTTTTTCTACTTTAAAGCAAAGCACTATGCATCACTTGCCAGTAGTTGTCTTGTGATGGTTTTCAAAATACTGATGCACTTCCTTGTATTTGCATTGTCCCAGGCTTTCCCTCTTTCCTTATATCATTAGCCACAGTAGATTTAAAGTCTGATTTAGCCATCTTGTTTTTCTCTTCCCTGCACAGTCACTTCCACTGCCTCAAAGTGACTGTCACATTGTGCCTTTCTGATCAGAAACACTTTTTCTTCCTTTTGTCTTTTTCTTTTTTTCTTTCCCCCCAGAAGTGTTCTTGCACTGATACCACAACTGTCTTTTCCTGATCCCTGGTGGTGATGGCCATCCTGAGCCATTCTGTGGGGACAGAGCAAGCTGGGGATCTGTCCCTGATTCCTTCCACATTTCAATGGCTGAGTCACCTGTAAGTGATAGTTTTCTATCAGATTTTCACTCTAGGTGACTCAGTTTTATAATGGTGTGTTGCTTTCCTCCATGATCTCCTGTTAGATGTCGCAGAAGCAATGGGCAGGGTGTGATTCACACAGGCTTGTTAAGCTGTTTCTGTTGAGACTTGTATTTTTCCATATCAGTCTGCTAGCTGGCACTTCTTATCTGTTCTTAACAAGAAGCAAAAGGAAAAGCATTTTACTAGAAGTGTCTCTTTCCTCTCTCAGAGGAGTAGATCCTCCTGTGTTAATTGCACTTTTTGACCAAAGTACCCATCCTCTTTGTTGGATGGACCCACCCAAGGATATTATTGTTCTTTCCATGTTTGGTATTTGATACCCAACTGGATGGAGGAATGGTGATTAACTACAAGAAAAAGAGTTTAAGATGTTGTCTTTGTAGCATCTATTGCAATGTCAGGGTGGCAAATCTGCACATCATACAAAGTTTCTGTACATGTGCTACGTAGGAGGAAATTTTTCCCTTTAGGTATGAAACTTTTACTCAAACATATTCTGAAAAGAGTATGGTAGGATTTGAAATCCATTCCAAGTCCATTTTTCCACCATTAAGCAGTATTTTAACAACTGACACAGATGTGCAGTCCATTGTCTCATGGCCCTGTTCAGCTCTTCATTTTTTTAATCTCGGTAGCTCTTCCCTTAGCAGGCAACTTTGTAAAACAGGGAACATTGGGCAAACTTAGCCCCAGAGCTAAAGCTGCAGTTCCAAGTAGAAGTGATTAGCAGTGGATTTTCTATTGTTTGGAAATTTGATATTTCACATTTTTAACGCTAACCTTGATTTTAAAAAGCCAATATATAATAGCTTTCAGTTAGTTTTCATTATAACTATCTAAAAGACCAGACTTTTAGACAAACCAATTCTGAAATAGAAAATTATTTTTTCCATTTTGACATTGTGAGAAAGAGTTGTTCTGCCATTTACATGGTTTCTTTTTATATGGTTAAAAAGAATTTTCTTCAAGATTGTTCAGTTAGAAATTTTTGATAGAGAAAGTTTATACTCAAGCTTTTTTTTCCTCCAGTTCTCAATCATCACAGAGAATATTTCTCTTAAGGTTCATTGACTCTCTATATTACTGTGAAGAACTCTTTATGAAGTATTTTTTATTATTCACTAATACCCAGAAACTGAGTTATCTGGGTCTGTTCTCACTGTGGCCTGCCTATTGGAGCAAGTGCAGTGACAAATTTAAAGGCTAATTAAGCATTTGTCTATAATCAATATATTTTATACATCACTCAAACTAAAACTCAAATTCCTGAAAGAATCAGGTCAGGAGGAAGCAATTAGTGTTAATTTAATTAGCAGTGGCATTTAATTATTCCTTTAATTTTATTTATGTGTTTGTATAAGAGCTATTGTTTTATTTAAGTTTAAGCAGCGGTAGTTTAATCTCAAAATTTTATGATGTAAGAACACTAATAAAATAGGAAATTTTCAAAAGCACTTATCTGGTTAACTGGCCATTCTAAGACACAGATGACAATGGACATTATCACACAACACCTACAGGATGGACAAGGGATCAGACTCAGTCAGCACAAGTTTAGGAAGGGCAGGTCCTGTCTGACCAACCTGATCTCCTTTTATGATCCGATGACCCGCCTGGTGGATGAGGGGAAGGCTGTGGATGCGTCTGCCTGGACTTCAGCAAAGCCTTTGACACTGTCTTCCACAGCATAACTCCTGGAAAAGCTGCAGCCCACGGCTTGGACAGGGGCACTCTGTGCTGGGTTAGGAACTGGCTGGAGGGCCGGGCCCAGAGAGTGCTGGTGAACGGGGCTGCATCCAGTTGGCAACCAGTCACTAGTGGTGTCCCCCTGGGATCAGTGCTGGGCCCAGTCCTGTTTGATATCTTTATTGATGATTTAGATGAGGGGATTGAGTGTACCATCAGCAAATTTGCAGATGACACCAAGCTGGGGGGGAATGTTGATATGCTGGAAGGCAGGAGAGCTCTTCAGAGGGACCTGGACAGACTGGAGAGTTGGGCTGATTCCAATGGGACGAGATTCAACAAGGCCAAGTGCTGGGTCCTGCACTTTGGCCACAACAACCCCCTGCAGTGCTACAGGCTGGGGACAGAGTGGCTGGAGAGCAGCCAGGCAGCAAGGGACCTGAGAGTTTGGATTGACAGGAAGCTGAACATGAGTCGACAGTGTGCCCAGGTGACCAAGAAGGCCAATGGCATCCTGGCCTGTATCAGGAACAGTGTGGCCAACAGGACCAGGGAAGTGATTCTTCTCCTGTACTCGGCGCTGGTGAGGCCACACCTTGAGTGCTGTGTTCAGTTCTGGGCCTCTCAGTTTAGGAAGGATATTGAGGTGCTGGAGCAATTCCAGAGAAGAGCAACGAGGCTGGTGAAGGGACTCGAGCACAAGTGCTGTGAGGAGAGGCTGAGGGAGCTGGGGTTGTTCAGCCTGGAGAAGAGGAGGCTCAGGGGAGACCTCATCACTCTCTACAACTCCCTGAAAGGAGGTTGTAGCCAGGTGGGGGTTGGTCTCTTCTCCCAGGCAACCCATAGTAGGTCAAGAGGGTATGGTCTTAAGCTGTGTCAGAGGAGGTTTAGGTTGGATATTAGGAAGAAATTTTTTACGGAGAGAGTGATCAGCCATTGGAATGGGCTGCCAGGGGAGATGGTGGATTCTCTGTCCCTGGAGGTTTTTAAGATGAGACTGGATGTGGCACTTAGTGCCATGATCTAGTAAACCACAGTGGTGTTGGATCAAGGGTTGGACTTGATGATCTCAGAGGTCTTTTCCAACTGATTGATTCTATGATTCTATGATTATGGCTGTCGTGTACTGTCATATATTGAAATACAGCAACCAAAAAGAATGACATTATTATCTACTATGAAAAAGCTGTGCTTAGAATTGCATGCCCAAAGCTGTCTTTCCATGTGTCCTTATTCTGTATAGTTGAAAATCTATGGAAAAATATTTTGTAAACTCTAAATTTTTAGAAGATTTAACTAAAAAAAGGCTGAATTGTCTTCTGTACAATTACTGGGAAAATATGGGAATGTTTGGGTTGAATTGACAAGAACATCAATGCACTATAAAAGAATCCTTAATATTACTGCAGCCACAAATCCTCCACAAGATCCACATACATTTTCCAGTCTGAGCAACATTAATGTAAGTACATGTAATATGACAAAGGTTTTTGTCATTATTTTAGCTCCTTCAGTGCTGCTGGGCTTGTTTCTCATAGTTTCTTGTTATCTCATTACTGCCTTACAAAGTGCATAGTCTTGAATGGTATAAAATGAACTTACTTTGTCCCAATTTTGGAATGTTTCTCCTTTGAAAGCAAGGATTTTCATATGGTCTGTTTGAGGACTCCCAGTACAGCACAAGTTGGTTCCAGGTCGGATCCAGTGTGAATGACTTTTTCTTTCTTGTTCATGATTGTAAGCAGTCAAATGTGCTTCTTGGATATTCGTCTTCCTATTATTACAGTTTGGGAAAGAGACAATTATTAGATGATGTTTTGATTAAAAAAGCACCAATGACATTCATTTGCAATATTTTATTAACATTTCGTGAATCACAGGATTTTTTCTTTTAGTCGGTTTGAGATGTGGTGCAATGAAATTATGCAGCATTTTTCTTCCTAATACCACTATGTGCTATCAACCTGCCACTCAAACTTTAAATCTGAATACCCTTCAGTTTAGCATGTTAGGCTTGTGGATGGAAATTGAGGTATTTGTCAGGCATGTTGCTCATCACCGTTTTCTGGGGTTGATGTTCCTTCTGTCTTCCTTTGTATATTCTTTCTGTCTCTTCTTGGATATTCCAGGCCATAAAACAGCAAATGTAGGAAAGTTAAGTATAAAAAAGGAGACAATGTCTAAGTTTATGAGCGTATCAGTCTTTTAGTTACTGTATAACCTTTGATAGGTATGCCAAGGTCTGCAATTATGAAAGCTATTTATAAATAGCAAAATGAAATTCTACTGAATCAACAGAAAATGTTGAATTATACTCTAGTTGGTACACTTTCACACTTTTTTATTCTGTAGAATTAAAGTACCTTGGACTGCTGCTGTTTTGTGGGTTTTCTGAGCAGCTTTTTCCCCATACAATGTTATTGCCACTCCTTGACAATCCACCTTTCTAACACCTGTAAAAATAAGTGAGATTTAAACAATTATCACTTCAAATATCAGAAAAAAATGGAATTGAAACAGCCCCAAGACTCCCAAATGCCTCATACTATCAAAACATTAACACTGTAGAAAAAAAGACTCTTTTCCACATTAGTCATTTGATAGTGTATGAAGGAAAAGAGGGAATAATCTGAACTGAAGTCTTGGAAGACAAGTTCATCCAGAGACAGATTTTTTTTGCAAAACCACAGTGGCCCCTCAGATGCAAAAATTGGCAGAAATTTTCTCTATTTTTTTTTCTGTGTACTCCTGATAAAACTTTAATTTAATCTGTATCCCCTGCAATTAGGTAGCAACATCAGTTATTACTGGTGGTATCTGCTGCTTCAAGGGTTTTGAAGAAAAGAGCAGAAGGTGACATGCAAGTAGAACTTGGCATACCACTACTGTTGAAGCCACCCCATGCAAATGTTAAAATTTAAGTGTCCACCTACTGACAGATTAAGCAGTTTTCTTAAGATGCTTATGTAGTAGAAAGGCTGATCTGCTGGTACAGAAGTTTCCTGTTCAAGTAGGGAAAAAAATGGCTCCTGATGGATAAGTATAAATCTTGAAGCACTGAATTTAACTGACTACATGCAGTGTTAGACTTCAGGTGTAGCAAGAGGTTTAAGCTAAGCTCTTTGGTTAGTGAAAATTATGCTTTTATTAAAATGTTCCGTCTCCAGTTCTTAAACTCTCTTATTGTAAATATTCTGAGTTAAAAAAAAAAAAAAAAGGCAGACCAGGCTATTTGACTTAAGTGCTTCTGGCTCTACTTTCATTCTTTATATCTTGTTAGTCTCTGACCTGAGTAATGGAGTGGCAGGCCAGTGAGGTTTGGGTCCTGATGGGTAGCACCTTCACATGGAGACACAATTCAGTGAAACACAAACCTTTTTTTGTCCTCTTATATACCTGACCTTAAACTTTAGAGTGCAAAAAAGGAGAGGTATTCTGATGGCTCTGTCATGGTGATAGTCTACCCAAAGGAAGCTGGTACTAATGAGGTCTTGATGCTACACTCGTTACTTAGGTAAGATTTTATTAATGGAGATGTCAGGTCCTTAATGCCTTATCCTCAAGCACCTTCTTCCCTCTGTGATGCTTCCCTTTAGCTTCCAATCTCAAAATTGATTACATTGAATGCAGGTTCCTTCATTTTGTTACAATAAAAATCTTTGCTATTAAGATAAATGGAAGTTGTATCTTTGTTTTCCTCTTGTGATGTTTCAGTGCATGTGAAATAGTAAATATCTCAAAAGCTTTTTCTCTTGTTTTGAGAAGGCAGCAAAATTACAGTCAAGAAGGTTTTTTCTTTTTTTTTTTTTTTTTTGGTCTTCTTTTCCTCTGGTGCTAACTGGTTATTAGTTCATGTCTGCCAAACCATGTAGAGGAGAATTTTTGAAGTAGCATCTGTCTCTTCTAACAACGTGTGTGGATTGCTATGGGAATGAAATTCCTTTTGACTCGTCTCCAGTTCCAGAGGTATTTGTGTGTTCTTATCTATTAAGAATGAGTCTGCAAAAGATCTCAAGCCTTTGTATGATAGAAAAGAAAGGTTTACCTGAGGCATACTCTCCTCATACTATAAGCAAATCAGTGCTGTGCCCTTGGAGTAATCCAAATCCCAGACTGTAGCTCTTTTATAAACTTGTAAATTGCAGAAAAGTACTGTGACATTTTTTTTTTTCCTATGCACTGGAATAGTGTTTTGTTCTACAGATCAAAATGAAGCTAGCCTCAATAATGAGGCTAGCCTAAGGTTTCTGGTAAAGTTTTTTTCACTCATTCAACTAGATCATTGGCAGGATACCTTCAGATTTTGATGGCCGTTATATTATTACCTTATTTTTTTCTGTTCCGTATAATGGCTGGAATTCATCTTTGTGAAACTTCACTGACACCTGTGGAATTTCACATTTAAAAAAATCATTTGAAGTTTACTGAAATAAATCATTATATATGATTGGAAATGTCAAAGAACTTCTATTTTGTGAGATTAGCTTTCATATTCCACTGTGTATTTTGCAGAATCAATGGGTTTATGCTCCTAAATAGTATAGTTGCTTTCAAGTAGTTTAGCTGTTGATGCTTATGTTAGCTGGGAGAGGTAGATGAGCCCAAAAAAGGTAAAGTTCAGGATTTGGTATGAACATAAGGTCTTCAGAACCAAGTAGGCAACTTTAGAGGGTAGGCAATAATTTTCTGTGCTAATGCAGCTTTAATAGCTGAACACTGTATGAGTGTCTTTCCCTTCCCAACTCTCTAAGGCTTGCTTCCTACAGAAATTGGAAGTAGTAGGACAGTCACAGATGGTTCCAGCTGATGGTTCTTTAAAGCCCTGAATCCATGTCTGCTGAGTACTAGTGAAGCAGCTCTTCAGTTTTCTGTCATGTCCAGCCAGCTTCTGTGAGTTTGTGTCTGGCTAATGGACCTGAACCATATGGCAGATGTGAGATGACCTCATGCAATTTTGTTCCTGCCCCAGCTGTGTTCTCACAGTGGAGGTTTCAGTCAGTTTTCTGGGTGAGTTTAGCTTTTGTATTTTTATTTTTGAACACGCTGTGTTTTTTTAATCTCTGTATGCGGCCATAGTGTTGCAAGGCAAGTCGTTAATTACATGTTGCTTTTCAATTCAGCACCTTAAGTCCTCACCAGATAGTATTTGCAAAATTGGTTATCTTTGCAGCTAAGCTGTAAGATTTTTTAGGTCTTCTATGAGGATTTTGTTCATTTACTTATGCTCTGTACCAGTGGACCACAATTAAACAGTTTGTATGTGGTACTGACCAGCAGAATTTCTTGATGTTTCTGGATACCAGGGCAGAACTTCAGCTGACATATGTATGGACTGTCCTCAGAATGAGGGCAATCTTTTTTCCCTGTGGTTTGTTAATAGTGTTACACTCATGAAGCTGAAACCTATTTGTCAACCGTTCTGTTCTTTGGAGAAATGTATGCTTTAATCGGTTCCTAGAGGTAATTGCAACTAAAAACTTATTCTTGCATGTTGCCTATCCAGTCAGGAAACAGAAACTAAACCAATCAAGCCATTCTGGGGCTTGGAATAAAAGAGAGGTGATATAATTTTTCTTTCCTCCTCTCTGGGGACAAAAATGCTTATAGAGAACAATTTCTAGGCTTGTAATCAGGTCTTTCATAAACAGAAATCTCTTGACCTGGACTAAGAAAGAACATGTTTCCAAATGAAGATTTCAGAATGAGCTGTTTACTTATTCAAGTCACTGCTTAGTTTTGTGCAAAAGATAATGCTAGGGCCTGCAGGAAGATCTGAGCCTCACAGGCTCGTTTGCTGGTTAGGTGTTCCTGTCAGAAAATTGTTTATGTGACTTTCTGCTCTGCTGATGGTAAATCAATGTGGCTTTAGGGTAGACAGTAGAACCATGTCAGTTCATGTGAGATGAAGACTTTTCCCCTTCATATCAAGAAGGAAAGGGAAGTCCCTTTATTTATGCACTGTGGATGTTATCATAACCTTCCTTTATTTTGGCTCTATCAGTTCTCTGCAACTTTATCTTGGCAGAGAATCTTGCATCCAGTTGAATGACAGTGATGAGTGCTATCTCTTGAGTTGCTGTTAATATTGCTCTGCAATTTGCCCAGGGAAAAGGACTATCAGGACTGTTAACAAACCTGTGCAGCAGACGTCTCTGCTGCTCAGACCCATTTCTGACAGCTTTATTTTTTTTCCCACACTGGATGATTCCCTACTACCCAAAAGAACTGACAGAATTGACAGTATTTGTCCTGCAACCATTTGTTTATTACACTGTGTGCCCAAAGCCTGTGAATTATGATCTTCTGACAGACAAAAAGTGTCTCAAGTTTATTTTTGTACCTCCACAATTGTTATCATTATCTAATGGCTGAAAAGGAGAAAAAGCCTCTAGTGAGTGCTTTCATTAGGCTAGGTATGTTTGTGGGCAGTCCTTGATACTTTTAATTGTTTTGTCCAGGTACCTCAGTTATTAGATTTGATTTTTCTCGTACTCTTCAGAAACATTTTCATTTCTTTTTTTATGGGGAGTAAGAGACAGCTGATTTATATTTAGTATTATCTCCTTAATGCTTCTTTCTATGGCTTATAACAAGTCAAAGAGGTTAAAAAAGGAACTACAGGAAGGTTATCCAAGATCTATCTTTGGACAAAGGTTTGCTGCTTTTCACTTTGCCAGGTGCAGGAATATGACGGATTTTGAGAGTTGCACTTAGCATGGCAGGCTGCAGGCACAGTCTCCAGCATGGAGCTAGAAATTTATATAGGGTTGTGAATGGCCAGGTAGTTTCTGAGGCTGCTGTCAGCTGCTGTGCAGAAAACTTCTCTTGCAGCTCAGAGCCTCCAGGCTCTCCTGCAAGGCATGTGTGCACAGCGGTCCTTAGGTGAGCATTCATTGCAGATATCCAGTCACATACAGAATCAGAAATGTGTTCCCACCTGAATTCACATAGTTGGGATGCATCTGCCATGCCACTCCTTGTGTCTAGTGGCTGTTCCCAATATTCTTAAATTTCCTTGAGCACTGATTGTCCCCCTTTGGTATGTGACAGCTGTCATCAGGTTACAGTGGTCCTGACACTGCAACTTGGATATTCACCCATCAGAAAAGCCTTCGTTCCTCTCACGTGAACAGAGCTGTGTCCCTGGGACATTGCATAGCATCGTAACTCGGCAGAGCAAGAGAGGCACTTCATGGTCACTTCAGTGTTGAGTGTTTGGAGAGCCTTCTGCTGGTGCAGGTGCAGTTGCTCCATGCTGGAGGATGTGATGTGCATTTATTGATTTGGGCTTTGCTTCTGTGTACATGGTGGGAACTCTCTGGTTTGGTTTAATTTGCAAGAAACCTAGTTTGCATGCAAGATTACTTCTCCATGATGTAAACCAAGCAGATTCTGTGTGCAAATGATTGGGCAATTAACTTCAAAAGTGGACTCCTGCTCTCAAATAAAATACTCCTATGGGCATACCCAAGGGGGGACTCCATCCTTCTTTATTTCTAGTTCTTAGAACATACTAGTTGCTCGTACAGCTTGTTACTTCTCATTACAAGAGTCATAGTATAATCCTCATTTCATAATCACTGTGATAGTTATGCTGTCACTAGTATCATCAGAAAATATAAATATGCATATCCCTATGTGCAACTTGCTCCTCAGCACAAATGAGAATAACAAAAGAGAGGCCAGAGGAGAGATTGAGAGCTTGGTAGAGAACACAGTTCTCTACTCCCAGACATCCAGTGCTGGAAGTGGATTAGCCTGGGTTAGGCAGATGTTCACATGAAGCACAGGCCAAGTCTAGGAAAGATGGTTAGGCAGTAAAATATGTTGCTTGCTAAGGGTTTAGTTTTTATTTCTCTAGTTAATGTTGCTTTGTTCGAGTCATTCATCTGTTTTGCAGTTCGTTGATATCATATTTCCTTCCTTTCCAATTTAGGAAGGAAATAAAATGTCATATTTGAGGAATATGGCATAATCAATCCTTCTCATATCTACCTTTTCCTTTACATATATCAGAAAGGAGGAGTGGAGGGAATGTCACTACTGTTGACTCAGTCCCTGGAAGGTCCCGAGCAGCCTTTTCCCAGGCAGTCTCAGAGGGCTCTGATGCACTCTGCTAAACTGGATTACTGCTAACCATGAGTCTGCACCTCTTAAACTACAGTGCAGTGTATGTCATATTTAGCATTGCGCAGTGCTGAGAATTAAGATTATGCAACCTCACTTCCTCTACAATATTTCACTCTTAATGTGTTTAACATCTACACTTAATACAGTCTTGTTTGGTTGCCGTTAGAGATGTGACATCAGTTCAGAGTTAAGAACTCTCAAATTATTTTGTCTGTGTCACAGGTTAACTGCCTGATTACAGATAGAAATTGTAGGTCCAGCTGATTCATCAAGCTAATTAATTGAATTACTTCATCAGGATTAGCTGTGCCAAAATATTATACAGCAAGCTTGGTACCGTGCTGAAAAATACAGTACTTACGTAACACTTCACGAAACCCTGATTTTTCAAACATTAAAAATTATGCAAATACAAATAATAATAATATGCTGAAGAACAGATAGATTTTAAAACTGATTTAATCATTTACTGTGCAAGAAGTATTAGAAAAATACTATATGTTTTCTATTACTAGATGTGCTAGAAAAGAAGGTAAAGGAAGAATCTGGTGGGTAATATACCATGGATAAAAAAATTGATGAGGCTTTCTAGCTATGAAAAAAAGAAAGGAAAAAATATTTTATATTTGATCGATCTGTGTAATCTGACCTCGAAGTAGAATCTGTTTCTTTTCCCTTAGTAAAGAGCAACTTTTTTGTTTCTTAAATAAGATATCTTTGATTTTTGAATGCTCAGACACAGAAAATTCACGTTTCATTTTTACATCTATTTAAAACTTAATTTTTGGTAGTTTTTTTCTTTTATTTTCTTTTTGGCTTCTTAAAGCTCTTTAATCTTTAAGCCATTCAAGTGTGTACAAAAATATTTCTGTCAAGCCTTTGTGAATGCTTCAGTGGTTTTTAGCAGCTTTTAAAATTTATTCTTTTTAAACTAACATTAATATTGTTCAGATAATTTACATTTATTGTGGTTGGAGAAAAATGTAAACTGAAATTTCACTACACTTCATAGGAAACTGTCATCAATATTTGAGGCTTAATTTTAAACCAAGAAGAACAACCACAGAAAAAGTGGTGGCCAAATTCGTGGTTAAACCTAGTCTGCTCAAGTGGGATCCAAACAGGGGTTTATGTTTCAGTAGACTAAAACATATGAGAGCTAAATCATGCCAAGTAATATGTCCCAATGAGGCTCTTGTTGTGTGCTTGTTATCAATACACAAAGGTATTGAAAGTAGGCTTTGTTTTCAAATGAAGATTAAGTTCATTTCTTTCTCAAGGATCTTCTCTCCCTTATGATTACAATGCAGTCTTCCAGTCTTGTGAACATATGGTTTCTTTAAATAGGGATGAGTGATTTTTTTTTCCTACCTCTCTTTTCTACAATCTTCCTTATATAATTTTGCTTCATTTTAAATCTGAAGAAAATCGTTTTCTTAATGAAATATTGAGTTTTAAGGAGAGTGATTGTATGTATTGCTTTGTTAGCACTGACAGCGATCTTTGTTGTTGCAAGCTAAAGCAATCGTGCTCTCAGATTAAAGCATTCCTGGGGACCCAGTGCTCTTACCACTGGCTCTGGAGCCACAAAATCAAAAGCATCTTTACACTCAATGCTAAGGGTAATAGAATTATCATTATATGAGCCTTTCCTTTTTGTTTTCTCTGTATTTCCACCCTCTGCAGGAATGGTAGGTTTTCATACTGTGTTTTTTAAACAAGAAGAAAATGAACACAAGTAACTGTAGAAGTGTTAATAACATTTAGAATAAGTTTTCACATATTGGAATAGCTTTTTTTCCTCCATCCTGGGCACTCTGTCCCACTCAGGCTTTGGAAAGCAATCAGAAAAACTGAGCTGCAGATATCTAGTTGGCATCAAAGAGATGGACTGGCTCCACCATCCCTTGCTGTCTCTCCACATGTCACCAAGGGTAGGGTTTTGAAGCGTAGGCAGGAGAGAAGTGGCTGGTCCAATGTGGTATTTTCAGTAACTGACACAAGCTAGAAAAACTCTTCAGATTTCTCTTGAAACTCATGCGAAAAGACCAAAAGCAGCTTTGCTTAAGTAACTGGTTTCTTCATGAGCCAATTCTTCACTGAAAGGATTTTGGCATAGAAGAACATAATATCTGTTATTTTTCTACTGATACAGCACTGCTCCTTTTAAGTTTAATAAAAATTACCTTTGCCTAGCACATATGTACAATGTAAGTACTTTGGAGCATAACCCAATCTGTACCACCATCATGTTTAGAATGCAAAAGTGAGATTGTAAAAATACTGCACATTGAGTAGCCCTTACTCAGCAAATGTTCCTGTCCAGATGTGGATATGAACAAGCTTCTCAGGAGCTATCTATATATTAAAAACCAGCTACATATAATAACAATATTTGTTGTAAACATTTAAGGCAATCCCAGCCCTCGGTGTGATTCCGTAATAAGAGGTTGCTTTGTAGTAGATTTACTTTTCTCTTTCTCACTTTCAGGCTGTGATGGTTTAATCTGAGACAAGCTTGGGAATCTCCCACCTTCCCACAGGTTAACTGGTCCTTAGTTAAATCCTAGGCACAAAGTTGGTATAAATTTTGCTTTTCTTCTGTGCTAAATTTATCATGGTACAGTCCAGCAAATGGTCTTGCTGGACTTTAAATGGGTCGTTGCAAACTAGATTAAAATGGTGGCTGAAAATGGTACCGAGTTTTGGTTCCCATAGGAGGTTGCAGTTTGCAAAGGACTGATGTTAACTTGAGGGGAGATGTGGTTCTAGTCGAAAAACAGTCCCCTGAGTTGTTTATGGCAAAGACAATAATGTGTTGATCTTGGATGTTGTGGAGCCGTCTAAGTTCAAAGGTGATCATTTTGACAGTAAAGGTAATAGTAAATACCATCACTTACTGACAAAGCAAAATGCCCTTTGTATTTAGTAGAGTACCAAGAAGATTTTCTAGACCACTTTATGAGTAATATCATACTATTTTAGCTTTTTCTGTTTCTTCTCCTTTTTAAATTATGGCTTTTTAAACACTAGTAGGTAAATACCCCATTTTCTTCAGAGACATTTTTCTCTTCTTGAGACAATTTGATCACCCAACCAGGTTCCAATCTTTGATACAGTATCTGCAAGTATTTTTTTAATTGACAAAAATTTGTACCATTAATCATAGTAAATCTGACACACCTGGGAGAAAATATTTTTGCCATAAAGTTGGCTAAATTTCCAGTTCATACAGTATTAATTGCTTATAAAAAAACAGTACTTTTTTTTCTTGAGACAGCAAATCATAATAATGGGAATCTTAACTATGGGAATTTTAGGTGAAAAACAATTTAAAAATAAAGTAAACTGTTATCAAAATGTAGGTTTATACTATTTTTCCCCCAAAGCACATGCATATTTTTCCCATTGAATTGTTACTTAAATAAGCTGCAACGGGAAACATGAGAAAGGGTCAGCTTCTCAGCTGGTGTGAATCAGAGCCACTTCAGTGAGTAAATCAAACTACTGCAAATCACATAAACAGAGGATCTAGCCCAGAGTCCTCAGCTGCTCTAGCAGTTTTCACAAGGGTACAGACGTTTTGATTATCTGCTGCTGTTGGTAGGATGACTATTTACGGTGGTGCTGCTGGCTGACTACCATGAGTGTTTTGCAGCTCCAAGAAAAGAGTCAGTGCTATTCACAAGGGCACTTTGTGCCAGAATAAAACTGGCTGTGCCATAATACTCCTCATTCCCTTGGTGGAAAGACCATGTGTCGGTTTGAAAAGGTATTGTGTCATTCTTAACACATAAAATACTCACTGATTTTACCTGTTGACAGTGCTTAACAGTGACCCTGCAGACAGTCAAAAAGGTAGTTAAAACCTGTGTGTGGAAATTACTCGAAATGCGCTATCATGCATATGTGTCTACATTCTTGTATGTAGAAAACATATTCAAGGGAGTTACCTCCAAATATTGTAGAAGAATACTGGAAGTAGGTAACTTTCTAATAGATATTGTTTAATATAGAATTTAAACATCTAAAGTCGCTATTCTCTCCTACTAATTATTTAGCATGATCTCAACTCCGGAACCAAGATGTAGTTGGTTTGGTTTTGGTTTTTTTCCCCTCTCAAAAAGCAGACATCACCACACAAATCAAACCAAAACAATCCATCAGAAGAACAGTATGACCTTTGCAATTACTTTCCTGGACCTGGGACGTATGGGAGTGTTCCTCAAACAAACTGCATAAAAAAGGAATTGCAGATGTGGGTCAAAGTAGAAGTCCATATAGTCTGCTGTTCTATCTAAAACAAGAGCTACTAAGAGTTTTCTAGTGAAGAGTATAAAAATTGAGTAAGAATATCATGGCACTGCCCCATACTATTTTTGTGGTCTCCAACATCTGTGTTATTAACTCTGTGTACATTTTACCTTGGGAATGTGTGTAAGACTGTAACTCCCACAATACTGGGGGGTAAGGACTCCCCACAGCCTATGTACCTGTTGTGTGATCAATCACCTTTTATTTGTTTGGACTACCTCCTGCTAGCAGTAAGCTTTGCTGGTGACCTGCAGTGGGAAGGATGGGGAACTGCTGGTTCCTATTTGTTCTTGTGTACCACAGATGATTTTCTAGACTGACATCATACCTCCCCTTAGACACCTCTGTTTCAGGTTTTAGACCGTAGCCCATTTATTCGTCCATTATGTGGAAGTTGTCCTGTGCCTTCCCCATTCTTGTCACTCTTTCAATAAAAATTTTCCAGTTCTGTTGTAGACTTCTGGAAAGGGGGGGAAAGAACTGCCTGCATTATTCAAAATACTGGCACTTTCTGTGTATATTCAGAGACTGAATTATGTTCTCTATTTTGTTTTTTCCCTCTATTCTTTTTCTAGCAATCTGTATTGTTTGCTTTATTGATTGCCTCTCAGTAGAAGTGAAAGAAAGGCACAGCAAGAGTAAGCATAATTGATGTCTAATTTCTCCAACATCCTTGTTTATCCTTCCTTGACTTCAAATATGAATAATGTAGTTTTTCTTCCTTATCAAAGACAGATTTGAGTAGAGTTAGTTTACTGTGTTTACTCTGGAATGGGGAGATCTGTAGAGAGCATTTCAGGAGGTGCTCTTGAGTTTGAACATAAGCACTAATTGAAAGTGCAATATTTTTTCCTGGTGACTGCTGGTCATTGTTTTCCTGCTTTCGGTGACGGCAAATGAAGTGTCAGAGAAAAGCTGCTGCATTTGATGTTGTATTTCCTGCATACTGTTCCTCTTGACACCAGCAATCAAAGAATTATCACATCTCCTTTTTACATTTTGCAGGAAGACTTCGAGTAAGGAATAAGAGAGACCGCAAGGAATTCAGATTTTGAGCTCTGGTGAATGGATCCTGGCGTGTCCATGCAGTGAGTGAGAGGAGGAGTGCAGCAAAGTGTGTTGGAGGTCCTCAGCCCAGACAGTCCTATTCCACTTGTGAGCACTGCAGGATTTCTCTCACCTTGTACTGAGAGTGGAAGCAACTGAACCTCCATATGCTGAAGCTGCCTGCTCTTGTATCATCATGAGTGCTCCCAGTGGAAGTGGGCACATAAGGAGACATCCACTACTGCTAAGCCACCAACCTAGAGATGCATGTAGAAGTGTGGACAGTTTCAGAATGCTGCATCTGCCAGCAGATGCTTGGCTGGTGTAAAGTGTCTTCAGTGATCCTGTGATGCTCTACACCAGCTAAGGATCTGCTCCTGGTTATGCAGTCAGGACTTCAGATGGTTGTCTGCACTGAAAGCAGGTGAACTTCCCCCACCGATAATTTAGAAGGGATCTTCATCCTTTCAGAGCTTGCATTTTTCAGGACTTGTAATGACACATGCTGGTTGCTTCATTCATTTAATCAAAACTAATCATCAGATGTAAAATGTTGCAACTGACACAAGCAAGGAGTTTCTGTATTGCTAATATCACAAAAAACTTGAATCTACAAAATTAGACAAGTCACAGGGCTTTAGAAATGTAACAGCTTTCTCTATAAGCAGCATGTCATTCAAATAAGTGCATTAACATGGATTCTGTGAGCAAAAATCTGACTAGTTTTCTGAGTGATTCAAGAATCTTGCAGTTGTTTTGTATGTAAGAGAGAAAGGGGCACAGCACTTTCTTCATACTCCTTAGTAAGAACTTCTTACAAGGTATCTATGCCTCTAGCTTTGTCACATTACATTAATTAGTAGTAAAAATCACCCTCAAAGAGATGTATTCAAATGCTTTGTTCTGACTGCTTGTATTTGAGACATTTGTGGGATTCCTCAGTTTAATCTTGGGGTTTGTAACCCTTCCTCTTTAGGTATTTTTTGTTGATATTTTCAGTAGATTGTTTCTCTAAGGAGTGTCAGAAAATCATGAATGAATCTTTAGGCAGTTACATTACTTTGGAACAGTAGTAGGAAGAGTGATAACATTAATTCTAAGCTGAAATAAAAAATGGAGCTACATAATGCTTTCCACCTTTTCATGGTTACTTTTTGCCACATGGTTGTCATGCACACATGTGACAGATTGCTGGGTTCTGAAGATTTTCACTAAAATATTATTTCTTTCTTTTTTTTTATTTTTTCCACCCATTTATTTCAAAGTAGATTTCACTATTTTAAATGCATGTGTTTCTGAATGGCTCATTCAGGAAAGAAATAGCACCACTCAGCTTTACAGAGTACTTAGTGATTACATACTCTGAATTTACAGTTCATAGCAAATAGATGATCTACTTACAGAAGAAACATTCTCAAGAGTCTTGTAAGTAATGAAGGGGAGGAACTGCATGCATTCATAAATAGGAAAATAGGTAAAATCTAACGAACAGAAATCATTAATATTTTGGTTCTCAAAGATAAACTAGAAGGAAAATCAATAGATAAGGCAGTTGTAGTAACAAATTGCTCTAAACTATCTATCTGATTATAGTTTCTGTGACAGTTTTAGGAGACTCTTCTGGTGAGCTTAAAGGTTGGGTATGTTTTATTTTGTTTTTAAAAAAGCATAAAATCTCATCAGAAAGGAAGGGACAAGAGATCAAGAGGATGGTTTAGTATCTATCAGAACCACTAGAAAATGAGTCATTTGAATTCAGGGGGTGTGAAGCATCTGTGGTTTATGGCTGAGAGGCAGTTGGAAGATCATGGGCTGGCAGAGGTACACAGACTGGAGCTGAGAGCCGCCTAAATAATACCAGCATCAAACTGGGAAAAGGAAGATTGTGGAATGTGCTGTTTTCTAATAATACTTAAGGAATGCAGGGGGAATTCCTTTCCTAGATATGATTTCTGAACATTAAATTTCAAAGTCTCTCAACCTTAAGGTGTAATACTATCATAGAGTTAAAGGTAATTGAACAGGAATTGATATGTTGTAAGACTGAAGTATTGCAGGTGTCTTGTTATAAAACTTATAACTATAAGTTATGCATTATTTTAATCTGTTTTTGTACAACTGCTAATTCAAGCCCCAGAATCCCACCTATGATGCCATTATTGCTGCTGTTCTTGAAGTCTGAAGCTCTCCAATACTGAATCTCCAAAATACCCCTTGACATGCCATTGCTGTAGCATTTTCTCTTCCACTGAAGGTCTGAAAATTTCAAGACATTAAAAGTATCAATGAACACTTATAAAAAAGACCTTCAACACTATAAGTATAGGGTTATATATATATACACATCAGCAGAGTATAAAGGCTGTTTTAGGGATCATGTTCAGATGCAATTTAGAAAAATGCAGTGCTGAAAAGAACAAACTAACTTCCTTTTAGGACCAGGGACCTTTTAGGGGAAATGGAATGGAGGGTGCAGGAGTGAGAAGTTTCCAAGTTAAATAAATGCTGGAAGGGCAATTCCCTGCCAAAGGCTACTGAATAAAATCTGTAACAGAAACATCACTAGCTTTATATGGTAACTTGCAGTATCACTCTCCAAGGGACTTCTGCAAGTTAGTAGGCCTAACCTAGCCTCTGGGATTGCCAAATGTAGCTTTCACTGCAGGTTGTTCAAAGGGTTTGTCAGCACCACCAGTGTTGGGATTTTGCCATTTCGTGGACGCCAAGTGTCTTGAGACTGTCAGATTAACACCAGTCTACTTGAAACAGCAGGTAAGATTAAAACAAGAGATAAGCTCCTGGCTACAAAGCTGAAAAGGCTATTTGATAAGGAAGGCATAAAGTAGGGAAAAGAAAAATTTAAATGCACCTGAAAGCAATCTTTTATCCAAACCACCATAGAAGATTATGACTGAATTTAGATGCTGTAGCTGAGGGCTGATGCTACAAAGCCTGGACAGAGAACTACCCTTGAGAGCAGATGTGTGAAATGACTTTGGGAAGGGAGCAGCTTAATCCTGCTTGCCCTGGGCACTCTCTAACTCAATGCGTCCTCTTCTCCTTGGTCTCAAACAGGTCTCTTGAGCTTACTAGAAGTCTCGTCTTACCAAAAAGAAAATGTTTACCCTGTTTCTTCACTAATTTTCTGATGTATTTATTTCCCCTGTATTGGGGAGTCTTCTCTAAATAGACATTGCCATTTTAATCCTCATGTAGCCCATTTCTTCTGGCTGAAAGGCTTATTATGCTCAATACATTTTTGCCGGTTGAAAGACTTTATTTTAAATTTATTTATTTTTATTAACAGGTTTCAATTTTTTTCTGAGCTGACAATGTCCCATGTATACTATAAGAAGTAGTTATTTTGCTACTTTTAGATCCTATTAGAATCTTGACCATTGAGTTTTTCGTGAGATCATATTTAGCAGCTGCAGTACTCAGACAGCTTTTTAAAATTTTTTTGATGATGTAACAAGTTGCCAGTTTTGGGATCCTGCTATCACAAAATGATGTTGAGAAACATTTGCGCCACAGGTGGGACGTCCTGTAGAAGCAGATGAGTTCACCCCCAGGTGTGCTCTAGAAGTAATGCCTAGTGTAGGAGATGTGTGATTTGTAAGAGGGAGAAGTAGTGTTGCATGTGTTCCCACAAATCAGACATTTGCACAGGTGAAGCTTCCACAGACGGTGGACATTTATCCTCACCTGGATGGCAGTGCATCCCTTGCTACTACTAGCAGTTCTTTTAAGACATTACCAGGGGAAAGATATTTACTGCACAGTGGTGCATCAGGCTCTGGTCTGTCCTCAGTCTAATGGCCTGTGTAGGAACTACATGACCTTAGCCCACAATGTCAGTGTAAATCAGGAGCTCCTTCACTGAAGTCAGTGCGATTATTGCACTGTAAAAGTGAGGGATATGAGAGGAAAACCAGAGCGATGAGATGAATGACTGGATTTGCCACTGAGTTGTAGAATCTCTTGGCGTAACTGGTCTGTAAGATTCAGAGACTGTGTGAGATGCTTTCAAAATCAGAACAGCGAAGAGCAAAGAATGTCTTCTAGAGACATAAAGCAGCAAACCAGAGGGTCTTGTTTAAAATAGATAAACAAAAATAGTTCTAAACTTTCTGAAGAATCAATGGTTGCTTCAACAGAAAACAGGAGTGAATATTTTCCTCAACAGTTCTTCTGCTCTTCTGTTTTAAAGGCTGGAGGGAAGGTTAACTTTAAGTTCCAGACGCTATTGAATTTTTTTTCTGGGTATTTTTTTTCTTCTTCTTCTTCTGCTCACTTTTCTGTGATATTATGCCAGAGCTAATTGCCACTCTACTGCCTGTAGTTAAAAAAGCTTCACCTTGGGTTTAGCTCATATTTGCTGTAATTTCTTTAACACAGACTTTGCATTCAATTCTTCAATTTTCCTTCTTTAGGAAAGTAGAAAGCGCATTCCCAGAAGAATTCGTCTACAGCATTTTTGAGTTTCTCATGGCATCAGCCAGTTTCTGGAGCTGCTTATTTCTTTGTTGTTTTGGAGGGATTAAGAGCAGCACTCCCATGATATACTGTGTTGTGATCTGTTTTATGTGCCTCAGAAGATTCAGGTGTAGAGTAGAGATCTCAAACAACTTGTCTGTGAGACAAAGATTCAGTTTTTCTGAGTGAAACCTCAGCACCTCAATTCATGAATCAAATACTTTGTGTAGGCCAGTGTCATATGAATTTTAGATGGTTTATTAGTGCATTTTGGACCTATTAAGTTGTGATTCAGTTGTGATTAGTATTCAGCCTCTCCCAGTGGATAGGTAGTCCTACAGAAACATTTTACCAACACTCTTTTAGTTCACATAAGCTACCTGATTGCAGAACTGACCTACATTTTTGTGAGCAATACGTGTCTGTTTTGAACTAGGTTTTAATTTTTTTTTTGCAGGCAGGTGTTTGAGAGACATCAGTGTGACAGCTTCCAAGTAAAAAAGTCTTGCTGTTGTTTCCCCCTGTCCTTTATAACTGTCCTGATCTCCCTGTTTATTTGAAGGCACAATGCAAATTTCAAAGGAACAGCCAGCAGGGAAGTGCTGCGTTTTTCATTTGAGTGATACATATAGAAAGTGAGAGGCTGCTGAGTCAGGCACAGTTTGCTATTTGTCACTGCCTAAAACCATTAGTAATGTGAATTTATACGAGGCACTTGCTGAAAATTCAAAAGATCTTATGTGAAACCTTGGAGAATGATATTAGTCAGTCTTGTAACCCATATCCTGCACAAAAAGAAAAATTATTTCTTTTTCAGAGAGCTTTTATGCTCTTCCTTCCTTTTAAGGCAGGAAGGCGGCACGATTTTCCACGTCTTGTCACAAACCTTTCAGGTTACCCAGCATAATCCTGAGATATCTGGTGAAGAGGATGAGGGGAATTATTGCTGACAGTGTTACGTAGTAAGACATAGAGTGGTCACATCCTTTATTGTTTTTAATTATTCCTTTTGGTGGGTGGCAGGGCTCAGCCAGCACTACAGCTTTTAAGTGCTTTGTTGCCCAATATACTCAACAGTGCTGTCCTGAGTGTCAGGGTACTCTGTGTAATACAGGAGGGGAGCTGGATGCATAAAGATTCAGTGCTTTAAAAGCTCAAGTTAACCAGTAAAAAGTGCTGGAGTGGGGAATATGGCTGAAGCCGTGATCCTCTCAGTAGCAGTTATCAAATCATGTACTGCAGCAGTCACCTGTCTGATTTTCTTCA
The DNA here is from genome assembly GCF_001604755.1 of Lepidothrix coronata. Taxonomy (NCBI): domain Eukaryota; kingdom Metazoa; phylum Chordata; class Aves; order Passeriformes; family Pipridae; genus Lepidothrix; species Lepidothrix coronata. The sequence goes on along the minus strand of NW_016690343.1, from coordinate 1,606,598 downwards.
GAGAAAGAGTAGAGGTGTGAGAAAGAGTAGAGGAAAGCACCTAATGAACATTGGTGTAAAAGTCAAAAGTGATCCTGAAACCCTTTATTCATTTTCCCCAAAGAAGCAACTCCTGCCATTTTGCTGACTGCTGTAGCTGTCTGTTGCTCTGCAGTGGAAAGTTTCTGAGTCACACAAGCTTGAAGGTTTTCGCTTTGCTTTTACTTTAGTTTAAGTAATTAATAATTTATTGGACTGGAGTGGAAAAGATATAACCACAACCTAATGAATAGGTGGAGGTCTCTTTGAGAGAAGTATGAGGTGGGTTCATGCCTGTGCTTCAGTATGTACTTAGCGTTATGTATTCATTGAAACAAGCTCTTACTGGGTCAGCTCCTCCCTAGGTGACTACTGAGATCACAGAATGAGGTGATTCCTGCTCATGCTTACCTACTCTCTCTCCATACTACACTTCTCATGGAAAGTGGAATAGTTTATATTATAATGTTTACAGAAGTGCCACACTTGAACTATTATGTAGCCTGGTAGTCTGGGTCTTTAAGTTGGTAGTAGGAGGTGCAGGCTACAATCTCTGGTTGTATCCTGTGTGCATGTGAATGAAAGGGGAAGACACTTGTTCTTCAGTTACAGTTTACCTTGCAGCTCGACTGACAAGCTGTTCTCTGTGAAAACCTGCATTCTTGTGGAAGAAAGGAAAACAGTATAAAATAAGTTATAGTTAATTTAGAAACAGCCCAGCTTAAAGTCTAGCCTTAATTTCTGAAGTGATAATTGAACTTTCAAAGAGTATTACTAAGGTAACCATTTTGTGAATAGCCAAAAGCAAATGGATGGTGTTTATGATACCTGTGAAATCATCATGTAATTAAGATGCAAAAATGAATTCTTCCCTATGTTCAAATGGGACTCTCTCAAAAGAACTTCAGAACTTTTGTTCAGCAAAATTATAAAACTTTTCAACTATTATACCCAAAATGAAGTAGTAAATAAATATTTAAAGTTACTGTCTTTCATACTTTAGAAGTATTGCTTTTCTGTGAAATGGCTGCCCTGTGTAGAAGGCTATGGATTCACTTGCTGTTGGCATGTTTAGGCCTCTTGCAGCTGCCAAAAGCAATCACAATGCCATGGATGCAGCCCCAGGAGGGTCCTTCAGTGGAAAGGGATTTCCTGGTGGCAAAGAATCAAGGTTTTTATTCTGCTGTCTGTTCTAGATGTGGGAAGTGTTTGGAGAAGAAAAGGTCCACAAAGTGCTTTCGAGCCCTGCCAGTCCCTGCTGCGGAAACAAGCTGTCGGAGTGGTGGGTGCCTCAGGTATGAGTTAGAGCAGCTTTTTAGTGTCTTCTGCTTTGTGCCAGGGCTTGGAACAGTTCCCAGCCAGCTCCAGAAGGCAAACTGTGTAGAGGTGCCTGAATTCCCCCGAGTCTGGCATAGTCTCATGACAGCTGGGTTTGAGAGTGCTTCTAGTGCTCAGTAGCAGTTTTCCAGTGCTTTGAACATGACACTGTCTTACCTTGCAAGTTCTTCCATCAGCAAGTGATGGTCCTGGCTCCGACTGAAGTGTCTCATTTCAGGAAAAGACTGTGTATGCATTTATAATATCTGTGTGTGTCAAGAACTTTTGAAAGAGTTTAGGTCTTCATATATTCCAGTCTGAATCAGCTTTCAGAAGACACTAAACAGAGAAAATGAGAACAAAATGACCACTCTTAGAAAAATAAGGTATGGAAATCATGAGACAAGCCTTCAAAAGAGAAGAGCAAAGAATAAGACCAAAGACAACCCAAAACCAAACCAAACCACTACCAAGAAAACAAGCAAAAAAAAAAAAACAAACCCCAAACCCCCAAAATCTAGGAGAAAAGGAACACTTGGTAAGCTAAAGGGATTTTTTTTTGTTTGTTTTTTGTTTGTTTGTTTGTTTGTTTAAAGAGTGCTTTGAAAAAGAGGTGGGCACAGGCTCATTGTGCAGTCTTTGTGCTCCTTCAGGAACACAGGCTTTAGTTCAAGTTAGTAACTCACGTCAAATATATCACTTTAGTTTGGAAGTTGGCATATTACTGCTAAAATCAGTGAATGTGTTTTAAAGAGCTTTTTGGCATGAATAATTAGAAAAGGTCCTTCTAAACTTTTTTTTTTTTAATAGACATATATGAATCTTCTGCATATTTGTTATAGCATATTATTTAACCAATAGATTCTTATCTGTGTGATTGTACAGTGCAGGAGATATTCCAGGAACTGCCATGGCATATCTGATGGGAATAGCTGTGTTTCAATTTCCTTGCTTTGTGTCTAGGAGCATTTACTTTCTTCTGCCTCTCTTGTTGTTAGAAGTCATCCTTTTCCTTCTAGATCCAACTAGGAAATGTCTGACAAAAGTCTGATAATGCCCTTTCCAAACATCTCACAATCTTTGTATGAAGTATTCTCTTAAAACTCTGAACTATTCAAGAGCTATTCCTTTTCTCATTTTACATATGGGTGATTGAACCAGAAGTACAATCAAGGAGCTAGTGTCTACAGAGCCAGATTCCCAGGTTGGAAACCACTGAGTCAGTCTTTTTTTTTCTAGAAATGGAGACGGGAAATGCTTGAAATTACTTTGGCGAGTTAATGTAACCTTGGCAGTAAAAGCTGTTTTCCTAGAAGGTAGATTTAGGGCTAAAAAGAGTAGTCCAATCTCCTTTAAATGTAATAGAATTCCTTTCTGGACTGGTCTTAAATTTATTGTTCAGTGCAAAGAAATGGGTTTATCAGTGCTTATTAGATTGTTAAGTGGGGGGTTTTTTGGTCATTTTCATCCATATAGAATTATCTAGGGTACAGACAAATAGATATTAATGGGCTGTGAGAGTCATTGTTATTCAGTTCTGAATACCAAGTTGTGCTAGTTCCTTTTCATTCCTCCTGCACTTATACAACTGTGTAGTAGTGTTTTCAATATTTCTGTCTTCTACTGTCTTTTCCCAGTTTGACATATGGTTATTGATTTCCTTTCAAGTATAGAATAAATGTCAATTAGTCCCTTGTCTGTTTTGTGGTAGACCCTTGAGTGTCAAGGCTGTAAAATCCAAGTAGCTCTGCATGTTGTGCTCATCTAAAAATGGAGATTCTGTTTTATAATATTTATCTGCTTTACACTGTCAAACTTTGAATCTGATGAAAGGGTCCACATGAGAATAGAGCCCAGTGAGTACAGGAGAGCTGAGAGGGGGATTTACGCACACTTGTCACCATTGCCTTTGTTGTGTCTCTTCCAGTAAATAGAGGATTCCTTTGAGTCACATTCATGCTGGTATCCCAGTGTCCACTTTCATTTTGAGATGAAAAGAATCCAATTTGATTATCTTTCTCAGATGTACATATTGATACTGCTCTGCCCTTGTTGTACTTTTTATCAGCTCATTCTTGCTAATATGCTGGTACAAGATTTCTCACAAATGTTTAATTCCTAACAATAGAGTACCAGAACAATTTTCATGATACAAAAATGTCGTGCTGACCAACTTACTGGAGTAAAATGACCCTCGGGTCAGTCATGCAGCCATCCTTAATATAAATTTAGTACAGTGATTCCCCTGGAGATGGAAGATGGCGGGCTTACCAGAGCTGCACAGAATCAAGGTATCAGGATTTAGCAGCCCCTTGTTACTAGGCTACTGTTCACCTCTGAGACCAGAAAAGATGATCACAGAAATGCGCTTTCATGTTATCCATCATATATACGACTCCCTATGTTGTATGAAGAAAACTTTTTACAGATTTGATGAGAGGTTTACAAACAATAAAGGTCAGGATGGGAGGAGGCAGGGGGAAAGGCAGAAGATACTGGATTCCAGTGTCCTACTCTCTTCTCCAATTGTTGCTCTGTGGAAAAACGACAAAACACCCCAATCCATCCACTCGATATCAAATAAAACATCATATTTTTCATAAGCTGAATAGATGCCTTGGAAAGCAGCCAAAAAGGGAATTTTCCATTTGTGCTGCTTTTGCAGGCTCTTTCAAACCCACTGTTAAGCAGCAGGGGCACATATGCACTTCACTCCCTTTTCTATTATGCAGCTATGACACATTAAGCTCCTTGGAATGGTATTCATATTTTATCAGCTCTCCTAACTTCAGTTCTTTATTTATAACTTGCTCTTTTTTTTTTCTTCTTATTTCCATCCTATATATCTAGACTTAGTAATGAAAGAGACCAAAACAGTTGAAGAAAAAACCCACACCAAACCCTGCTATGAATTTAATCATACCTTTCAGGTGGAATGTATGCTTTCACTCAGTGTTTAAGAACTCAAGGTATCATTATCTGATCATTATTTTCTCTTTTCACACACAGCTTGCCATGGCACCCTCTACAGGTCATATCTGATTTACTTACACTTAATATAGCATCTTTACTTTGAAAAATAGCAGATTTTATTCCCTAAAGTGTGATATTTAATCTGTGCCTGCGATCTGTCAAACTGCAGAGCTTCCTGCACAAGAAAGCACTGAGAGTCTATGCAGACCTGTACTGATTTGCAAATGCAATGATACAGGCTTGTCAAAGACTTTAGAAAAGAGTGCTTATATATTGGTAGCCTTGATTTTATAGGCTCAGGAAATGTGTTTTGTGCTGTTGAGGAAAACATTAATTAATTTATATGGGTAGTGCTATCTCATACTGTTGAAGGCAATCTGTAATACCAACAGGAGCTGAATTTGGTACCATTGCTCAATTAACCTGAGCAACTAGTCAGAATTAAAGACCCTGCAAGAACACTTTGTGTAGGTGGAGGAATCGGTAACATAAACACACAACATTTTTGGTACAATCTCAGCATGTTTGTTTTGTAAATAAGCTCTGTTTTTCAGAATACGAGAGAAACAGCCATCAGACATTTTTCCCATTCTGAAATACCAGACTTACTACTCCAGGAAGATCTGTCCTCAGGAAGCTTCTCTCTCTGTCTCTGTCTGTCTCTGTCTCTGTCTCTGTCTCTTTCTTTCTTTTTCTCTCTTTCTTTTTCTCCCTTTCTCTCTCACTCCTGCCTCCTACTTCCATCATATATTTAGACTTATTTCTTAGGCTGTGTTTCTATAGGCAGGAAAAGACTTCCCTGTGGCCCACACAGGTCAGCCCTGCCATGACCTGAGCCTATACCCATGGCCAGTGAGTCCCAGGTAGAGGTGGGTTTTTTGATGCTGAACAAATGTAATATCTCCTAGCACAAGTGCCTTGTGTGTGAAGGTAGTCACAAGCATTGTTAACATCAATGGACAGATGAAAAAATGTCTTCACACACCCATGGATACCAGCAGAGGATTCAGACTTTGTTAGCTGTTTGACAGGACTGCATCACGGGAAAGGTGGGCAGTGGGGGGAATTGAAGATGCTTTCTTTGCTCTGTGAACAGGGTTTTGATGTTTGCATTATTTGGAAATCTTGCATGTCAAGAGAAAAGCCAATGTCTCAAAGCTGGAAAAAGACACAGAAAAAAAGGAGTGCTAAGATCTCAATCCTTCCTACTTCGAGGATGCTGCTAAATTAAAAGTCATGAAGTGTTGGTTATCTCTTAGTGGATGAAGGATGAATTGCATTATATTTGGCAGAGCAATAGCAGTGTATGCGAAGCAGATAGCACAGTGTCTTCACATCTCCTCGGTGGGGCAGGGCTGCTGTTCTTGGGGAAAACAGAAGTGAACTGTGATGGCAGCAGAGCAGAGGTCCCCTTATGTATTCCCTCAATACTAAGTAAATGCTGTGAGTCACTGTCTGATGTTTTCCTGACAGAAATAAAAAAAAAAAAAAATTAGAGGTAAAATGAACAGTATGAAAAATCCTTTGCTCGCTGTAAATATAAGAATCTAAAAAGCTAGCCTATTGGTAAAAGCATTTCACTTTCCTTCTTAGTTGCAGTGTCTGTGATCAAAGATTTTAAGAAGTTGTGAATAGAAAAAAATGAAACTTGCATGTTAGTCTCGTGGGTCTGCTATTTGCTTTAGACAGCATTGTAACATGCAAGTGGACTGTGGTAATATACAACTTTAATTTCTTTGCAATGCCATGGTCAAAGAAATGATGCTTTTTCAATACGGTCCATCAAAAATATTCCCTTGAGGTCTCTGCTCTCATTGTGATCCCTCAGTGCCGGGCATTTCTCAAAGATTTTTGTGTCTGCAAAATATACTGCTAACTTTTTCTCACTTTAAGAACAGAAAACTGCAGGTGCAAAAAGATGGAGAATTAGGGCCTCCAACTTGCAGAAATGAAAGGAAACCTGGTTTCACTCTGAGGCAGATTTTGACCTTGGGTAGGTATCATTAGATCTGTTGATTTAATTAAAACTTACCTGTATGTTTCTCAACTTTCAGTGCATTGTTCTTGAACTCTGAGTTTTCGGAAGTAGTTGTGAGAGAGGTGTTTGAAGGATATTAATTCATTTAGGTATGAAGGTTCATAACCTCTTATAGCAATCCTTTCTTTTTATCATTGCCAGACAGTTCCAACTGTATGGAGCAAACAGAGCTGAACGTGACTTTGAAGCATTCAAGGATACTACTTTCTCAGTGATAATTCTAAAGTGCACTTGTGCCTGTATTGTTTCGCTATTTTTTTGCTACTGCCTTTTATAGATGAACCACTTCAATACCTTTTGATTAACAAAAAGGTAAAAAAAAAAAAAGAATATATTTTGTTCAGTATGTACTTGCCTGGTAAGTACACACAAGAACAGACAAAACCAAAGGAAGAAGCAGAAAGCATGAAGCCATGACCACTGTGTTAGAATCCATCACAAAAGAATGAGCTGAGATCCTGTTTAACTTCTCAAAGTGGGAAGTGTGTTGAATACTGCCATGTTTGCATGTGTGAAAGTAGTTTCAGAAAGAGGAGCTGACCGCTCAGATGCTTCTATAAAAATTTGCAAGGTTTTCTCGCCATCCCATGTCATGTGCATTACTAGAATTCACTGGGAATAAACATTGTAGCAAATTCCAAAGGAAGAACTTCATAACCAGTGTAAATCCATGGATACGTTACTGAAATCAGTTGAATGTCTCCCAATTTTCACCAGTATAACTAGGAACGGAATTTGACACTCTCCTGGTTTTGCTAGGAAACATAAAATGTCCAGTAGCAATTCAAAACATGTCGAAATCTGTAGGAATTCTGGGGTTTTGCAGAAAACCTTTTCCTTTTCACTGAATTTTTGTAAGATTTTAGCCAGAGCTGTTCAAATATAGAACAGAAATAGAGAAGGGAATATGGGTCTGAGCTATTGGCCTTTTAACATGGGATCAAGCTTCTTTAAAGTCACTCTCTGAGTTGAAGTAAAACACTAAAAGATAGTGAGTATAATAAATATGGGGGAAAGGTGCTTTAATTGCTCAGTGGTACCAGGATATTTTTTTGTAAAATAAAATTATCTCTCTAACAGAGATATAATAGACACACTATATAAGCATCTTGATCAACCATTTAGCTTCTGCATTTTAAAGATAGGATGAACTACAAAGAGCTTTACTTTTGGGACTGGCTAAAGTGATCATTGTGTGTAATTGCCCTTGTTTTATGTATCCATGATTAACATGTATGAAATGTCTGCCCTGAAGTGGCTTGGTGTGAAATAAAGTGGCCAGAGCTCTGAATGTCATGTAAAGTGTTGGACCTTGGTCATTCTTTACTTCTGCAGGCTCTGGCATGTGCTGGAACAGAGAGTTAATGACAGAAATAACAGAGGTATGGTTCTGACCCTGGTTGTAAGAGTAAGAAAGCGTTGGATAAAAATGTGTCATGTTTACATCTGAGGTTATTATGCTGAGGACAGAATTGCATAATAAACAAAAGTTAATTCTTGAATGCAAATATTTATTTTTTAAAACTATTTTGTTATGTAAGTAACGCAGCTTAAACACTTTCAGCAAGAAGTCTTCCCTGGTAAGTGGAAACAGAATCCATGAAGTATTTCTGAATCCATGAAGTAAGTTTTAAACAAGATTTAAGTAATTTTAAAAAGTTTATAGGTCTGAAAGCTATGTTACATAGGACAATTCTAGAGCTCATTAATACAGATAGAATTGGTCTCAAGTTGCAAGACTGAAGCCTGAGGCTTTGTTTCAAATAACCTTAAATGTGTGTTTAAATTGACAGTAAAAAATGTGCCTAACCCTTCTTGGTAAGAAGGGAAGAAGCAGTCATTTTGCAGAAAACGACTAGGTATAAAATGTAGCAGGAATTTTGTTTTGGTGCCTGCACTGTACTTCCCTGAACTAAGTGCTTTTCCCTTGTAATGCAAACAGTCCCTTTTCCATCCCCACCATTTCACACAGGTAGTAATTATAACTGATAGAAAAAATAAGTTGATTAAAAAAACCTAAACCAAGATGTTTATGATTTACATATGGTTTATTCTCATTTCCTTTTCCTCTTAGGCACCTGGTTTGTGAACAGCTTGTAGAAAGGAGCCTTGAGGGTTTAAAAAAACTAAATAAGAGGATTGGAAGTGCTAGCTAGTATTACCAAAGCAAAGGATTGTGCTTTAATAAGAAATTTCTTTAAAATCAAAATCAGAATGTATGGCAGATATGTAAACAAGAAGTGGCGAGAAGAAGAAGAAAGCAGCCTGAGTGGAGCTCTGTGCTGTTATGGCAAGAGTGGGTTATGGGAATTATCTTGTTTAAATCAAGATTGGCAATGTCTGTGCTGCGCTGCAGAAATAATCACATTGAGAACACAAAACTGATCCCTCAAAGAAGAGACCAAGAAAGGGAGCAGAGACCATCAGGAAGGGAATCGGAAGATGGGGACTGAAGAAACTTTGAACGGTTTATCTTTGAGGAGAGAGCAACCAACAGTGTTGAAAGCCAGGACAGAGTTCGAGAAATATGAACATGGAAGCAGGAGTCTGGGAAATATCTTCATGGAAAGGGTGAACAAAGTAATTTCATTTTGAATGAACATTTGCTTGAAAGAAATCTGTTGCAAAACAGCAAACATTTTTAGAAGGTTTGGGCAGAAGTTTTTGAGGTCTAGTTGAGTCATTAAAGTAGAAATAATGAAAGACTGAATACTCATCTCTCAAAATTAGTACATAAACCAAAAATCACTAATTAAAATTTCTCTTTAACGTAGATGATCTTACATTGACTTAAATTATGTATGTTCAAATCCAATAAGAGCACTCGCTTCCCTGCTCTGCTACTCTTATACCCTTTGACTTAATAAAAGTGTCTTATTCATGTTTATCTACCAAGCAATGCCTTAAAAACTATATCAACTTCTTATATGAAATGAAATTATATCAAAATAGTACTTGAGGTTAGTTTTAGTATCATATCAGCTTCATGTTGGGCCAAGAATATGTCAGTGTGATTCATCCTCTTCCCTTGTGAGACAGAAAAAATGTGCCTTCTTTTAACCCCATCTGTGAACAAAAGCCTTTTTCTTTTTTGCCTGATGGTACCATTAGGAAATTGCTCAAGGCAATTATACAATCTAAATATTACCAGGTCCTGTTAGTATTCCTTGAAATTGAAAAAAACCCAAACCAACAAAACCAAACAACCCCCTCAAAAAAAAAAAAAAAAAAAAACAACAAGAAGAAAATAAAAGGAAAAGCCAAATTTTATACCCAAGTTGTGTGCTCACATTCACATCACAGGGTTAATCATCTGGACTTTTCTGATCGGTCCCCCTCCCTTCCCACAGTCCATTGCTTTCTGAGTGAGAATTTAGACACACATGTCCTTAGTGAACACGCATATCTGAGGAAGGACCAGAATGCTTGCTCTTCACCTCAGATCTGTCCTTACACCACCTTCCTGTTGGACTGAGGAATCTCAGCACCCATTATTGCTACTCAAAGTGATTTTTCTAGTGTTTTAAAACAGTCTACCAACAGTTTTATAGGGTTAACACAAGCTGTTAAACCCTAACCAAGATATTATTTTATAAAATACAGTGTCATTTAATTTCTTTATCAGTTTTGACTTAAAAGCAGTTGACTTTTCCAACTGCAGACTTCTCACACTTTTGTACTTCAGTTTTTAAAAACATAGTGGTTAGAATAAAGTTTTTAGAATTATTTATACTGTAAATGCTGGATGTTAAGGATATGTTATTGTTTTGGGATAACCTAAACCAGGTAAAAAAGTAATGATATTTATTAGGGAGTCTGTGATCATAAGACAGGAAACATGTTTTATACTTTGGAGATAAACATTTTTCAAACAGATAAAACGTCTTTGAAGATTTTTGAAATCAAATAAAATTGCACCTTTTTTTTATTATGTGCATTACAGACTTTATATTGTAGCCTGCACAGATATTCTAATTGCAGATACTGTTCTCATGAGACAACAAGCAAAGCCAAATGACCCTCTCTGTACCTACTAGGAAATAAGACATTTTAGGGCACTGCAGTAGTTGCCATTATAATCATGTTTTAGGAGGTTATGACTATTTCCTTTTAATGATATACCTCTCAAAGATATTATTGTATGGAATTTGGAGTACTATTTTCTGATCTGCAGAGAACTGTTGCAGATTCTGTACAAGTAGTTAATATTTTTTTTTATTAGAATACAAGGGCTTCAGACCTGCAAGGTGCATGGTACACCTTCACTGCAGTCAGGTAGTAGCACCACCACATTTTCCTCTGTATAGTTTCCACTAAATGATCTTCCATTATGTAGTGGTGACTCTATTTTTGCTTATTATGTAGACACTTGCATTTTTCTAGTTGAATCTCATTCCATTTCTGGGACATAGGTTCAGAATCATCATTTCTTTCTTTAAGGTACTCAGAATCTCTGTATTGATGGTGCTTTTCAATTATGGATCATCAGGAATTTAATTAGAATTCTCAAGGCTTTCTGTAGGTTGTTATGGGATATGTAGAATAAGATATTTAAAACTACTTTGGGTGGAGAAATCTGAGCTTTCCTTAAGAGTTTCAGAGTAACATTAGGCTCTATATTCTTCATGTTGACATCAAACAAGCTTCTAAGTCAGTTTTCGTCAGATTTTAGACTCAAAGAGACTGCTTTTGAACTTACACTCCAGTAATTACTGTGCTTAGTAAACATTAGCAGTACCATAATGTTTAAGCAGGGGCTGATACCCTTTCATTAAAGAACCTCTTTGGAATTACACCTTCTTTGTGACCATGAAGTCATAGTCTTATGTTTGTGTAGCTCTCACTTGAGTTCACTTTAAAATAGATAGGATTGATGCATCAGTCTCTGCCACCTTTGGTACTTTTTTTTTGCATTATAATCTGCATTCATTTTCCAGAACACTTAGCTGTGGCTGAATCCTAATTCTGCATCTTCTTCCAAGAGTTACCATCTGGTTCAGAATACATATCCAAGCATGAAATTTCTTGGATATAAAATTATGTCATTTTGAGGACTTGCTGAGCCACACTTCAAGTTATTTCACTTTTCCAGTGAAATAACACAGTGAAAAAACCAGAAAACAAACAAAAGAAAAGAAAAGAAAGGTCTTGATTGTGTGTTTATAGAAATACATCCTGCCTTACTCTGTGCGGATGTGAAGGAACGAGCTCACTGCAGTTTCAATATTTTGGAGAACAGGGCTTTTCTGAGTGGAGATTATGGAAGCAGGTCAAGAAATAAAATGAGTTTGCAGCTTTTTAGATCTGATGACAGTGCCTTACTTGCAGAAACAAAAGTATTCCTGATGTTTATAGCAATGTATGCAAATTAATGTACTTTGGTATAATATCTGGGGTGACTTCTGCAAGATGACTTGGGGGTCAGATATCTGAGACAGGTATGTTTTTGCTATTAAAGCAATCAGAATTTAACACAATGAGATGTTGTTAAAGATATGCACAAGGGAGGCAAGGGAGAGACAACTACTACTTCCTTAATACCTTTGAAAACTCCACGTTGTGATGAATTTTTAAAGGTTCATTGTTTCAAAGCAAATTTCCTGGAGTTAAAAATGGGCTTCAACAAATGTGATCTCTTTAATCATATGGCTATTAGTAGTCCTCAGCTGCCTAGAGACTTAGAAAACAGGTTGTTGTTGTGGTTGTGGTTTACTGTGGTTTACTGTGGGTGGTTATTGTTGTTGTGGTTTACTGTGGGTGTTTATAGCATTGCATTTCAAAAATTTTCAGTGGAGGTGTAACCACATGTGATCGAAGGTGGAAATCTGAAAATAAAGGAAAGAAGGGGAAAAAGCCTGCTGTTAATAACTACTATGTAAACTGAATAATGATTTTTAAAAGCAGTTATTTTCTGTGTAAGCCATCTTTCCTTGAAAATTGTAGTGGAACACATCAATGTCTTTCATGGTGATTCAGTAATAGGTCACCAAATGATGTTTGGTGGAGATAGAGGGAAAGAGAGAAGAGCATTGCTAATAATGATAAGAAGACCTATATTAAATAAAAGTTTGCCTATCTGCTTTCGTTGAAGTTGATTTATCTGAAAGTAGAACCCAGAAGAAAAAAAAAAGTGAGAGTCATTAAGAATAATAGTCCAAACTGTGGCATGGTATATGGCAATGCAATCACAGGACAAGATCTGCTGGAACAACATGAGGCCTTTGGAGAAGAAACGATGAAGTTTGCTTATGATTAATGAAAGGGAGAAGCAGAAATATATTAAAGAAAAAACAGGATGGAAGATCCAAAATGTTGCTTTTACAGGGTGTCTTTGGTGAATCGCTGTGTCTTCAGGTGGGGATAATGTTACAAACTCTGGCACGATGGTAAAGTTTGCACTCAAAAGATAATATCGATGTGGAAAAGCATTCCCTCAGTAAAGGAAGAGTGGAGGAAATAAAACATAAGTGGTTTACTATTTTTGTGTCTCTATCCATATTTATTTCATTCATATATATGCATGAAAATGTAGTGCAAAGATGGAATGTGTAATTATTCCAGATGAAGCTTACGACAAATATAGATTTTTCTAAGATCTAAGACAATCTACATTTTGGAAGTGCATAAAAACATTTCAGGAGAAATTGATGTATTTCTCTGATCATTGTATTTGACTGAAATATGATTTGAATATAGGGTTCTAAGAAAAGTAAGAAACACAGAAAAGGGAGAAGATGTTGCAATATCCAAAAGTGTAGCAGAAAATCAGTATCTGAATCTGTACAGAATGGCATGGTTGGTACAAATGACTAAAGAAAAACAGTCAAATCCTGTCTCTCTAGGAGAACAAGGGAAGACCTATAAAAAAATGTTTACTAACCAGCCCTTACAATGGATTATACGGTGGGTCTTGGGGCAGTTTTACAGATCTGAGAGACATGAGAATTGAGAAGTGACTGGGGAGCTATGTACATATGAAAAAAACCTGTGGGTCCATTTCCTACCAGACTTTTAGGAAGGGTTAGAAGCAATTTTGACTTTGGGAGAAAAGCCATTGGTCATGTAGGGCAACACTTTTAAAAAGTAATTTTGGTTGGCATCACATATAGTCACTGGTTTTGTGTACTCTCTGTATGCAAAAGATTTAAATCACCAAGTCACAATATTCTTGGAGGTTTTTTGGAGGGGTTGTGATTTGTCTTTTTACTGAAGAACTGTGAGGTCTGTGAATCCTTGTTTTATTGTCTTCCTCTCCTGTCAAAATAACAAATCTTCTCTGCTTTTTATTTTTGTTTTACTCTGGAGACTAGTGAGTTTGTCTCTAGAGAACCACTGGATCTCAATGGAGGTGATACGTGGCCCGCATATCTAAGAGAAATTTTTGCTAAAATACAAAATATCAGATTTTTTGGGCTAGTGAAAAACAGTATTCATCCAGTAGCAGTATTCTGTTTTAATTGCTCTTATGTACAGATCAAGAGTACCACAGCATGCAAATTAGGGCACTTTGGGCTCTCTGCTGGTGACTACATTTTCTTCCTTTCAAATGCTTTTCAGAGGAAATGCTTTTCATTTTTACAGATTTGCTAGCTCTCTCATTTCCTGGAGGTTAGTTAGTGATGCTGATGCCCTCTTTTGCAGTACTTGGGGATGTTTTTAGAGCTCTGTGCATTTTATCTATAGGGCTAACGCTTTATCTAGCAGGGGTTTTCTGCATTTTTACTTGAAGAAGTGCTTGGGTTTACTGAATTCCACAGTATAAGACAAAAATACTGGGATGCTAAACTTCCTTCTATGATAACAATATAATAGTTCTCCCTCTCAGGTGATGACAGAAAGGGGATGGTTACAGGCACAATGTCATGCTCACTTGCCTAACCAGATCTGTGCCAGGCTGCATTTATCTCGCTTTCTCAAGGATCTCAATCTAACACAGTCAGTCCTCCTAGTTGCTTTCTGAGTATCTAGGACTGCATTTTCAACTGGAAACCATGCAAGTTAAACTTCTGTCATTTTGAGGGATTATTCCTGTTTAACAGGAGAGGGTCATTAAGTATTTTCAGGGGGCATTACTAATCATCCTCATCACAATAAAGATAGAAGATTTTTGTAAGGGGGAAAGAGAGGAGGGAAAATAACCTTCATCTGTATAATGCCTACCAAGGTAAATCCTTCCAGATACTTTCGGGTTAAGAGTAGTAACTTTGAACAATGCTGCTGGGAATTCAAGCAATGTTTTCCAGAAGAAAGTTACCAGGAGAATGCAAAAGCAATTTGAGATTTGGGTGGATATAGAAGCTTTTTGGAATACCTGGTTTTGCTCTGCCCTGTGATTGGTATCATTTCCAATTTATGCCTTACAGTTGTGCTAAATTTGTTACAAAGATGCTATGGAGACTGTTGTTCACATTACTGGAAACATGCTAAGTTTATTAGTCTTGGAAAAAAAATACTCTTTAAAAGTTAATATTGCCTAAAATTACTCTTGTTCTGATCAGAATAGCTTCCCAAATGCAAACACAGTTAAAACAAAACAAAACAAAACACAAAAACCCCTAAAACTAAAAAAAAAAAACCAAAAAACATAAAACCAGCTCTGAAATCTGTCTGATCTTATCGATGTGAGCTATGCTGACAGGTCTCATCTATGGGTACATGCAGTTTTCCCAACAGGCATCAGCCCTTCTTAGGTCAGCTTCTGTATTTGTCAACAGTAGATTTAATCTGCAAGAATGTCTTCACATAATGGAGAAAAAGTTTTCAAAGCCCTGGTCTTATCTTCTTCTCAATACAGCAAATGAAATTTAAAATTTACATCTGTTTAAGAAAAACAAAACAGCAAACATTTTGTGGGCAAAAATAATGTACTTTTATGTAAATCTTTTGGGTCTGCATTATAATGGATTTCTCTTGCCTGCAAGATGAAAGAGGCATACTAATGTATTCTGTGTACTGTTATTTTGAACCTGCTGTTGATATTATAAATTTGTATGAATATTGATAATGCATGAATTTGTACTGGGACATAACAGGAAACATTCCATAAATTAAATTAATACCATAGGCAGGTGTATGGAAAATCTTTACCTGAAAAGATACATACTACAGACAGGGCTGTTTATTCAAAGGCTGAAGAGAAACATAGCAGGCCTGCCCATCCCAAGTGGTCATGAATTACCACCTTAACAATAATGGCTATAACTCGTGTGTATTCATGCTGAAATTGATATCACGCAGTCAGGTGATTGCAAAATATTTCTCTTAGGATGCAAGAATAAAGAAACAATCAAATTCATCCAGATGGACCCTCCTCAACATAAACCATATCATCAAAGTAAAATGCTCAATTAATTATTTAACATGCTTCTCAATACATCATGCTAATGTCATCATCCCACAAGCAGAAAACAGCACCTGCAACGCTGTCAGATTACAGACAGTAGTGGGCAGAGATCTGATAGGAAAAACTGTCTGTATGCCTCTATCTTTCCAGTACTCCTACTATTATTTTGTCTGGTGAAATGAGACATAAAAATACTAGAGTGACTTTCATGGGATTAACCAGGAAACAAGTAGCAGGGCAAAGCAATGACACTGCATCATCTAAATTAAACTTTATTATCTAATTTAATGGACAAAGTGTTCCGATCTTTTAAAAGGTCGGTTTGATATCTAAAAAATAAATTTCCAAAGACAAATAAAATGATGTCCATTTTGTGAGGAAATTGGAGTACACATACTAAGCTATTTGACAGAAGGTCAGCACGAGAATGAGATGTTGTTGTGCTTTGAGACTCCTAAAAATCCAATTTCCAAGTCCAAGCCCCCCTCCTACAACTCATCCCAGTGTGAGAGGGGTTTTCCAGACACAACACAAGACTCAATATGGGGGGAAGGGAATTATATTACAATTATTACACAAATAAATATTATAATACATTATATACACAATTCTAACTATCTCTCCTATGATAAAGCAATATTTACATTGCATCAAATCTCCTCTTCCTCCAATAAAAGCCCAGAAGGGAAGAAGGAAAGATCCTTTCCACTTCCAGGGCAGCAGTGTCTCTCTTCTTCAATGCAGTGGTCATAGCTGGAGTTGTTGTAGCTGGATCTCTCTCTCCATTACACACAAGGGGGTCTTCTCTCACCCCTCTTGGCCCTTCGGCTCCAATCGAAGGTCTCTCCCGTGGACCGCGATAGCCTGGACAAAGGCTTGCCTCACCATGTCATATCACAAAGTGCAGGGGCATCTTTGTCAAAGTCCCTTCCTCGGGGGATTCAAACTCTCCCCGAGTCAGAACGTTTAGGGCAGCTTTCAGCTCAGTCTTTGCCCTAAATGTCCTATCAGAGCTCCTTTGCTCTGTCTCAAAACTGCCAGTGTGGCAGCAGCAGCTGGGGGGGAACAATACCACTTCCCCTGTATTCCGTCTGGCTGTCCCGGTCCAGCTTCCAGGACGACTCCAAACTTCTCAGCTCCTCTCTCCGGTGCATGTTGCATTTTAGGATTTCCATCAAGAAGAAGTCCACTCCCTCCTCCCAGGAGGGGTCTCAAAGGGGCTTTGCGGAGATTCAATTCAGTCTTACCCCAAAACTGTCTTTCTTGAGTTTAGTCCTCTCTCTCTCTCTCCATCAGATATCCCTGTGTCTCTCTGCTTAGCTGCATGCCGTCTTTGCTGCTTGTTTCTTATCTTCTTGGCCTTCACTGCTGCTCCGCTACCACTTTCAGTATCTCTGGCTGTCCACTCACAGCAAGGAAACTTCCCCCAGCCCTTAGCTGCAGTACTTGGTCCAGTTTAACACTGTTTCCAAGTTTCTGCAGTCCCCAGCTGGGGGGCTGGGTTAGGGTTAGGCCCCCAGTGGGGCTCCTGGTCCCTCTCTCTCTCCTCGTGGTCTAAAACACGGCCACTTCTCCTTCAACTACATCATCATCCTTCTTTTCTGGTCTGGTATATGTTTAAATTTTGCAGGGACAGTGATTGGGTCAACATCAAGAGATACCACCCCCTCGGGGGTTACCATTTTTTTAACTCCAGGGGGAAAAACACTTTTTTCCCCACCACAGATGTATAACCAGGGCTGATGCCCCAGTCAGATGCTTCCCCATCACCTCATCACTTCCTCTGGGCTTAGGCCTTTCTTTTGTTTGATGGTACTTAGTATGGCCAGTCTTCGCGAGCGAAGATTTGGGAAAGGTCATTAACCCTTCGAGCCTGCGCAGTGGATTTTTTAGGTGAGACACAGCGTGCG